>NC_138053.1:58085442-58518927 GCF_964194185.1 Rhinolophus hipposideros
CCCGATGGAATGGAGTGGAAGGGATGCTGCATAGCTTCCAAGGTTCTGTCAGAAATGGCCATGTACCTACCACCTGCTTCTCTTGGAATGCTTGTTCTGAGGGCAGCCAGGCCCCAGATAAGAAGTCCCCAAACCCTGAGACGACCATGCTGGAGATGCCACATCTAGACACTCTGGTTGACAGCCCAGCTGAGCTCTAGCATAATTACTGGTCAAGGGTGACATCTGGGATATTCAGCCCAGTCAGGACTGGGCTGAATATCAGTCAGGACCAGATGACAGCCCCAGTGAACATCCTAGGAAAGGAACGCCCCAACAAGCCCTCCCTGAATTCCTAATCCCCAAACTAAAATAAATGGTTGTTTTAAGTCACTAAGTTTTAGGGTACTCTTTAAATAACAACAGTAATTAGAACACCCCCATAAATTCTCTCCCTGACCTCCCAATCCTAGGGTCACCTCTCACTCCTTTACATTCCAAGCAATTATTCTCTATCCTCATTCATTCAGGAAACATTAATTGAGGCATCTACTAAGTGACAGACACTGTGCCGGATGCTGGGGAAGCAACAGGTTTTGAGAAAGACACTCCCTGCTCAGAAGGTATTTACAATCTGATAGAGTTGGAGAAGAAAACAGGCAACTGTAATACGTATATCTACAATAAATATTTGTGCCAGGCACTGTGCCACAGAGAGATGAATTTGGAAATACATATTTTTATAGGCTTTGGGATATAGATTCAAATTATCCTAGTGATAACTCAGTGTGTCGATCTGGGGTTCTGGAGAGACAAGTAGCCTGGACACAGACGTGGTAGTCAACAGCATATCCATGATAGTGAAAGACATGAGCATGGATGAGATTCCCTAGGGGTTGGGTTGAGAAAGGTAGAGAGCCTAGGCAAAAACCCAAGCACAAAGGAAGAGTGTCCTTCAAAGGAAAAGAAGGATCAGAGAAAGAGCGATGAAACCAAAGTGGGTCCCCAAAATCAAGGTAAACAAGTGTTTCAAGGAGCAGGGACAAGTAAGCTATGCCAAATGCTATGTGGAGGGGAGAAAGGAGGAGGGGAAACAAATAAGATCAGGTCTGAAAAACATAACATTCATGTAGACAATCAGAATGTCTCTGACATCCCTTCTGTTGCGGTCTTGAGTTGTTATTTGAAAACACTTTTAGGTATTAAGGTCTCTCTAAACTTATAAGTTCTTTGTGGACAGGAATGATTTATGTTGCAAATTTGAATTTCACAGTTACAAGACTCAGATGTGTAAAACAAAAACTATTTATTGCTAACTGAAATGGACTATCTGTTCTCCATTTTTGCTGATGGTAGATTTAATCTCGCAATCATTCATATAATATCGTTTCTTCTGTTTTAAAACGCGCGCGCGCGTGTGTGTATGTGTGTGTGTGTGTGTGTGTGTGTGTGTGTGTGTGTGTGCTCAATCCAGGAATCTACCCATTCCTCTTTGCCTTTCCTTCTTGGAAATGGTCAGGGTTCCAGGGATACTGATGTATGGTCCTGGCAGGGAATGTTTTCCCTGTAATGTCCACTGCTTGCTCTTGACTCTGCTCATATGTAGCTCACCCCTCCAGATCTTCCGCATAAACCTCCATCCTCATTGCATCTGTTGCTGACACCTGAGGCCCCATCACGGCCTACGCAACCTGAATCATCTCTGTTCTTCCTTAGGTTCGCTAGTCACTCTTCCTTGCCCTCCTCTTAGCTGCCTCATCTTCCACTGAGGTGGGCAGAATCCTGGGAACCCTGGACAGACATCTCCCTCAGTCATTCCTACCCTTCCACCAAGTGACCATACTGGACATGGAGCTTCTTTAGAGCTCATGGTATAAATTCTCTAAATATATACCAAAAAGAAAAACATTACTGTATATTTTTTATTATGTCACAATACAAATACAAGGCATAGAATATCACACACAAAGCTAAGTTTTTCAGGATCTCTCCCAAAACCTATTCTCTCTTAAAAGACTTAAGAGCTCTTGAAAATCAAAAACATTTTGGCATTCAGATTACTTTCTTTTCTCTGGAATTTAATACCTTTCTTGAAAATGAAAATTACTTTATTCTATACTGTATTCACCATTTCTTAACCAATAAATGTAATTGATACAATGAGGAGAACATAGGACAACTAAGATTTTTCCAGGAACAAAAGAATATGTCTGATAAGATTTCAATATTATCCAATTATATTGGTTATACGCATAGTAAGTGATCCAATCACATAATTTAAAATATTTGCTGATGATGTTTTGTTATGAGAAAGGTAACTTACCGTGTTTCCCTGAAAATAAGACCTAGCCAGACGATCAGCTCTAATGCGTCTTTTGGAACAAAAATTAATATAAGACCCGGTATTATATTATATTATATTATATTATATCCGATCTTATAGTAAAATAAGACCTGGTATTTATTATATTATATTATATTATATTATATTATATTATATTATATTATATTATATTATATTATATTATATTCGGTCTTATAGTAAAATAAGACCGGGTCTTATATTAATTTTTGCTCCAAAAGATGTATTCGAGCTAATTGTCTGGCTAAGTCTCATTTTCAGGGAAACAGGGTAGTTGGCCTAACATTTGCTAATATTTTGTAAGTTTGGGATTCCAAGGCAATTCTTAAAGGACTCTTTATTCCATTACTAGGACTTAAACTATAAATAATGTCAGTTGTCAGAATGTTATTTGTGGTTATGACTTTGCTACCCCCCAAAATGCTATCCCATAGATATTATTAAATGAGAAATAAAGATTAGTATGTTTTCCCTTGTAATTATGCTTCTTTACCTAAAAGTAAAACTCTTCATTAAAATAGATAAGCACAAATATTTATTAATATTACTAATTGCTCTGTTTAAATAGGACATATAATAAGGATGCAATTAAAAATTTAAGATTTTTTATAAAGTTACATTCTTCTTGCTTATAATTTTGTTGTTAATCACTGCTTAACTTAATCCTGGTTTTATCCTGAATTTAAATAGAATTAACTTACCCTTCACCTTCCCAAGAATCAAATCTCAAATTTCTGGACCATTTTTCCCAATTGACACATTTTTGGCTGTTTCTGATGAAGGCTTATTCCTGTAACTGCTTATTTTCCCAGGCTACTGCTAAGGCAATTTTCCACAAGTTCTAACTCTCTTCTTTTTAGAACATATCTTTGTTGTTTTACTGTTCTGTTCTTTTCTTTTTTCAGATATCTTAGTGGAAATTGAGAGAGAAAAAAATAGAGAGAGACATATAGTACCTCTGGAATTACAGTGTGAGTGCCCTGGGACAAGCTCTTCCCCAAACTAGAATAAAGCTCTCCATCTTACCATCTCTCTGACTCTCCCTTTTGAGGAAACCTAACTCTCTCCCACCTAGCAATCAATCCTAAATCATGATTTCACACATAAAACTGCTTTCAGAATGGGCTAGGGTTACAAAGCAAAGCTTATCAAAAATTACCTTTTCTAGTTAGAACTTATAATTTTTAAAAAAGAGATATAAAATAACGTCACCTTAATTGAACTAACTTTCCAGTAGCAGAAAAGCAGGCAAGAATTTCAGAGGTGACTACATGTCCTTGGCAGTGGTTTTTGTTTTTGTTTTTGTTTTTACAAGGAAGAAAACATAGAGAGGTTGATTAGAAGATAAGAACTAATCGAAAGAAAAACCCTGAGGCCATCTTGTGGTTACCAGCTGCTTCCAAATCCCTTCACCTTTCCCCTTATCCCCAACCCCCTCCCACACACCCATCTAACCACTCTCGGTTTTTTCTCTGCGTCCCCAAAACTGACTCTGATTAGTTCATTCACATAGTCTTTTCTTTAGATTCCATATATAAGTGAGATCATATGGTACTTGTCTTTCTCTTTCTGACTTATTTCACTTAACATAATGTTCTCTAGATCCATCCATGTTGCTGCAAATGATAAGATTTCTTTCTTCTTTATGGCTGCGTAATACTCCATTGTATAAATGTACCACACATGCGTCCTATTTGGGAGACCACCTCAGGGATACTGTGGATACCTGATCATGGCATTGTACATCAGAAGCTAAACATTAATGAATGCCAACTATAATTTTATATATATAATGTGATGGTTCAGTGTGAGGTCGGAGGGATAGTGGATGGGGGGAGGGGGGTTCACAGTATGAGGGATATAAATGATGAACGTCTAAGTATTACCTTGTTTTGTACACCTGAAACTAATAAATAAATTAATTAATAAAAAAAAAAAGAAAAAAAAAAAAAAAGAACTAATCGAATCTTAGGTGGCTACTTGAAAATACAGCAAAGTTGGAAAAATAAAATTGTTGAAAATAAATGAACGGTGGGAGAAATAAAACAAAAAACTACTAAAGAAAACAAGAGAAGAAAAAGGTTAATCTAATTGCTTCAAAGAGATATCGAAGTGCTTAAAGTCAATGAGGGAAAACAAAGGAAGCACGTGGATTATTTGAAAAGCAGAAGTAAAAAAATATTGGTCCTATGGTTGAAAACAATAATTTTATTGTAATATTTATGGTGAGTGAAAAGACTTAAAAGCAAGTGACTGACATTTTGTTGGTTTTCTCTGAGTAATTAATACCTGCTTGTTAACAAAAGGTAGAAAAGGAGGTTCTTGAAGAGTCTGGAGTGTGTGAATGAGGAAGGAATGGAGAGTTTTCTGTACGGAGATAATACAGCAGGATTATGAGAAAGGGGAGTGTCTGTTACTGATACCTGATTTATGATGCATTTACATATTTTAGGGATGTGTTTATAGCTTTAGTCTCCCTCATGGTTCAAAGTGGGTGAGCATGTGGCACACCACACTCTAAAAAGCCACTTACTGACTTTCTAAAGGATCACACTGAACAATTTTTCTCCTCATATGACCATCCTTTCACTCTTTTTCTTTCTAGTTTCAGTGCTAAAAACATAAAATGAAGTTACAGAACATATTATACTACTTATAAAGTAAATAAGCTTTCCAGTTATTTTCAGTGTTTTCTCTCTTTACCATTAATAGAGATTCAGGGGTAACATTTGTTTATCTAGGAAGGGCACACTTACTTCCTCTATTTCAGTCTTCCACCAGAAAATTGAAACAATGACTCCTTTGCCCTCAGATAACCAAACATAACCTAAAATTTATTAAAATAAAATTAAGAACAATGTGTTTACTTGAGAACCATATTTTTAGCAATGTTGTTTGCTACTTCTTGTGAATCCTCTAATACTTTTTTCTAATAAATTGCTGAGTTAAAAGTTTCAGATATGTCCAAACAAAAAACCCTATAATGTTGTTATCTGCCTGAAATGATCACTTTCCTTTTGTGCCTTATGAATGTCCTGGGCTATTTGCTTTGAAATAAGCCACTGGGGAGTGGGATTTGGAGGTTACAAGCAAAATAAGATGGGCTGTGCATTGATAATTGTTGAAGTTGGGTGATTAGATGAGAGAGTTCATTATTCTACTCCATTTTTCTTAGTTGAATAAAATGCATATACAAGTATGTTCACAGTGACAAAATTTATAACACCAAAAAAGTAGAAATAAATGGTTTATTTAACAATAGAGAATGGCTAAAAATAATAAATGATGACATATTCAACAAGTAAATGATCATATGGCCACTAAAAAAACCCAATTCTTTCAATGACTACTTAATAACATAGAATGATGCTCACAATTTGCTAAGTGAATAATCTGGGTGGCAATACATATGTACAGTATAATATCAATTCTTTTAAATATAAATATTTGGGATAAAATTCCCCAGGCTGGTCTAATCTAATTTTTATCCTAAGAGAACAATCAGAGAGGCATTAAAAGATTTATGTATATAAATGTTCATGATAGAGTTTACTATAATTTTAGAAATAGGAGACAGTTTAGGAGTTGGTTGTTTTAATGTGATATGTCTATTTAGTAGAAAACTATACAGCGATTAAAAGTCACATTTTTGAAGAATATTTAATGAATTGGAAAATGTTTGTAAAATGATGTCAATTTAAATAGCACAATACCAAAATCTATATAGCATAGTCCACATTTATTGAAAAATGGATCAATTTACTGATAGTTCGTAATAAGGAATTTAAAATTTTTAAGTACAGAGTCTACAATTGAAGTAAAGCGTTATTATGTAGGTTATAGTTATCTTTAGATTAGGATTAAATCACAGATTAAAAATTTACAGTACTCCTATTGATTTCTAAATTCTTTTCTAAATCACAGTAGGCCAATCCAATTAGGCTTTCTGGTCCAGGCTTTAAAGCAAAATTTCTCTGGCATTATGGTAGATAAAGAATTCTCATTAAGATCTGCTTGGGCCTGTCCCTCACCCTCAGTTCTAGGCTGAAGCAACTTGACTTGAGATATTTTGATGACCTACAGTAAATATCCAAGTCATTCTTGAGCCCCAGAACTGCTCCTCCCAGGTGAGGCACAGGCACTTTCCCAACCTTGTCTACAGGATTGTCAGGAGAGACTCACTGACCTAGCCCTAGGACTTAATACCCATCACCCACCCTTCATTTGGAAATAGGAGATACTCTTGGATGGGCATTTCCTTTTCCTGGCTGTGTGTAAAGACAGGCAATGGACCTAGATGGTCAGTCAATAAAGGTCACTTTTATCTTAAATCCCAACCTGTCTTCATATTTGTCCAGCGTGGGACTTTTGACATTCCCTTTAGATGGCTTCCCGTGCTCATTCACTTGGAACAGGAGAACCTAAAGCAAGATTTTACCTCTCTTGCTTACTCATTCATCAAAATTGCTCAGCATATATGCTCATTAAGTAACCTTCTATTCTTGCTCAGGGGAAGGTCTGGTGATAAGAAACAAATGATCTAAATAATGTGATACATCTGGAGAACAAACATTCCTAAAATCACTCCTCATACACATACCACATAATTCCTACTATAAAAATAGCTCTTAAATACACACAACTCAGAAATTCCAGGGGGAAAATGAAAACAATAGCAACAACAAAACAAACAAACACAAAACAATTTCTTTGGCAATTGCAATAAAAAGAAAAAAATACTTAGGAATAAAATTAACAAAAGATGTGAAGGACCTATACTGAAAACTGCAAGACATTATTCAAAGAAAGCAAAGAAGACACAAAGAAATGGAAAGATATTTATTCCATGTCCATGGATTGGAAGAATCAACATAGTTAAAATGTCCATATTACCCAAAACAATATACAGATTTAATGCAATCCCCATAAAGATCCCAATGGCATTTTTTAAAGAAATAGAATAATGTGATTTCACTGATATGTGATATATGAACCAAAAACAACAAAAGAACAAGACAAACAAATGAGAAACAAAAACTCATAGACACAGACAATAGTTTAGTGGTTACCAGAGGGTAAGGAGGGAGGGACTAGATGAGGGTAAGGGGGATCAAATATATGGTGATGGAAGGAGAACTGACTCTGGGTGGTGAACACACAATGGGATTTATAGATGATGTAATACAGAATTGTACACCTGAAATCTGTAATTTTACTAACAATTGTCTCCCCAATAAACTCTAATTTTTAAAAAAGAGTTCAAAGAAATGCCAAAAAAGAAAAAAGAAAAAAAGAAATAGAATAAAAATTATCAGATTTGTATGGAATCACAAAAGACCCCAAATAGCCTAAGCAATACTAAGAAAAAAGAAGGCTAGAGGTATCACACTCCCTGACTTCAATTTATACTACAAAGTGAAAATAATCAAAACAGCATGATATTGGCAGAAAAACAGACAAACAAACCAACGGAATAGAATTGAGAACCCAGAAATAAACCCGCATGTATGTGGACAGACAATTTTCAACAAAGAAGCAAAAAAACATACAATGGAGTTTTTAATAAATGGTGCTGGGAGAATTGGAAAGCCACGTACAAAAGAATGAAAGTAGACTGCTGTCACCACCAGAATTATACCAAAATTAACTTAAAAATATATCAAAGAACTAAACATAAAATCTGAAACAATAAATTGCATAGAAGAAAGCACAGGTACTAAATGTATGGACCTTGGTTTCAGAGAGGATTTTATGAATTTGACCTCAAAGGCAAGGGAAGTAAAAGCTTCCCTTGGATGGATCTTGAGATTATTATGCTGAAAGAAATAAGTCAGACAGAAAAAAATCAAGAACCATATGATTTTACTGATATGTGGGATATAAAACTGAGAGCAACAAAGGAACAAGACAAACAAATAAAGTAACAAAACCTCACAGACACAGACAATTGTTTACTGGGTACCAGAGGTTAAGGGGGGAGGAGAGTGGTAGATGAGGGTAAACGTGGTCAAATATATGGTGATGAAAGGAGAACTGACTCTAGGTGGTGAACACCCAATGTGATATATAGGTGATATATTACAGAATTGTACACTTGAAACCTATGTAATTTTACTACCCATTGTCACCCCAATAAATTTTAATTTAAAAAAAATCAATTACACTGCTTTGTAAGACAGAGCAGAAACTTAGATTGTCTTCACCAGATCATTTGTATTTATCTGCTAATTACAAACCTGAATTGTCTCTTTTTATCATGTTAATTTGCACAAATTGTACAACTTCAGAGTTTAGCAGTTTCAAGCCCTTGAAATACAACTATTCTCTTAAAAAATCTAAAATAAATGAATGGGACTGTATCAAATTAAAAAGCTTCTGCATAGCAAAAGAAACTATCAATAAAACAACAAGGTAACCAACCAAATGGGAGAAGGTATTTGCAAACAACACTGCCAATAAGAGGTTAATATCAAAAAAATATAAAGAAATCATACAACTCAACAACAAAAAACAACCCAGTTAAAAAATGGGCAGAGGACCTAAACAGACACTTCTTTGAAGATCGGCCAACAGATATATGAAAAAATGCTCGACTTCACTAGCTATTAGGGAAATGCAAATCAATACTGTAATGAGATACCACCTCACACCTGTTAGAATGACTATTATCAACAAAACAAGGAATAACAAGTGTTGGAGAGGCTGAGGGGAAAAAAGGAACACTCATACACTGCTGGTAGGAACATAAATTGGTACAGGCACTGTAGAAAACAGTATGGAGGTTCCTTAAAAACTTAAGAACAGAATTACTGTATGACACAGCAATACCTCTTCTGGGTATCTACCAAAAAAAATCTGAAAACAATTATCTATAAAGATATATGTACCCCTATGTTCACTGCAGCATTATTCATGGAGGCCAAGACATGAAAACAAGCAAAGTGTCCTTTGATAGACGATTGCATAAAGAAGATATGGTACACTTGTATAATGGAATATTACTCGACCATAAGAAAAGATGAGATACTGCCATTTGCAACAACATGGACGGGTCTTGAGATTATCATGCTAAGTGAAATAAACCAGACAGAAAATGTCAAGAACTATATGACTTCACTCATATGTGAGATATAAAACTGAAAGCAACAAATGAACAAGAGAAAGAAACAAAAACTTATTGACATAGACAACAGTTTAGTGGTTTCCAGAGGGTAAGGGGGGAGACAGGTGGTAGAGGAGGGAAAAGGAGGTCAAATATATGGTGACAGGAGGAGAACTGACTCTGAATGGTGAACACATAATGTAATATATAGATGATGTATTACAGAAATGTACACTTGAAACGTTTATATTACTAACCAACGTCACCTCACTAAATTTAATAAAAATATCAACACACACACACACAAAAAAAAATAGAAAACTGGATAAAGGGCATAAAGAGATAATTATATTAAAAGAGAACCTAAAAGGCCAATACATATAAAAAAAGAATATGTAATCTGTCTGGTAATTAAAGAAAGATAAATTAAAAAACAGTAAAATATATTGTTTGCCTATCAATTTGGTGTTTTTTTAAAAATGATAATATTCAACTGCAGTAAAAGAGTAGCACTGTGGGTAATATCAAGTCATGGGGGTGGGTATAGAGAAGTACAGCCTTCTTCTATACACTTCTAGAAAGCAATTCAGCAGTATACAGCAAGAAACTACAAAAGGTTTATTTTCTTTCACCCAGTAAGTTAATTTCTAGGAATCTGACACAAGGAAATACTAGGAATGTGGACAAAGATTTAAAGACAAGTTTGTTCACTATAGTGTTATTTATAAGGGCAAGGAATCAGGTATAATCTAGTTGTCCAATAATAAGAAACTAGTGAGATTGTGTCATGGTCATATTATGAAATATTATGTAGTCATAAAAACAATCATATTTGCTGGCTAGCCTCTACTCATCCTTTAGCTATCTGCTCTGTTCTTCTAGAAAGTCGTCCCGGTTAGGTGCTACTCTCACATTTTCTGTCTTCATGTTGTGACACTTCCCTCCTTCAGTTATAGTTGCTCTTTAATTGCATGTCTTCCCATTTGACTACAAACTCCAAGAGGGCAAGAGGTGTGTCTATTTTCTTCTCAGGTATAGTTCCAGTGCCTGGAAAAAATACCTGACACATTGTAAGCACTCAGTAAATAGTTGCTAAATAAATATTAAATAATTTGAGGAAATTCTTACGATAAAACTTTAGGTAGAGAAAATAGAATACAGAAATATGTATAAAATTTGATCCAAACTTAGAAGAAGATAAAGCGGAGGAGAAATTTTACAGATATCTATATAAATGGAAACAAAACTGCTTATTTTTGGGTTGTACCTGGATGGTGGGAATATATTTTAAACTTTTAAAACTTCTATATTTTTTAAATTTTCTGCAATGAGCATGTAAGTACTACTTTTAAAATGGAGAAAAAAAGTCTACAAATTCCCAATATAAAACTGCAAGTAAAAGATTTCTAGAAATAAATTTCAATACATTTCTAATTTCCCAATTGTTTTTTATTTTTTTCCACCCATAATTTGTTTTACCTTTTCTTTTTTAAAGAAAGAAAAAAATTCTACTATTAATATGTTCTAAGAAAACAAATGGAATGTGAAATATTGTACTTTTTTCTAGTCTCCTGGGAGGGGTGTGTGTTTGCCACTAGGATTTTCTAGGTCAGAAACTAAACTCAGTTATCACTGATAATGACTTCATTTCACCTACTCAGTGATTGGGTGTGTTTGGAGACTCACCCTGTAAATCGTGAGCTAACAGTCTTCCATCATGCCTTCAGGATAGCTCACTGTGCATTCCAGTGTGCAGAAGTAATTGTCCTGGTTGCTCTGGTTATCAGTTTTTAAAAGGCATAAACACAACAATTTATGGGGACAGTGAAGGTTTTGAAGCTGGAATCACTAAATAGTAATCCTATTATTAGGAAGAGAAATTAGACAACTTTTCTCCCTAAAATGTGCAGGTATAGATTATCTGAAGTGTGATTTCCTACTTTTTATAGATACTATTAAAAACTATAGAAACTATGGTTTATAATGCTATTTACTGTGATTTACTTATTCCAGTATTTATATATAATACCCAACACTTGTTCAGGTGGCACAAATGACAAAAGGGACTTCTGAAGGTCAAAAAGTACTTCAAGGAAAAAGAGAATGATGGAACAGGATAAAGAGAGATGTGTCTCAGGATGAGAGAAAAGACATTTAGGTACAAGAACACCGTCCTAGATCCTTAATAGTTTCCATCTTCCCCAAAGGAGATCACTAACTCACACCTCATAATATTCACTCTAAGGGACAGCACTCTGCTTTCCTCCACCACCACCCAGGGAACTGTACCCTAGTCTTCCTCAGACCTCACCAGCCCTCCATTCCCCAGCCTTCCAAACTCTGCAGGCCTGCAGGTAACCTCGGAGATTAATCAATAGAATGGAACTGGGGGCCAACATACTTTGCTAACATAAGCCTAACATGTCCTAGAAAGTACACCGAAGAGTGTTCAGTCCCTCCCGAGAGCCCAGCAGTCTTGGGACAGCTGTCACTGTGCAGCTGTTTGGTCTGTCGATTGAAGCAACCCCCTGCTATCCTATCTGGCTTTATTCCATAGACCCCCAGAGCATATGCCTGCTTCTGAATTGGCTGCAGCACTTGGGATTATAATGATTTCTACAATCAAGATATATAATACCATGAAGTAGGAAAAGAGACTCGGTGAGTTGTGTGAGGGGGGCAATAATAGTTCAGGCTCTTCACTCAGAGGAATGCTCTTCACATTATTGGGCTTTCTGTCATTCTCTTCAAGATTTATTAAGCATGTTATTAACACCTTCCTGGAAGACAGTATCAAAACTCTTAAAATGAAAACAAAAATTTATAAATTTTACCCAGCAAATGTTCTTCTAGAAAATTATTCTGAGGAAATAACACTGTAAAAATATTTATGTACAAGGACACTCACCAAAGTGTTATCTATAATACCAAAGTATGAGAAACAACCTATGAAACTTGATTAAATAAATGATGGGGTGTGTGTGTGTGTGTGTGTGTGTGTGTACAATAAAGTAATATTGATTCATCAAATACTATAATCAGTCATATTCATTATTAACTTAGAAAGGGGCCTGATTTTGTTAAATGAAAAAAATTAAGCTAAAAACAAGATGATAGTATGATCCCCTTAAATGTAAATATATACATTTATATATATATATATATATATATATATATATATATATGTATATATATATATATTATATATTTACTAGAAGTTTCTACACCAAAATATTAACATTTTTGGAAGTCTTATGGGTAAGTACCACTCTCTTATTTATATCTTTCTATACTGACTGAACAAAGCATAAAATCAAGCAAGTAAAAAGGAATCTATCCCTGCCTCTTAGGACACAGGAAAATTTTTATTCGAATGATTGATATTCAAACAGCCTAATATCCCACTTTTTCTATATAACATCCTGTTTGTGTCTGCACTGGGAGGCATTATGGCCCTGTGCTTAAGTTTACACCAAGCAGTAGGTACACAAATATGACATACTTTATTCTCTAACTTATTGTCTCTGCCAAATCAGGAAATCATTCTGACTACAAGTTGAATAAAATCAGCCCAAATAACATTAACATCTTATCTCCATGCTGTCAGAATATGCCCATAATCTTCCAACTGCAATCTGGCAACCTCATGGATGAATAGTTCTATTCATCAGAAGATTTTTATTCAGGGATTAAAAATACATGGAATAGCTACCACCACTACCTCCTTTCACAACCATGGCAGACATCATTAATCACATTTTGTCCTGTGAACCCAGATGTGGCCTCAAAATCTTTTCCAACACAGCTGTGCTCCAGGCAGCCCCTATCAATCATTTATTTCAACTCAAGTTGAAACCTATTAGCCATATCTGCTCTGATTACTCTGGCTGGAACATTATTATTCCTTTGAATGGTTCCCAGGACTATGGAGTTGAAAAGCATGACCTTTTTCTTTCTTTAATGATCTCTCTTCTCCTAAAATGTTTAGAACTTACAAAGGTGTTGCTGACATAAGATTAATTCTCCAGGCAGCATGTTTTTAAAAGCCCCCTACCTCCATCTCTGAATCACATAAAGGAACTATTTCTTTTCAGGATCTTCAAGAATTATAGGATGAAAATTTGAACCCTATCCTCCCTCTGATGCCTGCATTTATATTCCATATAAAATAGTAGAATATTAAGATCAACCACAACTGTTAACAGAAAGTAGAACCCCAAAAGGAATGTGGCAGACTAGAATGAAAAGATTAACTTACATGGAACAAAAGCAATGAGGGAATGATTTTTGCATTCTACATGCACAAAATTCATGCTTCTTCCTAAAGTTTATCTGAGGATGACATTATGAAATCCCCAATATGAAACTTCCACATGTGAGACAGGCAGGATCCAGCCTTATAGAAATAATCACTTGGGAAACTGGATCAATGTGGCATATTCTAATTCCCAGAATCGAATCCCAAGAAACACACACACACACACACACACACACACACACACACACACACACAACATCAATCCTGGAAATGTAGAAATAGTGTGTCATCAACAATGGAGAAATTTTGAAGAAATCCTGAAAAAATAAAGATGTGATCACATTGGTAAGAAAACCACAGCCAAAATCAAGAAGAAAAAATATAATTAAGGGAGTGTGAATTGTTTAAGAGGAATTCCAGAATGGGACAATAATAAACATGGAAGAAGCAGAAATAATATAAGAAAAATTCCCAAAACTGAAGAACGACACATGTTTCCAGATTGAAAAAGTCCACAGAATGCTGAGCTGGTTGGTACTGACACATGTAGACAAAATTTCAGAATACCAGTGATAGTGACAAAGAGGAAGTTTCCATAAAGAGAAAGAGAGAAAAGATGACTTAGAATGAGAATGAATTTTGTATCAGACTTCTCATCAGAAACACTGGATGCTAACAGACACTAGGAAAGCTCCTCAAAATTTTAAATGGAAAGTATTTATTTTTAATTTTTCAACTATAGTTGACATACAATATTATATTAGTTTCAAGTGTGTAACATAGAGATTAGACATTTATATACCTTATGAAGTGATCACTCCGATAAGTCTAGTACCCATCTGACACCATATATAGTTATTACAATATTATTGACTATATTACCTATGCTGTAAAAAATAAAGTATTTTGAATGGAGTGTTTTGTTCCTAGAAAAACTAACATTCAAGTTAAAGGGCAACAAGCAATGACAATTCTAAGTGCAAAAACCTCATTTTGCATTCAAGAATTTATAAGGGGAATAAAGTTTTAAAATGTTGAGACAGAAAATTGTTTTTAGTTTGAGAGAAAGGGAATTTTGATTGCTTTTGAAAGAATTTTCAAGAGAACATTCAGCAAAGTTATTAAAGATGTACATTTCAAAAAGAGAAAGAATAAAGCAAAGATAATCTTTTGTTTTTTATTTTTAATTATTTTTCAATTAAAGTTGACATCCAATATTATTTTACATTAATTTCAGGTATCTAACCCACTTACTAGACATTTATATAATTTACAAAGTGATTCCAACCCAAGTCTAATACCTACCTGGCACCATACATAGTTATTACAATATTATTGACCATATTACCTACACTGTACTTTATATCCCTGTGACTATTTTGTAACTACCAATTGTACTTCCTCCTTCACCTTTTCACCCAGCTCTCCACCACCTCTAATTTTTTTTGAAAAAAGGGTGCTGGAACAACTTGAACATCCACACGCAAAAATAGGAACCTAAATAGCAGACCTTACACTCTGCAAAATGGATCATAGACCTAAATATAAAATGCCAACTATAAAACTCCTAGAACATAGGCAAAAACTTAGATGACCTGGGTATGGTGATATTTTTTAGATACAATGCCAAAGGCACAATCCATGAAAGAAACAATTGATTAACTGGACTTTATTAAAATTAAAATTTTCTACTCTGCAGAAGATAATGTCAAGAGAATGAGAAGACAAGCCACAGACTGGGAGACAGTATTTGCAAACAGCACACCTAATAAAAGACTGTTTTCCAAACTATACAAAGAGGGTAAACAGGGTCAAATATATGGTGATGGCAGAAGAACTGAGTCTGGGTGGTGAACACACAATGTGATATATAGATGATGTAATACAGAATTGTGCACTTGAAACCTATGTAATTTTACTAACCATTGTCACCCCAATAAATTTAAAATTAAAAAAAGAAATATACGAAGAATTCTCAAAACTCAACAATAAGAAAAACAAACATTAAAAAATGGGCCAAAGACCTGAACAGCCACCTCACCAAAGAAGATATAAGCATATGAAACTAAGCATATGAAAAGATGTTCCACATCATATATCATCAGGGAAATGCAAATTAAAACAACAATGAGATACTACTGCACACTTATTAGAATGGCCAAAATTTGGAGCACTGATAACATCAAATTCTGGTGGGGCTGTGGAGCAACAGGAACTCTCATTTGCTGCCACTGGGAATGCAAAATGGTACAACCACCTTGGAAAACAGTTTAGTGTTTTTGTTTTTTTTGGTGTGTGTGTGTGTGTGTGTGTGTGTGTGTGTGTGTGTGTGTTTCTGACCTCCAAAACTGCAAGATAAGGAAATAAATTTGTGTTGTTTTAAGCCACTAAATTCAAGGTTGTTACAGCAGTAATAGGAGACTAATACAGACTTGAACACTCTATTGCTAGCCTTTCTCCTCTAATTCTACCTTGTAGTCTCATGCCTAATGGTTCACCTCAAATTATCATTGATTTTGTTAGGTATAATTGTACCATAGGAAAATCTTTTTAAAAATTATATCCTCCTCTGATGGAAATGCACAAAAAGGCTGGGATTTGCTTTAAAATATTCCCAAGCAAAAAACAAGTTGAGAGGAGAAAGATGAAACTAGATGATTATTGATAATTGTTGAAGCTGGATGAGGAGTACATGGGAGTTCATTATATTATTCTCTCTACTTTTTGTGCATTTTTGAATAATTTTATAATATAAACTTGAAAAATATGTAGATGGAAGAAAAGTTAAAATGTCCACCTTCATATTTTATTCTAAGTAAGCTAAAGAGTTTTTCAGTTGCTTTTACTTACAGTAGTTTATGAGACTCTTTTATTATTAACTTCACCTGTGCTAGAGAGGCTGGTCATGAATCTGGGCTCTTGATTTTGACCTTCCTCCTGAGCAAGAAGAGAAGATATTAATCCTAATGCATACAACAGATGCAGTCCTACTGTCTTCCTCCTCTGAGTGGAAAGGTTGTTGATGGGGTCTGATAGTCAGAGCAGAGAGAGCAGGGCCAAAGTAGTCATGGGGGAGCGGGGCAGGTGGACAGTCCAACATCCTTAATGCCTAGCACCATGCAAGTAACCCTGGCTTTATTTGGTGTTTTTTTTTTTTACAAAATTCAACATACTCTTACCACAAGATCCAGCAATTTCACTCCTTGGTATTTACCCAAAGGAAGTGAAAACTTATGTCCTCACAAAAACTTGTACATGGATGTTTATTGGAACTTTATTTATAATTTCCAAAACTTGGAAGCAACCAAGATATCCTTAAATAGGTAAATGGTACAAATAAACTGTGGTACATCCAGACAATGAAAAGTTAATTGCGGTTTAAAAGATTAAAAATAATTGCAAAAACTGCAATGACTTTTGCACCAACCTAATGTTAGTCAGTGCTAAAAAGAAAGGAGCTATCCAGCCATGAAAAGACAAGGAGAAAAATTAGATGCACATTACTAAGTGAAAGAAGCTAATCCGAAAAAGCTGCATACTGTATGAGTCCAACTATATGACATTCTGGAAAAGGCAAAACTATGGAGAGTGAAAAGATCAGAAGGGATAAACAGGCAAGCACAGGGAATTTTTAGGTCAGTGAAAATACTCTGTATGATAGTACAATGATTAATATAGGTCATTATATATTTGTCTAAACCCATAGAATGTACAACACCACGATGAACCCTAATGTAAACTATGGACTTTGGGTGGGTATGATGTGTCAATGTAGGTTCATCAATTGTAACAAATTTACTACTCTGGTAAGTGATCTTGATAATAGTGTAGGCTATGCATGAATGGGTGCAGGGGTTATATGGGAAATCTCCATATCTTCCTTTTAATTTTGCTGTGAACATAAAACTGTTCTAAATAAATCAAGTCTTAAAGAATATTACAGAAGAAAAGAAGGAAGGAAGGAAAGAAGGAAAAGGGAGGAAGGGAGGGATGAGGGAGGGAAGGAAGGAGAGAGGAAGGAGCAAGAAAGTAAGTGAGGGAGAGATGGGGAGGAGGAGGGGGAGAGAGAGAGAGAGAGAGAGAGAGAGAGAGAGAGAGAGAGACAACTTCTTACTCAGCAGCTTAGTTAAGGGACAGCAAAATGTTGTTACCCTCTGATATTCATTTAGTGACTCATGTAAAATAGGCCAGTTTTGAACTCCAGTTTAGAATTTGGGGTTTTACACTCTCAACAAATATGGCAAGTGTTCTGTCCTTGCCCCCCCTCCCCTTTTCCATGGCAAGGGCAAAGGGCAAACAAATAGATCTAATGTCCTACAGATTCCTCATTGTCACCAGAAGAATAGCTGGTTTCCTATGTGGCTATATGAGGTCCTCTTTTCTGTCTTCTGAAATCAGAGGACAGGAAAGAACATTGTTTGTCCTACAAAGCAGTAGAGCATTGGTTTCCCCCAATAACCACATAGAACGGTTCTTTATATGCTTTGTCTCCTTTACCTTGGCATATACAGAGCGTACAACTCAGTCATTCCTTTACAGTATTTTTCTGACCCCAAATTATGTAAACAGAAGGATGGCCCAAAGGAATTATGAGATAATCCTCTCAGAAACATAAGAGCAGTTAGCTTTGTGCCCAAAGTGCTTTCACGTAATTCTGATACAACCCTCACAAACAGTCCTGTGAGGTGGAAGGACAGATATAATTATTATTTATTATTTTTGCAAAGGAAAAATTTGAAATACTAGCACTGGTGATTGCCATGCAGAGAATAAATAAGCAACATTGCACAGGATGACTTGGGCTGTGGTGGGTGGGGTTTCTGCTTTAGCTCAGATGGAATTGGGAAAGATCTATGAATTGAGTCCTGAATGTTGAGCAGGGGGCAGCATGTAAAAACCTGAGGGAATAGCAACCCTAGTAGAGTAACAAACACCTTAAGATAGAAATGCACTGAGCATGTTAGAGGAGTAGAATAAAGGAAGAATGTAGCTGGGGTGCAGTGAGCAAAGAAGAGTCCAACAGGAAACAAGTCTGAGAGGTACAGTAAGTAGGGATCAACCACATTGTGGACCAGTAAGGAGTTTGGGTTTTATTCTAAGTGTAATGGGAAGTTTTGTATTTAAAAAACAAAACAAAACAAAACATCTCTATTAAGGTATATTTTACATACCATAAAATTAATCCATTTCAAGTAAGCAATTCAACAATTTTTTAATAACTCAGCAGAAGGGTGCAACCATCACCATAAAGTAGTTTTAGAACATTTTCATCCTCCCAATAGTGCCTCATGCCCACTTACAGGTATTCCACATTCCTACATTCAGCCCCATGCAATTGCTAATCTATTTTTTGTCTCTTTAAATTTGTCTTCTCTGGACATTTCATATAAATGGAATCAACCAATATACGGTCTCTTGTGTCTAGCTTCTTTCACTTGGCATAGTGTTTTTCAGGTTCCATAGCATGTGTCAGTAGTTTGTTCCTTTTTATTGCTGAGTCATGTTCCATTATACGACTGTACCACCATTTGTTTATTCATTTAACTGTTGATGAACATGTAGGTTGTTCCAGTTTGGGGCCACTGTGAATGATAGTGCTATGAAGAGTTGCATGCATGTCTTTGTGTAGACATATATTTTCATTCCTAGTGAATAGATACCTAGAGGTGGAATTGTTGGGTGGTATAGTTGTTTTATGTTTAACATTTTGAGACACTGCCAAACTGCTTTCTAAAGTGCCTGCACCATTTTACATTCCCACCAGCAATGTCTGAGGGTACCCATTTCTTAACATACTCATCAAAATTAGTTGTAGTATGTCTCATTCATGATAGCCATTCTACTGGGCATGAAATGGTGTCTCATTGTGAACTTCATTTTCACTTTCTTAATGACTAATGTTTAGCATCTTTTCATGTTCTATTACCAATGGAAAAGATGTAAGCAAGGGAGAGATTTGATCTGATTTATGCTTTAAAGTTCAATCTAGTTGCTAAATGGAGACTCAACTATAGGCAGTTGACTAGTTAGAAGATGGTGGCAGTAATCCAGAGGGAGATGATGGCATCTTGGATTTGCGCTATAACAGTGGAGGTAGAGAGGAGTTTGAACACAGGTATATTATGGAAGGAGTAGAGTCAACATTGTTGGCTGATGGATTGGATATGGGGTGTGGGTATGTGGGAAAGAGAGGTATTAAGCTGAACAACTGTGTAGGTAGTGGTACCATTTATTGCCATGAAGAAGGCTTATGGGGCAGCAAATATGGTGATTATGCGGGGGATTGCTAATCAATATTTATTTTGGTCACATTACATTTTTGGTGTTTATTAGACATCCCAGAGGAAATGTTGAGTATGTAGTTGGATATGAGGGTCTGGAGCTCAGAGAAGAGCTCTGGGCTCGAGACATAAATTTGAGAGTCCTCACCATATGGCTAGCTTTTAAAACCTAAAGAGAGAATGTGGAAAAAAAGAGAATAAGGTAACGAATGATACCCCAGAGGCATTTCAAAGAGTTACTTATAGAGATCAGAGAGTAAGGCTGACAATTTGATAGTTAGGATTGGGTTGAAGATAGCCTAAGGGAGACATCTAGAAATTTGTAAGGTTGACTAGTGAGTCTATACCTGTGTGATCCAATACTGTAGCCACCAGCCACATGTGGCTAGTTGAGCACTTGAAATGTGAGTTGTCAAAGTGAGATGTGTGTAAGCATTAAATGCACAATGTATTTCAAAGAATTAATACAAAAGAAATGTAAATTCTCATCAGTCATTTTTGTATTGATTACTTGTTGACAATATTTTGGATATATTGGGTTAAATAAAGCTATTATTAAAATTAATCTCACCTTTTTCTTTGTACTTTTTAAAAATGTGGCTACCTACTAGAAAATTTTAAATTGCATATATGGTTCACATTCTACTTCTACTGGGCTGGTCTTTAATGCTATGTCCACAGTCTCATCCTGGTTTTCCAGAAATGCCACTGTGACATATTATAGTACCCTTGAATTTATGATCAATTCCATAGGTATTTGCTCCAAGTCTTTCTTAAGGCATCAATCATGTCCACAACTTAAAGAAAAGTGCCAATGTCTTGGGAATTTTAGATACGTGTTTACATTATACAAATAGACCTATATTTTAGTAAGGACAATGCCACATGGATCATTTGATCCTTGCTGAACTGGGAAACTGTTAAAATGGAGGCATCGTATCCTTGATATTTATAAGACTTAAGATGTCCTTGCTGACTTTGAAAAAGTTCAGTCAGATAAATCCCTTCTTCCATTTGTTGAAATACAACTTGATCAAATGAAGAGAAACTTAATTATTTAATAAGGTCACAATATGAATTAGAGATAACTAGATTTTTTTCTTTTTTATCCTCTGTGAAATTCGTAACATACCACAAAAAATCAGTTACATCAAATTTTCTTTTCATTGCTATTACAGCAAGAGTTTCCCTTTAGAAATAGAAATGTTCCCTTTGGTTAAAGATCATAGAGAGAAACTATGTGGATGCAATTTCGCAAAACATCCCCAGTTTTTTCCCTCCCCCAATGAATAAGGTCATTTCAACAAGGTAATTCACCCAAAGGGGTCGAGCTACACAGCGTTTTTATGTTTGATAAGATGGAAAACTGGGTGGATTTCATACAGACCTCTGTGAGAACTTTTGAGATATCAATATAGAACTTCCTGAATGTTTACGATTAAAATATCCATCCAAGAGCTATAGTAATCATTTATTCATCTAGTTAATTGAAGTGTTGGTTGGCTGTGCCACAGAGGTGAATTCTCTTAGTAGCTAAGTTTTGCATAGGTTGCTTCTTATAGCACTATATTTTCCTTTCTAGAATATGTTGGCACATAGCTTGCCTGGCTGCATTGGTGGAGCATGCTAAACATACTTTCATCCTTACTGGATATCTCAGGGAGGCTGCGTGTTGTAGAGAGACTATTGAAATTGTCTAGAGACTAGGGAGTCTGGTCCTGCTATGCCATTAACTTTTCATGTGAATTAGGGAGAACCACCTACCTCTCTGGGCTTCAGCTTCCCTACCTGCCGAATGAAGGCATCACCCTAGATCAGTAGGTCTTAAGTCAACGTCAGTGTGCATCAGAGGGGTTCTTAAAACACAAATTGGACAGCCCTACGCCTGGAGTTTCACCTCCAGTAGGTCTGAGCAGTGCCCCAAGAATTTTCATTTCCAAGATGATATTAATACTGCTGGTTTAGAGCCCACTCTGAGAACCACTGACCATCTGTGCCATGTCCCTTGTTGCTCAGCCTTCTATGAATTTGTATGTGTCAAGTTCATTTGTGCGATGGCTCACTTAATGCAGAAACTCCCTAAGGATCTCAGACAGTCTGAAAACTCTAAAATAGGCTTTCATAAAGCAAACCAATCATCAGAAAATTCAGGCATCTCTCATTCTGATAAATGGAAATGAGTTTTTTTATTAGTATTCTGAGATTGTATATAAAAAAATACACTACACAGTTTGGACAGAAGATAAGTCAGCATTAATTTATTTTCTTAGTGTACCAATTACTGCTTATCCATCTAACCATTACATTTCAGCATAAATTTGTGAAAACAAGTAGCACAGACTGCTTCAACACCCTCTGCACACAATTCTCTGATGTGCAGGGTTTTCTCCTTGGGTCACTTCAGCATTTTACAATTATCTTTTATTTTTTCATTTCTGTTTCAGTAAAGCTGAGAATCAAAACGATTATTTACGATAGGGTGCCATAAAACTATCCTGATTAATTTAAACATTTGCAATGGGAATTAGCCAGGTAATGCGTTTTAGCAGTCAAGCAAAGATTATGCTTTTGCTATATTTGATGCAGAAACTAGTTTTTGGTGCAGTATAAATACTTTGAACTGTCTTAAATCATGATTGAAAACTTTAGGAAAGTATGAGTTCAGACAATTAAGTTTGCGAACTCACCCTAGAAAAAGTTCTACATACCTCATTGGTGAATATCACTACAGTCACCTTCGAAGCACTCCCCTTGGGAAGCTATGCACTGATGTCAGTGCCTCGTCCACCCTTCAAAGCAATTTTGGAACTCTTTTTCTGGAATGGCCATCAGAGCTCTCATCATATTACCCTTGATATCTTGAATGCCATCAAAACGTCTTCTGTTCAATATTTCCTTTATCCTCAGGTAAAGAAAGAAGTCATTGTGGACCCTTCCCATTCAGATCAGGTGAATGGGAAGGGTGTCCCAATACAGTTATTTGTTTACTGGCTAAAAACCCCCTCACAGACAGTGCCATGTGAGCTGGTACATTGTTGTGATGCAAGAGCCATGAATTGTTGGCGAAAAGTTCAGGTCGTCTAACTTTTTCATGCAGCCTTTTCAGCACTTCCGAATAGTAAACTTGGTTGACGATTTGTTCAGTTGATACAAATTTATAATGAATAATCCCTCTGATATAAAAAAAAAAAAGATTAGCAAGAGCAGTTCAAAGAGTTCGTGAACTTAATCGTCACACCTTGTAAATGCTAATTGTCACTCTGCTAAGGACTTGCCAGCTATTGTTGGAGAAGTCACTTGCTCTCATTTTATTTCTGCTTCTCTATTTGTGAAATAGGAATAGCAGTTTTCCTTGTATACAGTGTTTATTGAGGACATATTTAATTTTAAGTAATATATTTCTCCAAGGTTTTAACTGAAAAATTCTGGATTTCCTATCCAAACAGGTTGTCCCCATTTACCAAGAATGAAGCTTCTGAAGGTGCAGGCACCCATGGAGGTAAAGGGAGGACAGTGTCCCCAGCCCATCCAGCCAGCTGGAGGTGAGTATCACAGCCAGCTCACCTCACATCCAAATTCTCCAACAATAATTATAACTAGCCTCAGAAATAGTCAAGACTGCCTCTTTGAAAAGATTTAAAACAGAGTATTCCATGTGGGCTAGGGCCCAGTGTTAATAGGCTGATACATCATTTCTGAAAAGCAGTTTGGCAGGAATCATCATGCTTTATAGAAATTCGTTTCCTTTAATTCAGTAACTTCCTTTAACTCCCTTTTCTAGGAACGCATGCTTAGGAAATGGCAGAAACACTGACAAAGATTTGTATGCACAGAGCTACTGCATTGCTCTTTGTAATATAGGGGGAAAAGAAGGGGAAAAAAACCAGAAAACATCCTAAGTTCCCAATAATAGAGGCATGGTTAAATAAATAAGAGTTCATCAAGATATTCATTGATATAGGAAATGCTCTTGCTGTTGGTGGGAAAAACCAGATGAAAAACTATAACACCATTTGATCCTAGGTTGGAACGTGCTGGGTCAAATGCTTAAGTTGGGAACTATGAATCCCAGAACTATGAATGCTGCCCCCTATATGGGTTAGAGCTGGCCAAAAGAGAAACTTGTGTGAGATTGAGAAGGCAAAAGTGACATAGCCACCATTGCTGTCTGAAAGTGTTTGTGGTCAGATGTAGTGAAGAGCAAATAGAGAGGTGACTAAGTGGGTTCCAGGACTTCTCTGCTCTGCATCCGGCATTTCGGGCTTCTGGCCTGGCTGCCCGACCAACAGTGGTGTCAGGCCCAGCATCAGATGCTGGCTGCAGATCCATAGAAGACAAGACAAGGCCACACAAAGGCAACAGCTTCAACAGACTTCTTCTGATGTGCTCCCTTAAGGATCTCCCTTTGTGGCTGAATGTGTGCATTTGTTTCCTCTTGCTCCTATAATGAATTACCACAAACTCTGTGGCTTAAAAACAACACACGTTTATTCTCTTGCAGTTCTGGAGGCCAGATGTCCAAAGCCAGTTTCACTAAGCTAAAGCCAATGTGTTGGCAGGACTGTCTCCTTCAGAGACTCTAGGGGAAAATCTGTTTCCTTGCCTTTTCTAGCTTCTGGAGGCCACCTGCATTCCTTAGCTCATGACCTCTTCCTTGCATTTCTCCAACCATCATCACATTTCCTATACCTGGGGTGAAATCTATTTTTGCCTCCCTCCTATAAGGACACATTACCAAACTGGGACTACCTGAATACCCAGGATAATGTGCTTGCTTCTTTGTTGAAGTATTAATTACTCTTCTCTTCTTCCAATATCCCCATTGTGATTCTTCATTTCTCTCCTCCCACAACAATGTGAGGTCCAATTCCTGTAATAAATCCCATAGCATAGTAACTTTGCTCCCCTGTTTGAACCTTAATTGATAAAAATCTCAATGCTGTATAAAATGTATGCTTATATATGTATAAAAAGGCCTGAAAGGAACTATATCAATATGTAACAGTGCTAATCTCTGTGTGGTAGGAATATAACTGTAGAAGGTTGAAGATACAGGAGAGATAGGAAAACATCAAGGAATGGCCTCCAGAGCATTCAAGAAAACATTGGCTTAACTACGAGGAGAGACACTGTAACAGAAAGAAGCAGAAAAGGATGGGTGTGAAAGGAGGAGTGTTTGTAGATTTGATGGCAGTAAGTTAAGGAATTTCCTTCTTGTGGCTCCTATTTTCTCTGTGAGTTGGACAGTGAATTCACATGTTAAGATGTGGGGGAATACAAACAATACCTCCAATAAGGGGCTAATATCCAAAATATATAAGGAACTCATAAAATCAACAACAAAAAAACAAACAATCCAATTAAAAAATGGGCAGAGGACCTGAATGGACATTTCTCCAAAGAGGACATACAGATGGCCAATAGACATGTGAAAAAATGCTCACCATCACTAATCATCAGAGAAATGCAAATAAAAACCACAATGAGATATCACCTCACCCCAGTCAGAATGGCTTTCATCAACAAGACAAATAAGTGTTGGAGAGGCTGTGGAGAAAGGGGAACCCTCATACCATGATGTTGGTGGAAATAAAGATTGATGCAGCCGTTTTGGAAGGCAGTGTGGAGGTTCCTCAAAAAATTAATAGAATTACCATATGACCCAGCAATCCCTCTCTTGGGTATCTACCCCAAAAAGTCTGAAAACATTTATCCATAAAGAACATATGGGCTCTGATGTTCATTGCAGCTTTATTTACAGTGGCCAAGACATGGAAACAATCAAAATGTCCTTTGATAGATGAATGGATAAAGAAGTTGTGGTATATATACATAATGGAATACTATTCTGCTGTAAGAAACAAAGAAATAGTACCATTTGCGACAACATGGATGGATCCTGAAAGTATAATGCTAAGTGAAATAAGTCAGACCGAAGAAGTAGAGAACCATACGATTTCACTGATATGTGGTATATAAAACTGAAAACAACAAAAGAACAAGACAAACAAATGAAGAAACAAAAACTCATAGACACAGACAATAGTTTAGTGGGTTCATGATTTTCTCTAGTTACATTTAATAGCTGGATGCAGGGAACAGAGGGCAGATAGTAGGGTCATCCAGAGTTAGGGTTTTCCAGGCAGGTAAGAAGGAAAGACAACTGGGCAAAAGAGTTGAGATCTCTAGTGCAATTTCTCTGCCTGCTCCCCCATGCTTTAGAGGAGAAAACAGAACCAGAGGGAGTTAGAGTGATTTACCCAAAGCCACAGAACTGATGGGGGCAGGGCTGAAAGCTAACCCAAGTCTCCTGACAGAAGGACAGTGCTGCTCTCTTCCAGCAGAGTGGAAGGTTGCTCAAAGCGTGGTCTCCTCACTCAGTCAGTCACACAGGGTGGGAGACAGAGCCTACTGGTTAAAATGCAGATTCCTAGGTTCTGGCCCAGACCTCCTGAGTCAGAAACACAAGACAAGTGGCCCTGGAATTTAAAAATCACTTCCCATAATTCTGAAGCACAGTAAGGTTTAAGAATCGTTGGGATAGGGCAGAGTCCCTGCTTGTGGATAGAACACAGAATTACAGCAGGGAGAGCAAGGGCGCGAGGGGACAGGCACAGGTCAATGTTGAGAGGCAAAAGACATGAACTTCTGTGGAAAATACGGGGAAGACAGGTTGGAGCATAATGCAAGTCAACAGACACCGAGGCTGGGTAGGTTTGAAGGGGTAGAATGGGCTTATATTAACAAAGGGCCAGAACTAAAGGAAAACCAAAGGCAACACCTACCCTTTCCTCAGAGCATTTTCTTTCTTCTCTTGTTGAAGGCTCAAGGATATTCATAATCCAAGCAATATCTATGCTTCGAAGTAAGATCTACAGAGATTGAATATCCTCAATTTTCCTACTGATTAAATATCAAAAGCAAATGGAACTACCACCGACTCAATGGGCTCTAACTCCAGACCTGGAGTTGGACAGGCAGGGCTCCTGCATTCAATATTTCCAGAAATGAAACGTTGAGTTACAGCCTCTCTGCCTAAAGCTGGCAGAGAGGCTGTAACTGTTTCAAAAGACACCAACATTCAAAACCCATGCCAATAGGCAAAAAGAACATCTTTGTGTAGTAAGCCTCATGGGATTTGCATTGTAAGATCTAAGCTAGAAGTTAGTTTTATGCAATAGTTATTTGAAGGGAAAAGCATCTTGTCGCTACAGCAAATTTATCTATAATGTGTATAATCGTGTAATCGGGCACATTTATCTAAAACTCATTTCTACCTATAAAACATCCCAGATACAAGGAAAGATTTTTAAAATTTGTTTCTGTTTCTTTTGATCAATGCCTAAATCTAAAAACACTAGCATAGGCAGTCTTGAGATATAGAAGCCCAGGGAGTTATGTGACTTTATGTATTTCCTCTTGTCTGTCAATGACCTGCTGGCATCAAGGTTCTATTATCTCTTAGAAAGTTGGATGCTTAAGAAATATGAGGAGAAAGTCATAAAATTATGACTTACATTTCTTATTTATTGGTACCAAAAAATGGTATCTCAATGACTACAAGCCATGGTTTTGTCATATCCCAAGTTACTCTCACAGGCATCACAAAATTATCAACTTAATGTATCACATGTGTCACTTTAAAGTAAATAAAACTGAACAATAACAGGGTGCTACAACACCAAACATACTGCAAAATTTACCAGTTTATATTTTAGTATATGATCACAAATTATCTTGAAGAAATTTTCCCGAGTGTATTGGAGTGATCAACTTTTAAAATATACTGCTATGTATAAGTGCTGTTTTTCTTTGATATGTCAAGCCTATTCCAACAGACACATACGCACACACACAAAACGATGAATGCATACGATTACTTATTGAAACAGTTTTTATAATAGCAAGAGACTGGAAATAATTCAAGTGTCCACACCATGGAACTGGCTTAACAAATGATGGTACACCCATACCAACAAATACCATATAGCTGTAAGAAGAAAATAAGGAAGCCACTCTTATAATGATATGGAAAGTTATACAAGGTATACCATTAGATTAAAAAAATATAGCAAAGCTAAACAAAAGATCAAGGTAAAGATCACTGTACAGACAGAAAAAGCAGAGAACCCTATGATTTCACTGATATGTGGTATATAAACCAAAAACAACAAAAGAACAAGACAAACAAATGAGAAACAAAAACTCATAGACACAGACAATAGTTTAGTGGTTACCAGAGGGTAAGGGTGGTGGGGGGTGGGAGATGAGGGTAAGGGGGATCCAATATATGGTGATGGAAGGAGAACTGACTCTGGGTGGTGAACACACAATGGGATTTATGGATGATGTAATATAGAATTGTACACCTGAAATCTATGTAATTTCACTAATTGTCACCCCAATAAATTTAAAAAAAATGTAAGAAAAGATCACTGTATAATATTAGCTACTATCTTTTGTGGAAGAAAAGGGATAACATGTATTTCTATATATAGGCATCTGCGTAAAGACCCTGGAAAGGTACACAAGAAACAACTAGATGGCAGGAAGTGAAACTTCTCAGTTGTATACCTTGTTCAAGTTTTTAGAGTTTTGAATCATGTGCATGTCTTACTTGTTGAAAATAAATAATACAATTTTGATAGAATGATATAAAAATATTTAAGGGGCCAGCCCCATGGCTCAGGCAGTTGAAGCTCCATGCTAACTCCGAAGGCTGCTGGTTCGATTCCCAAATGGGCCAGTGGGCTCTCAATCACAAGGTTGCCAGTTCAATTCCTCGAGTTCTGCAAGGGATGGTGGGCTGTGCCCCCTGCAACTAGCAACGGCAACTGGACCTGGAACTGAGCTGCACCCTCCACAACTAGATTGAAAAGGACAACAACTTGAAGCTGAACGGCACTCTCCACAACTAAGATTGAAAAGGACAATAACTGGACTTGGAAAAAAGTCCTGGAAGTACACTCTGTTCCCCAATAAAGTCCTGTTCCCCTTCCCCAATAAAATCTTTTAAAAAAATATTTAAAATGTGGTACTGATGACAAAGGAAGGGAACTGTTTATTTATTTGGTTTATTTATTGGTTTATTACAGTTTCTTTCCTTCCAGTGGACACTTACTGTTGGTCTAGTTAGATTCAGTACCCTCAAGCTAATGGTCAAGACTAAACAGGATTTATGTCTGGACTCTCTATTCTGTTCCATTGATCTATGTATCTATTTTTATGCCAGTACCATGTTGTTTTGATTACTGTAGCCTTGTAGTATAGTTTGAAATCAGGTATCGTTATACCTCCCACTTTGTTCTTATTTCTCAAGATTGCTGAGGCTATCCGGGGTCTTTTATGGTCCCATATAAATTTTAGGATTATATGTTCTATTTCTGTGAAAAACGTCATTGGTAGTTTGATAGGAATTGCGTTGAATATGTATATTGCCTTAGGCAGTATGGACATTTTAATTATATTAATTCTTCCTATCCATGAACATGGAATGTGTTTCCATCTATTTATGTCTTCTTTCATTTCTTTCTTCAGTGTTGTATAATTTTCTGAGTACAGATCCTTTACATCTTTGGTTAGATTTATTCCCAGATATTTTATAGTCTTTGGAGCAATTGTAAATGGAATTGTTTTTTTAATAAATCCATGCCTATATGCCCATCTAATCTACGACAATGGAAGCAAGAATGTACGATGGGGTAAAGATAGTCTGTTCAATAAGTGGTGTTGGGAAACCTGGACGGACACATGCAAGAAAATGAAGCTGGACCACCTCCTTACACCATATACAAAAACAAATTCAAAATGGCTTAAAGACTTAAATGTAAGATCTGAAACCATAAAATATCTAGAAGAAAATATAGGAAGAAACTTCATGGACATTACCCGGAGTAAGATTTTCACTGATATATCCCCTCGCGCGAGCGAAGTAAGAGAAAAAATAAACATGTGGGATTACATCAAACTAAAAAGTTTTTTCACAGCAAAGGAAACCATCAATAAAACAAAAAGGGATCCTACTGTATGGGAAAAGATATTTGCCAATGATATATCTGATAAGGGATTAATATCACAAATCTATAAAAAACTTACTCAACTCAACTCCAAAAAAACAAACAACCCAATTAAAAAATGGGCAGAGGACTTGGGGAGACATTTCTCTAAGAAGGACATACAGAAGGCAAGAAGACATATGAAGAAATGCTCAACCTCACTAACCATCAGAGAAATGCAAATAAAAACCACAATGAGATACCACCTCACTCCAGTCAAAATGGCTATTATCAATAAATCAACAAACAACAAATGCTGGCGCGGATGTGGAGAAAAGGGAACGCTAGTGCACTGTTGGTGGGACTGCAGATTAGTGCAGCCACTATGGAAAACAGTATGGAGGTATCTCAGGAATCTGAAAATGGAACTACCCTATGATCCAGTAATTCCACTCCTAGGCATCTACCCGGAGAAATCCAAAACTCCAATTCAAAAATCTGTATGCACTCCTATGTTTATTGCAGCACTTTACACAATAGCCAAGATATGGAAACAACCAAAATGCCCATCGGTAGATGACTGGATTAAGAAGCTGTGGTACATTTATACAATGGAGTATTACGCAGCCATAAAGAAGAAAGAAATCTTATCATTTGCAGCAACATGGATGGATCTAGAGAACATTATGTTAAGTGAAATAAGTCAGAAAGAGAAAGACAAGTACCATATGATCTCACTTATATATGGAATCTAAAGAAAAGACTATGTGAATGAACTAATCAGAGTCAGTTTTGGGGACGCAGAGAAAAAACCGAGAGTGGTTAGATGGGTGTGTGGGAGGGGGTTGGGGATAAGGGGAAAGGTAAAGGGATTTGGAAGCAGCTGGTAACCACAAGATGGCCTCAGGGTTTTTCTTTTGAAAATTAATTTGGGGAAGGTATTCTATAATGTTGTAAAGATTTTGTTGGGTATCCGATGGACATGCGTCCTATTTGGGAGACCACCTCAGGGATACTGTGGATACCTGATCATGGCATTGTACATCAGAAGCTAAACATTAATGAATGCCAACTATAATTTTATATATATAATGTGATGGTTCAGTGTGAGGTCGGAGGGATAGTGGATGGGGGGAGGGGGGTTCACAGTATGAGGGATATAAATGATGAACGTCTAAGTATTACCTTGTTTTGTACACCTGAAACTAATAAATAAATTAATTAATAAAAAAAAAAAAAAAAAAAAAGACTAAACAGGATTTCCCCCTCTCCCTCATCCCTTCGTTGGCCAGTCACCAAATCCAGTCCAAGTAATTATCTGTCTAGTCCATCGTTTCTTTCTATCCTCCACTCCCTTGGCCTAAGTTCAGGCCACCAGCTTCCCTTCCCTGGTTCACTGCATCAGCCTCCCACTGGTCTTCCTATCTCTAGTCTTGTCCCTCCAAGGCATCCTGCAAGGTACAGCCAGAGTGTTCTATGTCAAATACATGTCAGATCTTTTCCCATTCCTGTTCAAAAGACTTCATCATCTCCCCTTCCTCCATTGCCTTCAAGATAAACTCTAACTCCTTATTCAGCACATAAGATTCCGCAGGATCACACTTCTACTTACCTTTCTAGCCTCACTCCTTCCCAATCCTACACTCCCCTCCCAATGCCATATGGAAAGCACCGACCTAACTTTCCCAACCTGCCATTTCCTGTCTCCTTGCCAAGAACACTCCTACTTTTCTTCTTAGCTCTCTCCTGCTTACTGTCATTGGTTCCTTAAGCCCCAGCTCTGATAGGATCTTTGTGGGAAATCTTCCCTGACATTGTTCTCATATATCTTACATTTTAAGAGTTAAGGAACTTGAAGAGTAACAAGATGTTACCTTGACAAACACAGCACAAGATTTACCAGTTTGTATCGGAATACACAACTACAAAATCTTTAAAAAGTTCCCAGATTATTTTGGAGTGGTCACCTTTCTAAAAATTGTGCTATTTTGCACAATTTTAAAGGCTTTTAGCCTTTATGGTTTCAGTAACCTTTCTCTATGATCCCATAGCAAATTCCCCACCACCTGCATTCTTCTATCATAGCTCTAACCACACTATCTGACTTCCTCGCCAGACTATTAGCCCCTTGGCGACATGACAGGACTCTTAATTGTTGCATCTCCAGGGCCTAGCACAATTAACTGAAACCTACATGATATTGAGCAAGAAGTAATTAAAGGGCAACACCCCCGAGCTACTTCTAACCTGCTTCTACCTGGGAGCTTACTAAATGGGGTTGCACAATTGTCATGGACTTCCTATTTCTGAGCAATGACAAAGCCCTTTATAGTTAGGCTTCAAACAGAATGACTCTTTTGCTCCAAAGCGTTTTTTAAATGCCCCACCCAAAGCCACAGGGTTGAGAAAGAAAATCTCACAGAGAGAACGTTTGGAGAGCTCTCATAAACCAAATCTAGAGCAATCCTTCCTGGGGTTAAAGTCTAATAACTCTCTTGGACTAGTAACAAGAGACCTGCAGCCAGGTGAGCGTCTCCAAATCCATCATAGATAGGTTTGGACACTACATAGATACACAACTTCACTGGAAGAAAATAACCCAGTCTGGACCAGAACCTTTCTCTGTTATAACAGTTAAAGAAGGGTTATCAGTTTCTTTGGTAAGGAGAAATTAGAGGCTTATATCAGACTCACTGATGGAACTTTATTGTTTGTGTACTACGAAATGAATTAGTAAATATATAGTTCTCATTTATATATAGTTCTCATTTATATATAGTTCTCATTTATAGATGCAGTTATTCTCAACAAAGCTTTGTGTTAAACAATCTCTAGTTATCATTATTATAGACACCTAGACCCAGAAGCTGCCACCAAAAGCTTTGCTTATAATTTGATAATTGCAATCAAAATTCGACTTTTCAGGATGAGCGAACAAAGTATGTATCTCTCCCATCCCCCTGGCACCCTGTGTATGCTCCCCACCCCACATCCCTTTCATATTGGGTCTTCCTAGTGTTTACTTTTATTTCAGTGTTTGACATGCACACATAATTGATGCTCAGGATTTGTTGAATGAATGAGTGGATGAATGAATGAAATTTACATGCCACCTGCCAACATTTCAAGTTCTACATTTTAACATCTTATACTTCGTACCATTTTTTCTCCATCACAATCATAAATCTTATAAATGGATTTCATATACTTCTGCTCTGTTATATTAACAGCTTGATGCAGCTCTAATGCCAAAGACTGTATTTTCTTCTACCATTAATCTTTCTCCAGCTTGTGAGCTGGAAAAGTCATAATGATGGGAGTTGTCATAATGAACCCAAACAGTAATTGTAATAAGAAAAAGGAGGAAGAAAATTGAAAAAGAAAATGTCTTTCCCACAGCACCACAAATAAATGACCCTATTCTCTCCCGATTCCAAATCCACACAGTTGTATTTGTTCTTGTCAAGATCGTTAGGTACCAAAAGACCATTTGACATTACTGAGAATGGTATTTTTAATAGGAGTAATATATTGATGTAAAAAAAAAAAAGCATACCTCTTCTTTCTGTAGGTTCCTGTCTAATTTGCAAAATTTGAAGAGTTACAATGCATTTAAAATACTTAATGTAAAGTTTATATGAATGAGACATAAAAGTGAGCAGCCTGCCTTAACCAAGCTTCTTAAACCAAGTTAGGGAATTACTTCAAACAAACAAAAAAAAAAAACCCCACCAAAAACAGACTCATATAGAGAAGAAATTGATAGTTACCAGATAGGAGGGGGGTCAGGGGGATGGGTGAAAAAGGTGAAGGAATGAAGAAGCACAAATTGGTAGTTACAAAATAGTCATGGGGATGTAAAGTACAGTATGGGGAATATAGTCAATAATATTGTAAAAAATATGTATAGTGCCAGATGGGTAGTAGACTTATTGGGGGAATCACTTCATAAATTATATAAATGTTTAACCACTATGCTGTATACCTGAAACTATTATAAAATAATATTGAATGTCAACTATAATTGAAAAAAATCAAGGACTTGAATAAGAACAGATTTAATGCTTAGTTAAATATTAATTTAGGGGTTTAAGAGACACCTTCTTAGCTCTTTTCTTAAATTAAAAAAAAAAGGTTTTCAACCTCATTCTCAGTCATTTTGATAAGTTACATCTTCCTGTCATTCTGAAGCATTTAACATACAATAAGAATTACTAGAGAATATAGAGAAATTTATAAAACTGCTAAATCATTCTGGCACCCTCTGGGTTCTGATAGATTTTGTAAGAAGTTCCATAGTGAAATTCCAGACAAATTAAGTAATTAAGTGCTTGATCAAAGGAAAAAGTAAGGCCTTCTTCAGAAGCCAAAAACTTAGCTTGGAATGATTGCTCTAACCACTCACCACTTAGCAATGACGCTGTAGGAAGGCGTTAGTTACATTAAACTGATATTAATTACATATTGCCTCTTCCTACACTGCCTACATTCATGCCCTGATGCTCACCTTTCCTCCAGGTAAGTTAATGACAAACTAACTTGCTCTTGTCCCAATATCTATGCTTTGGTTTAGGAGAGCAAAAGAGACATTTTTAAAATAGAGAAATCATTTCTCCTCCAATCTCTATCTTTATTTTTCCTAGCTTCCTTAAAGTTATGATTTTACATCCAACCCAATTCTTACTCAAAAATATACAATCAGAGAAATACTGGGTTACATTTGAATCCTCAAACCTAGCTGCCCATCAGAATCACTCATGGAGCTCTTAAAATAGTCCCATGCCCTGTGCCCACCCCAGGCCAATAATGTCAGCAGGTCTGGGGCTGGATCCAGGTATCTGTTTCTAATGTTCGCCAACAGATTCCAATGTGCAGCAAGTGTTGAGAATCTCTGGGAGAGTTGAGTCAAGTTGATGAGATGTGCTTCGGGTCTTCAAAAGGACAGTTTAGTTTCCCTGCCCGGGTGTATCACTAGGCCCAGGGATGGGAGTCTCTTGCAATCAATGGCATAAGAGAACCTAAAGGATGATTTATATTTAGAAAATTATCTATGGAAAGACTTTTATGTTGTTTAATTAAAAAGACTTTTCAAATTCATGTACCATGCTAATGTAGGGATCCTTAGCAACCTACTATAACAGGAGGAATCAAATAAAAAAGTAGAGCATTGGTATGTACACAAGGTTCCCAATACCAACTTTTTCACTGAGTTAGTTTCTCTCTGTGGAGAGATCTGTATAGCCCTCGCTAACTTCTAAAGATAGTCAATGCCACGAACACAAGAACCTCCTGGAAAAATTAAGCTAATTTCTTCCTTAAGAGGAAAAAAAGTGAAGAAAAATTCTACCCAACTTAAAGGAGAAGATGTTTCACCCGAGGCTGCTGCCCCCACCCACTGTGACTTCATGGACGCCTTAGTATTTCAGGTTCAAGGGCTGGTGATGTGGTCGATGACCCTCAGGTGTGTGGAAGTGATTTAGTGGAAGGGGTACTAGATGGCTTTTTCAAGGACTCTCCCTTAGCCTGAAGTGAGACCACTGAATTGATGGGCCCAGTGGCCAGTGGACCAAATGCATAATCATCGTGGCGGGTAAAGCTACCTTATATGGTCAGTCAGGTTGTATCTGTTCTTCCCAGCAAGGCTTACAGAAGCGCCAGCATCGTTGAGGCCAGATTGACTCTTTTGGATTCCTACTTCTAGAGTGTTTGCTGCATTACATCTGTCCTTAGCCCAGGTGGTAGGAATGAGCAAGATTTTCTCCCGTTTTTGTTTGTTTGTTTGTTTGTTTTTTACTGTAGAATACAGCTCTTTGAGGGTATGGCCTTAGCTTTCAAGTTCTCTGCAAGCATGAAAGAACAAAATCCTTTTGGGTGTGGGAGATCTTGTCTCTCTTCCTCTATTAATTTAATGGCATCTAGTTTGGATTCTAAATGTTCTGATTTTGTTGTTAATGAATACATTGGCCAAGATTTCATTTTAAATGAAAATGCCCAGGGTTAGCAAGTTAGTTTGTACAGACTTTCTAAAAGGCAGTTTTTGTATTATTGATTTAAAAAAAAAACACCTTTAAAGATGCATATCCTTTGATCCAGAATGTCTGCTTCTAAAAAATGTCCAAATGATATAGTCAATAGTGCCGGTATTGTAACAGCTATGTACGATATCACAGGGACAGGGGGTGGTTATCACTTTGTGAGGGGTGTAAATGTCTAATCATTATGTCGTTTTGTACACCTGAAACTAATTTTAAAAAATAAAATTAAAAAAAGTCCAAAGGAAATAAATAAGTATATAAACAGCATATGTGCAAAGATTAACTATGAAGTTATTCACAGCAGTGTTGTTTATAATAGGAAAAAGTTAGGAATAATCTAAATGAAGAGAGATTGCTTACACATATTATGGCATATCTGTAATGACCCTTGGATGCACAGGGTTCCTTGGCGATGTGTCAGGGGAGACTGGGTTAAGGGGAGGGACAGAAGAAAACTAGTGGGAGACTGCGTGGGTGGAGCCCTGGATCTCACATCCCTGCTTCAAACTCAAAAGCTTCAATTTTATGGATTTCATACAGGGTGATTCTTTTTGGAAAATTAATTCTGCTGCCAAAAATAGTTGGAAATTGAATATTATTGAAAGAGAAAGAGGTTAAAAATACTTTATAAAGTGGAAATGTCTGCAAAACTATTTCAGTTTCATCTCATTTGTTATATATGTATGTGCATAAATATATATAAATATATATACACAAAGAATTTATATAACAAAGAAAATGTTATTTTGGGGGGATAATAAGAAAAAAAGTTATTTTTAACTTTAAAACCATGTTTTCTATATGATTTTCAATAATGTTTTCAAGTTTTTCAACCATTACAATGCCTAAATCAAGTCAATAATTAACTACCAATTCTTCAACTTAAGACTATAACTTCCACATAAGAATGTTGATGGGGCGGATGGATGGCTCAGTTGGTTGGAGCGTGAGCTCTCAACAACAGGGTTGCTGGTTCGATTCCCACATGGGCCAGTGAGCTGCGCCCCCTGCAACTAAAGATTGAAAATGGCAATAGGACTTGGAGCTGAACTGTGTGCCCTCCACAACTAGATTTAAGGACGGCTTGGAGTTGATGGGCCCTGAAGAAACACACTGTTCCCCAATAGTCCCCAATAAAAAAAAATTTTTTTAAAGAATCTTGAAACTGTTGCTCTACCCATTTGAGAGACAGAGAAACTGAGGAGTGAAATAATACTATGAATTACTGCAAAATTGAAAAATCGTCATGATCCCTTAGTTTCCTTTTCAAGTTATGTTTCAAGTGTTACGACAGAACCCTTCAGTTTTTCAAAGTTGGACTAGTCAGTTGACAGATAGAGCAAAAGCATATGTTTGCACTATAAAAATATACAATTCTTATAGTTTGTACTTATTGAAATTATAACAGCGAAGAGACGTTAATGAGAAGTTAATATAATGAGAGACAGATGGCAAGGTAAGAGGAAACTGGCAGGCAGGATAAGGTAGGGCAGTTGCGAACAGCAAAGAATGGCAGAGAACAATTGGAACAGCAGCTTTATCGGCACATTGTGTACAGCGGTAGCACTTAATTCAAATATAAATGATTATGGTGGCAATGACAGTGATGACAATGGTAGCACTAGCATTTATTGAGAGATTTCAATATATCGGCACTGTTCTAAGCACTTTACATGTATTACCTCTTAATCCCAACAACACCCTTATGGGGCAGGAACTATTAATGGCCCCATTTTCCTGAACCGGAGACTGAGGAACAGAGAGAATATACAGTGAGTGTTGATGCCAGGATTTAAAATGCTTTAGTAATTTTAATGTCAGCACTTGGAAAATATAAAGGAGACAATTTTCCTTTCCTGCAAGTTAAATATGTTTTGTTTTTTGAATACACAAAGACATAATGACAAAAGACTTCTGATGCCAATAGACCTAGGTTCAAATTCTAACTCTACTACTTTTCCTCTCAGAGCCTGTCTCCTCATCTGTAAAGGGGGCTAATAGTTCCCACCAAGGTACTATGAATAAAATTTTATACATAAAATCTTGGCCCATGTGGTGTGCTGCATGTGGGTATGGAATAAATGGAAACAAGTACTGTTATTAAGGTAAGAAAATGAAGCAAGTGTGGGGATTAAATTATTTTACTACTACTAAAAAAAAAATAATAACACTTGAGTAAATGGACCTAGGGATAAGTATGCTCTGATGGTGATTACAACAGGTCCTCGAAGAACGTCATTTCATTATAACATTGATGAGATGCTGTACAAAATGAACTCTTGTTTCTATCAATTGCCCTATGGTAAAATACAACTAATTTTGCCTAAAGTCACAGAACCTAACTATGACACTAAGTAAGGACTTACTGCATATAATTTATTATCTAAACCAGGGGACTTTAGAGAGGAAAGGGGCCCTATGAATAATTTGTCTGGAGTAACAGGTAGAAACAGAGTCTGTCGTGTGCAAACCAGGATGTGTAGTCACCTGCTGGTAAGCAGTGGTTCCGAGCCCATAGTATGGGACTTTCTTGAGACCTTCACCTAGCCCGTCAACCCCCAGGATGATCATTAGGCTGGCGGCGGGGGGAAGCATCACAGACGAAACTCCCTAGGCTGTATGTTAGCAATATTCAGGAGACTATGGGTTTATATTGCCTTCTTGTTAGATGAACTCCGTTCCTAAGAATTATCTGGAAAAATCAATCCTCATCTAGAACACATGATGACATCTTGTCATATGATCACCCAGCCTTCCATGGTCATTAAAGGACAAAACAATAGAAGCTCATAGGTAGGAATTTAAAATCACCCCCCAACCCCCTACCATATGTTCTCCTTTAAGAGGCTCTTCTGCCCTGGTAGCTGCGAATACACTGCATGTACACTATGCTTTCTGAAAGTTATGTACTTTTGCCAAGGGGTACTTGGCTCGCATATAGAACTTCTCATTCATAGGATCACAGGACATGAGAGCTTGCAGGGATTCTTTAGTACAGTTTCTTCATTTCAGGCTCAGGGATCCCAAGCAACTTAACTTAGCCAAAGCCACACACCAAGCTAACTGGAGAGTAAGAATCAGAACCAGGACTGCACTCATAGCACACTATTCTTTCCATCCTTTTACAGCTGCTTCCCTGAAAAATAGGCCTATCAAAGTACAATATAATAACACACTATTTCAGACTTGTCAGGGTTATTGGTAGAAATTGGATATTCTCCCATTGTAGTCTATACAATCAGCCATATTTTTTCGTTCTTATTGGGAGAAATTAGTATTAAATTTATGTTGACACTTTAAATTCTCTATATGAGCCATGTAATAAGAAGACTAAATACTACATGTACAGCAAAGGCCTAATGATAAACACAGCCTCCAAGTTGAGACATTTATTTCCCAATGTTGACATAGATGGGTAATTAAAAAAAATTATATCAGATATTCCAAGCCAGAGAAAGGAGGCTAAAAATGAAAAATTGATAGTCACTAATCTAGTGGTTGGGGATTTCAGCACGGGTACATAAATGAAAAGCAACCTAAGTTTGTTGGTTTCTATTGTTTAAAATTGACATTTTTCTACCCTTTGTATCTAGGATGGTGGTTTAGGATAAGTCTAGACTAGGGGTGAAAGAGAACTAGATAAATGCTGATCACTGCGACACTGGGTAATATCCAAGAAACACTTTCTAAAAGAAAAAAATGAAAGTTCTCTGCCTTGACTACGTCTTCCTTCCTAAATGGAGGAATCAGAGAAGAGAAATGGCTTAATTGGGGGAATAAGGAAATAAGAACATTAACAAATAGATTTATTTGCGAGATATTGGGTTCCTAGACATTCTTGGCCCTTCCCTTTCTGACCTTTTCCTCTTTTGACAAAAGAAATTCTAAATTCTCCTGAATCTTCTTAAATTGTGTTTAAAATGTTCATTGAGCCAGGGCAATTAGGCAAGAAAAAAAATAGTGGGCATTAGATTGGAAAAGAATAAGTAGATTTGTTACCATAGGCAGGCAGAGCAGGGACCCAGAGAGAAAAGGGGAGGAAGGGAAGGAGGAAGTGCAGGAAAACAAAGGAGGGAAGAGATGAGATCACTCTTAAGAAAAGGTGTAGCTACCAGTCTGGCCAGAACTAGATTTTGGTGTCTAAGAGCAGACCCAGTATGCTATCTTGCCCCTCACGGTGAACTTTAGATCATTGGAATGGATTATAATATTTTCAGCATTAAGAGTAGGGAAAATCTCCACCTCTTGTGCCACCATGACAGTTCCAACACAATGAGGACAAAAATCCCCCCTCACAATGGGAAGAAGTGGTCAGCCAGGACTCGCCTGGGAGCACCTTTAACGTCACCCCTAAATTTCAAATATTTCAAGCTCTCATTTTGAAGGTAATAAAATCCTAAGCCTCTTTGTTCTTTCAGGGCAGTTGCTTTTCTCTGGGCCTGCCCACTCTCACACCATCTTGAGAGTATACTACTATCTCCTTTTTTAAAAAAATCCACTGCTTGCTTATTCGATGTGCCCTTGAATTCTTTCCTGCACATAAACCAAGAAGCGGTTTTTGGGCAACAGAGTTATTTTTGATGGCTGATGTCATGATCTTATATATAGAAAACCTTGAAGAATCTAGCAAAAACACTATTAGAACTAATAAACAAGTTTAGCAAGGTTGCAGCATTTAAGGTCAATAAAAATCAATTGCAGCATTTCTCTCTAGTGTGGCGAGCTGAGCGAATCGCTGGAAGAGAAATTGAAAAAGGGGGAAGAGGAAAAGGAAACAGGGACTTGGAGAGAGACTTTGTGCTTCAATGTTTCAGGACATTTGGCCCAATATGTCAAGACCTCTGATCACTGGATCTCCTGCATCTCCCCTGAACAACCAATTACCATATGACCCAACAACACCACTCCTATATATCCAAGAGAATTGAAAATATATTTCTACACAAAAGCCTGTACAGGACTGTCCATTGAAGCAATAGTTATAATAGCCAAAAAGTAGAAACAACACAGATGTCCATCAACTGATAAATGGATAAACAAATTATGGTATATCCACACAATGAAATATTACTCAGCCATAAAAAGGAATGCAGTAGTGATACACGCTACAATATGGCTAAACCTTGAAAACATTATGCTAAGTAAAGTAAAGCCAGTCACAAAAGACCATACATATCATACAATTCCATTTACATGAAATGTCTAGAAAAGGCAAATCCATAGAGACAAAAAGCAGATTAGTGGTTGCCAGGGGCTAAAGGAGACGGGAAGGGAAATGACAGTTAATGGATACAGGGTTTCTTTGGGTGTATAAAAATGTTCCAAAATTGGATAGTGGTGATGAAAGCACACTTTGTGAGTATATAAATTATATCTCAATAAAGCTGTTATTTTCTTTTTTTAATGATCATCAAGTGGAGTGCTGAGTAGGCATGACACTTCCGAGGGTTCAACACCTTATAATTATAACCCTTCTAAGTGCACTGAAAGCAAATATTTCAGGGTTGGATAAAACCACACACCTGACATACCCCTTTATCTGCCTGAGGCCATTGTTCTTCATTTCCAAGTGATTCACAATCCTTTGCTCTGATCTCTTGTTCTGCATAAGAAGGATCAGCCAGAAGAATAAAAACATATGCATGTGTGGTTTCTCTTGTAAAATGTTGAGAAAACACTGATCATCATACATGTGACTCACTGCTTCACTAGTCCTTTGCTTTGGTGAGGACAGAGAGCCCCTTGTTGTGCCTGAGTGACCTCCTAAACTGCATGTCTTTGTAAGGCAAAATACTCTGTTCCATATCGGATCAAAGTTAAATGTCAATCCTGACTTTGCCTGTTCAGTTTTAACTTCTACTATTTCCCAATATAAATTATTACCATATTTTATTTTTTATATTACATCATGGAAGTAAAAAAGCTTAATCCCTTATTTATATCAAATGTATTCTATTGTCACCCAATAAATTTTAATTAAAAAAAATTTATTTTCTTACTGTCTATCAAAAATACCAATTTGTCTGGCCCCAGTTGTTTTTATGTAAACTTTATTATTAATTTTTTAATTTATTTATTGGGGTGACAATTGTTAATGAAATTACATAATTTCAGGTGTACAATTCTGTATTACATCATCTATAAATCCCATTGTGTGTTCACCACCCAGAGTCAGTTCTCCTTCCATCACCATATATTTGATCCCCCTTACCCTCATCTCCCTCCCCCCACCCACCTTATCCTCTGGTAACCACTAAACTATTCTCTGTGTCTATGAGTTTTTGTTTCTCATTTGTAAACTTTATTTTTAAAATTATTATCCAGTAAATGTACTTTTTTCTTTTGATGTGTGGTTGTATTAATGTTAATACATATATAGATTCATGGACCTGCCACAATAATCAAGATACAGAACAGTTCTACCACCCCAAAAAGTTCCCTTTATAGTTCTATCCCTTTATAGTCATCCGTTCTTTCCACCGTAACTGCTGACAATCTGACTTATTTTCTATTTATGCTGATCTCACTACCAAGAATGTCCACACACCTCTCTTCCAAGTCATATGGTGATCATCTTTTAAGATATGACACAAATTCCATGTCTCCATGAAACTGTCTCTGATTATGTCCATTCACTGACCAGTTTATTCAGCTATCCATCCATTTATTTATTCATTCATGTATTCAAGGAACATTTATGACGCACTCATGTGACGGACACAAATTAGGTACAGAGAATAAAAAGGCAGGTCAAAGCAGTCTCCTGTCCTGAAGAAGTCCACAGAGGGAGACAGTGATTTTTGATTAATGCAGCAGGAATGGTGCATGCATGAGGCACAGTGATAGCCCAGGAAAGTGGATGTCAGTTCTGTTAGAGGGGACATTTAAACACCATCATCGGAGAAAACGAGCATCCCGCATAAAGGGAGTCTTGTGAGTTCCAGGGACAGATTCAGTTTATGGCGCCTGAAGCTAATACCATTTGGGGTCTGTGATTTTAAAAGAATGCATTGTTACAAATATAAAGTTAGGCAAAACTACAAGTTTACAAAAGCTGATAAGTACCATGGGCATCACAACTTCCAAAAGAGCAACATAGTGTTATTATTTTTATTATTATTCTTATTATCAATGAATTAACTTGCTGAACCATTTCTATGATACTTCCCCCCTTCCATTTTGGCCTTCTACTCTTTGAGGAATTCTGTAATATCATTTTCTGTAGAGAGACTTGGAAGATAATTCAGTCTTACCTCTGGTATGGGTGAGAGAAACCTGCTTTTTGTTATTCGTGGTTTTAGAACTTTCTTTGGGATTCACAGCTTAGTTATCAGCCATAGTTTCTCTAACTTTCTGTATAGCTTCTTGGTCAGGCAGAGGGAAGCCCGAGAAGCTCCCTATCCCCTGATGGCGGCCCTTGGTTGGGGAGGGGAGTATAAGTCGAACCTGAGTCATAGTGGCCCCCAAGCAGGGGAGGAGCCACTTCTAGATTTTCTTCGGAGGGTGAAAGACAGGGCCCAGATACCCAATGAGATTGCAGGGGAAGTTTGTCCCTGAGGTCTGGGCAGAGGGGGAGGTCATGCTGACAGCCCACTGGCCCTCCTTGTAGCCCAAGGACTACAGTCTCTGGATTCAACAGGGCTCCTTGGCTCAGGCCCCCAGCTGGGTTGCTGCCTTCTCCAAGTTCTAGAGAATATTCCAAGCCTTGGAAGGTACATGTGCAAACGAGGGGCCCTGAAGCATAAGCCTCATGTCATCACTGTAAATCTGCCTCCATGCGAAGCAAGGGTGTTTAAAATAGCAGGGCATATTCAGGGAACTGCAGATTGTCTAGTATTGCCAGAGGAATGCGGAGAAGTTTAAACTTGGTATTTCAGGCAAAGGGAAGTCAAAGAAGGTTCAAAGCATGTAACAAGAAGTGGTCAGATTTGTCCTTCAGGAAAGGCAATCAGGTGACAGCTGCAGGATGGGTTAGAGGGGAAAGTCTTGAGAAGGTGATTATAACGGTCCAGGAAAGGAATGGCAAGGGCTGGAACAAAGGCAGTAGGAGTCCATTTGGAAATCTAATAATGATAATGATATTATAAACATCAATATTGAGCACCATGCCAAGTGCTTGTAGGTGTCTTAACTTATTTAATCCTCATAGAGCCTCAGAAAAAAGGACACTGCAATCTCCGGTGGTTAGTAACTTGTACGAAGTCAGTAAATAAGGGAGATTAGAACCCAAAGTGTTTGTTTCTAGAGTCATGAGGGGAACACGGGGGAAGAGGGAGACAAAAGGAAATGATGGAAAGGGAAGAATTTAAGGGAAGAATGTAAGTCAAATCAGGAGATATTTTCCCCTCCTCTTGATTCTTACAGCAAACAATTCATGTTATTTGTTGTACAAATGTTTCACATGGTGTTTTTTTCCAAACAGACTTTAAGCTATCTGACTATCATATACTCTATCAACAATTACTGGACATCTACTGTGAGCCAGACCCTGAGTGAGGCACCAGGAATACAAAGATGAATAAGACAAAATGTCTTCCTTAAACTTCAAGTTTTATAGCCCAGTGGGGATGATAGATGAAGGATTTTGATGTGATGTTACATGGTAACCTTAGAGTCAGGAGCACTGGTCTGGGAGCACAGGGCTGAGAGCTTATCCACATCCACTGAGGTCCTGGACAGATTCCGCACCAGTGCTAGTCAGCTGGGAGTCAGCACATATGCAGGAGTTCACGAGATGAGTTCACTGTAGATGAAGCTTGAAGGCTGACGAAACTACACATGCAGGGGCCAGAGATGTTGGGTGTTTTGGGTAAACGACAAGAGCGACTGAGGCAGAGTGGAAACCTAGTGGTATGTGGTGAGACGGATAGCAAGTAATTCTGAAAATTACCTTTAATGACCAGTCTTTACTGACTTACCGCCTGGAATAACTCATGCATGAGCTGATTCACCCAGGCTGTTGAGAACAGGAGAAGCAAGATGTGGCTGTCTGTGGTAGAATGCAATGCCTTATCTGCATGTCCTTTTCACTGTGACTTTGTGACTCTTCCCAAAGAAGGGTCTAGTATATTTCTTCATTACTTGACTTTAGGTGTGGCTATAGGATTAGCTTTGGCAAATGGGTCATTAGCAAATGTGAGGCCAGAAGAAGATTTCAAACTGCTTATGTACTAGAGTTTACATCTCTTGCCGTTTTCTGGGAACTCTTCCACTATTGTGTGAAACCCAGGCTAGACTTCTGGAAGCTGAGAAACCTAATAGGTAGGGGCTCTATTCCAGCTATTCCTAAATCGTCCAGACATCTGAGTGACACTCACTTAAATCATTCAGCCTCAGATAAGCTGGCCTACATAAGAAATGCTCATAAAACCCACAGAATAGTGAGAAGTTATAAATGTGTATTGCTTTATGCCACTGCTGTTTGGAGTGGTGTGTTACCTAGCAAAAGCTCACTGATACACTGCCATACTTACTCTCTTCATCATGATCACAATCAGAATTGGGAACATCAAACTGCTTATTCACTTGGATTCTTTCCTTAGACTTTGGGAGGATAAACCAGTGGATCCTTACAATTGGAAGAAAATAATTCTTCCAAACCTGGATGACAAACCCTTTACTATTTGATTCTAGGATTTCAATGTGTTTATCATCTGTGGGTAGATGCAAGGACTTTCTTTGCTGGACTACTTATCAGCTCTCGTCACTAACCACTTTTTTTTGGAGACTTTGAGTTGGGTTTAGGCTCAGATGAGTAATAATAACAGCGAAGAAACCTCGTGTTCTAACTATGAGGAGGAGTGAGACTTTCTCCACTCTCCAATTTTTATTAAAAAATTTTGGAGAGATATTGAGGGGCTGATTTTTCCACCTCAAGGGGAAAAACTCTGGGTTATTTTCAGTTCATAAGCCTATATTGCACTGGCTATTCTACAAAGGAAACTAACAGTCTCTTACTTATGATCCCAACAGAGTAAAGCTTAAAAATGTCTGCTTTGTTTTCTACATAGTGAAGTTCATCTGTTACTTTCATTAGCCTATCTGAAATATTTCGGGAAAGTATTGAAAGGGATTTCACAACAAATAATTCTCCTGGAGGGAAAGTCAGAAACTTAGCGATGGGTAAAATAAATGTAAAACATGCCAGTGTCTATGTGTTCTACTCCCCATCTCACCCTCAGAGAAATGAGGAAAGATAAAGATGAAAGATGGTAATTTTTAACATTTGAAACATTTCTGTAAAACTGACTTGCAGCTAAAAATAAAAAAAAAATATTTCTTAAATTTGTTTACTTAAACACAGAGGGTGAAGACAGCGAGGCCTACAGAGGAAGGGACCTAATCTGCATACATATCTCAGGGTTCTGAGACTTCAGGGCAGACCACCAGGAATCCAATTTGCATGGGAGCAAGAGACACCACGATTAAGATTCTCAAACGGTGAGAGGAAGCAGAGGGAACTCTCAAAATGCAGTTCTCCAATGTGCACACTCCAGAAGGCCATTTCTCTCTCCAAACTCAACTCAAAAATCTCTTCTAGAAGCCTTCCTGACCACTGCAGCCTATAGGAGGAGCCATACTTAATTTGTGCTTCTATTTTTGCATTTAGCCTGCTTTATAATGTATTTCTTCACATACCTACTTCTTCCACAGAACTGAGACTGGTTTCAGATTGCAAGGGATTATGGGGCTTTGTTTCATTCATCAAGCAAATTCATCTATCATTCAAAAGTTATAAAATAAATATTTGTTGAGTTAATGAATCAGACACCAGTTAATGGAGAGTGAATAATATAGAGGATAGAGCTACTCAAATATCCCTTGGTACAGATACTAAGGAACTTGTTCCAAGCTTCTCAATAGATGGAATAAACAGAAAGCACCCAATAATCTCAGTTTTTGCTATCCAAAGTGTGGTCCACAAACCAGCAGCATCAGCATGATCTGGGAGATTTTGCAAAGGAAGAATCCCAGGTCTTACTCCAGACCTACTGAATCAGTATCTTGAATTTAACAAGATCCTTAGGTGATCTAATGCACATTAAAGGCCGAGAATCATTGGTCTAAGACAGTGGCTTTCATAGTTGTCTGTATATTGGAATCACCTGGAAAGCTTTACAAAATATTCATGTCCGAATTCCAATTTGAATAGTCTGGAACTTCTTTCGGACCAAGATGGAATAACAGAGACCCTAATTTATCCTCCTGCCTTAAATGACAGAACAAAAACAGCATATGTGAAACAATAATTTTCACACTGGATTAGTTATCTACCACTGAGTAACAACTCACCCCAAAATTTAGCAGCTTAAAACAACATACATTTATTATCTCACAGTTTTTGTGGTTTAGGAATTCACGCATGGTTTAACTATTATGAAATTACTACAAATTACCACTATCAAGAATGAGCCTCTAACTCAGAGTTTCTCCCAAGGCTGCAATTGAGGTGTTGGTCAATGCCGTGATCTTATTAGAATGCTCGACTGGGAAGAATTCACTTCTAACCTCACTCATATGGAAGAAATCAGTTCCTTTGGTCAGTTCAACTGAGGTCTTTGTTACTATCTGGCTGTTGACCAGAGGCTTACCATGTAGGCCTCTTTAAGATGATAGCTTGCTTCATCAAAGCCAGTAAGAGAGAGAGTCTTCTAGCAAAATGGAAGTCATTCTGTAACCTTCTATAATCATAGAAGTGACATCCTATCACATTTGCCATATCCCATTTGTTAGTCACTGGATCCAGCCCCCACTCAATAGAAGGGGGTTACACAAAATATGAATACCAGATGGTGGGGATCATTGAAGGCCATCTTAGACTCTGCCTACCACATAGACATTGAACAGCAGATACTGAGGGACTATGCTTTTTCTAATAGAAGGTAAACAAACAAAATTGAACAATTATACTAGTTTATTACCAGGAGGATATTTAATGAGGGAATTTAGCCCTGAAATCTTTGGCTAAGTATTAATCTATACATGTCTAAGCAGAAACAACCTACATTCAGGGAAATAACCATCAGGAAGGAGTAAGCAGAACAATTTCCAGAGTTCACACAAGGCAAGAGTAGAACATGGTCATAATCTATAAGACATAGAGTAGAATTCTCAGATATTCTTTAGCTTATACTAAAGGCTGCTTTGGACTTGTCCTAACCAAATTTAAAACGAAGTCTCTAAAGTTTTCAACTAATTCCAACTAAATTAATTGTGACAGGACAGAATCCAACACTATTTAAAATAAACAACATAATTCAGCAATCAATAATGTAAAATATACAATATCTAACATCCAAAAACAAATTAGCAGGCATGCAAAGAAGGTGAAAAATAAGACCCCAAACCAAACAAGAATTCAACTGATAGAAATTCAACCAATAGAATTTGACCGATCCAGAAATGACAGAGAGAGTCATTTGGAACCAGCAGACAAGTATCTAAAAAAATTTTTTTTTAAGTTGGAACTGTTATTACAAATTATAAATGTGCTCCATATGTTTAAGAAGGTAAAGGAAAACATGACCATGCTGTGGGGAAAAAAATGGAAGATGTAAGAAAGACCCAAGTGAATTATTACGGAAAAAAAAAATCCAAAATGTGAAATGCAAAGTACACTGTATGGGATTCATAGAAGGCTAGACACTGAAGAGGAAAGCTCAGTGGGTATGAGGGCATAATAATTAAAATATCCAAAACGAAACAGAAAAGCAACAAAAAATATCAAAACAGCATCAGTGACCTGTGGAACACTGTCAAGTGCGCTAAGTTTAGTCTCAGAAAAAAGGGGGGAAGGGAACAAAAAATATTTAAGAAAATAATGGTCAATTTTTTTCAAATCTAATAAAGTCTATAAACTTAAAAATTCAAAAAGCTCACTGAATTTGAGCAAAATAAACATAAAACACACATCGTCATTAAATGACTAACGCCAGTGATAAAGAGAAAAATTTTTTAAGCAGTCAGAGGAAAAAGATATTGTTTGTACAGAGGAATGATGACAAGAATTGTAAGCTTTGTATCAGAACCTATGCAAGTCAGAAGACAGTGGAAAGTCATCTTTAAAGTATGAAAAGAACAAAATAGCAACCTAAAATTCAATACCTGTAAAAAAAAAACTTACAAATTTGAAGGTAAACTACAGATATTTCAGGCAAATAAAACTCATTTCAGGCAAACATGATTTATAAGCAATGTTAAAGGAAGTTTTTCAGGCAGAAGGAACAAGACACCAGATGGAAATGAATAAAGAAATAAAGAGAGCCAGAAATGGTAAATATGTAGATAAACAGAAACTATTTTTTCTCTTTAAAAAATAGCTTTTTCTTAAAATAAAAAAAAGGTAATTGTTTAAAACAAAAAAAACCCCAACATATTCTGAAAATGTAAAATAAAACATAAAGAAGTAAAATTTCAACAATATCACAAAAGATGAGCAGGTAGAAATGAAAGTAGCAGGTGTAAGTTTCTTGTGTCCTATGGTGATCGAAGTATAATTTGTGAGGAAAGACCTCTTCTTCATCCTGTTCTACCACAACAATGAGAATGATGAAAAATGGTAATGACGTCAATGGTTTGAGCCACAAAGAAGCCATTGGAAGAAAGGAGGCTGGAAGCCCCCCAGGCCTCAGTCATTAACAGGGAGTGGAGAATTAAGACGAAGGACACCACAATTGTTAGCTATATCTTCAATTTTCCTAGAGGTAGCCTAGAGTAATAGGTTTCTCACAATTAAAATAATAATAATAATAATAATAATAATAATAATAATAATAAAGTATTTTTAGTGCATGAGAGCTGCCTGAATTAACTTTTGTTTATGTAAAGCTTGCCTTAAAGTAAATCCGAGTGAACCCCAAATGAGCATGAACCTAAATTGCATTCATTAGCTGAACCTAATTATACATTTTACTTAACTGTGAACTGAATCTCTTCGTATAAATCTAGTGACTTCTTTTGAATTCATGTATTTAAAAAAATAAGTATTAAAAACAAAACTGCAACTTGACCATATTCCTCAGACCTGAGGAGATGTGGATGTAATGCTTTCCCACTTCAGATTTAACAGAACGAGGCTACGGGATCCAGGAATCACAGGATTAAGAGCCTTCACAGCCCAGAGCCGAGGTGATGAGGGCACATCTGTCTGGAGCCAGGTATTCCGTTTTAGTGGGGGCTTTAAAAAAAAGGGTCTGGAAAAAATAGGGTCTATATGACAGTTATGAACAAATTAAGGAGATTAAAATTAGCATCTAGGACGGAAGCTTTAAATAGGGTCAGAGGTAATTTTGCATGAAAAAGAAAAAGGTAAAGAGCAACGAGGTGTCTTCAAATAAATTAAGAATAATTACCAATAGATAATTAGCAGTATTGCTCATTTACACTATACAAGATAGAAACAAGAAATGAGTTTAAATTGCACCAGTAAAGTTCGGTCACTGAAAAGTAGAATTTGTTGATCAGAATAGTAATTAAACATAGAGAAAAATCTAGGTTCCTAAAACACTTTGAGTGAAGCTTTGTTTTCCTGACAGCAAAGCATCTGGTGATATTGAAATTTTCCTCCAGCTGACCTTTTTAAAGTCATGTGGATAAAACATCTGCAAGATAACTGGATTTTTTAATGAATTAATTGACTTGAGTAAATGTTGTGTGGCTTTTGGGAAACTTCACCTAAATAATGAAAAGCGAAGGAGTCATATTCTATCTGATCTTGTTTTGGAATAATTTATATTATACAATTAAAATAGCAATCTTCATCTGACAGTGGATCCATTCCTCTGGGCTCATACAGCAGCGAGAGCTGCACCTAATTAGTTAAGTCTGTTCAATATTACAGTGAGGTTGATTTAAACTACCCAAGGCCTTGACTCCCCAGTGAGGCACTGCTTTCTACCACCTCTAAACTAAGCTGTCCAAAAGCTTAGAGAAATCTTAAACAAACATAATTTTTTTAGAACTGAGAATGAAGGTATTGTGAATTCTCATCATGTTTCAAACTCCTTTCTTCTTGGATTCACACATGAAAGTTCTTTAGCAACTAATGTTTCAGGGCATGTAAAACTAAAATGAAGTTGGGGAACTATCATGCATCCATAAGTTGATTTTCCAGAGAGCTAGTCACCAATGTTTAAGGCTGTGGTTCTCCTAGTGTGTTTTCCAGACCAGCATTAGTATCACCCGGCAATTACCTGGCAACTTGTTGGAAATGCAAATTCTTGGGTCCCACCCAGGACCGACTAAATCAGAAACTCTGCAGGTAGAATCCCAGCAATATGTGTTTTTTGTTATTTTTTTTGTTTTTTTTTTAATTGGGGAAAACTGGGGAACTGTGTTTTTCCAGGTTGTCAAATCATTGTTTTTCAATCTAGTTGTGGGGGCTGCAGCTCAGCTCCAAGCTCAAGCCGTTGTTTTCAATCGAATTGTGGAGGGCGCAGTTCACTGGCCCATGTGGGAATCGAACCAGCAACCTTGTTGTTAAGAGCTTGCGCTCTAACCAACTGAGCCATCCGACTGCCCCTGCAATCTGTGTTTTAATAAGCCCTCCAAATGATTTAAATACAAGTCTGACAACCTCTGGATTAAAGGAATGATTTATAATTATTCCCAGTTTAGCCCAAGCTGGGTTTCAGTATCTGGCTGCATGTGTAACTGGCCATCCTTATGGGTCTCTCTGCGATGCACAGGAGTTTCAGGATTTCTAGATGAAGGAAAGGGACATGGAAGATGGGAGTGTGGCAAGATATCTGGATCTTAAACATTATGGTGTTTATTTTATATCTATTGACTTTTTTTAAATAGGAGCTTTATACGTAATATAAAGCCACAAGTATTTGTTGATTTCTTTAATTCAGCTTAGTCCTCTGGCTAATGAACTGGTATTGATCCCCAAGTGAGGGCCAGAAGATGAAAGATCTACCATGTTTCCCCGAAAGTAAGACCTAGACGGACCATCCACTCTAATGCGTCTTTTGGAGCAAAAATTAATATAAGACCCAGTATTATATTGTATTGTATTATATTATACTATACTATACTAATACTATAGTATACTATTATACTATACTAATATTATATTATATTATATTATATTATATTATATTATATTATATTATATTATACTATATTATATTATATTATATTATAGACCCGGTCTTATAGTAAAATAAGACCAGGTCTTATATTAATTTTTGTTCCAAAAGACGCATTAGTGCTGATGGCCTGGCTAGGTCTTATTTTCGGGGAAACATGGTATGTTCATTGAAACAAAACAGAATGAAACCTGTAACGGGACTCAAAACACAAGCAGCTGCTTCAGGGTCCAGGAAGAAACGAGGAGGTCAGCCCTGGACCACACTGGAGCCTGGGCACTCCCAGGACTTGGACCAGCTCCCAGGGAAAGCTGGCTGTGCCTAGTTCAAGAGTGTTCTCAAGGCAGCAGAAGTAGAAGTAATGGTGAGAACGTTAGAGAGACCCAGAGAAGGACTGAACCTCTACAGCTGCTGTGATTTGAATATCAGTATGACTGTTATCTCTTTTGGTAAGACCTGGGACAATCTGGTTACAAATACGATGTAAAAGAACACTAAACTCAACTGGGAGAAGTGAAAAGACATGTTAGCCAAGTTCCCTTCAGGGTGTTACAGAGTAATTTGAAGCTTCGGCAAGCTTGGTCTAGGTGCTTTCGGATTCAAAGCAGTGCAGTGATTGTCAGGCTCAATAGCAAGCTATTGATGGCCACGGTTTGGGAATTATACACCCCTAGAAAAATCAATTCCTATAAAGTTTTTTTTAATGGAATAAGCTGTAGTAGCGTCTATATGATCAGAACAGAGAGCATTGAAGCTAAGAGGTTTCAGGTCTATCTTGAACCAGTGGTCAATATGTATTTATTGTTTCTCTAATGTGTGTCATTAATTCATTCTAGAAATATTTATTGAGTGCCTATTGTGTGTCAGGAATGGTGCCAGACCTTGCGGCCACTGGAATCAGACAGACTGTGGTCAGGTGTTTTAGAACTTCTCACTTCCATACGGTGTAGTCACAAGCCACATGTGTCTATTAAAATTGAATTCCTTAGCTGCTTGCCACATTTCAAGTATTTACTAGTCACATGTGGCTAGCAGCTACCATCTTGGGCAGCACAGATACAGGATGTAAGGTAATAGAGGGGCCCTTCCCACTGTCTGTCCCCCTAAGTCTTAGTGCTGGGCTGTTCTTTCCCTCTTCCATCTCCCTCAGGGGATCAAAGCCCTCTGCCTTCTTTCAGGGTTGCTGGTGTTATCAGTATCCTGGTCCATGGTCTTGGGGGAAGGTGTCTACATGGATCATGTTGAGTAGGTCTCAGAACAATCTAAAAGCAGATGCCATCTTCCTGCAGCTGTGTGGGCTGTGAGAAATATGCCACATTCTGTGTCCAATTCCATGGTAACAGTATAAACCCTGGGTATGGGATAAAGCCTTCAGACTTCCCCTTTTGATTCTCAAAAATAGAACTGTTTTGAAAGTTAAGACAAAAAGAAACCTGGAACTTCAACTGTTTCTTGCTTTCTCTCTTGCTCTTGTTTTTCCCCCTGAGGCATGTAGATGCCTCTGCCTGAGAGGGAGAAAGTCACTTGCAAGGACAAGAGGAAAACAAAAGCACAAAGATTAATATTTCAAGATATTATCTTGCTACATCAAAATAGTCAAAAACATGATTGTTGCCTCCAAGCTGCCTACATGACTGCAAAAACATGAAAAAATGGGGAAATTCATGAAAAGTTAATAATCATAAAAAGTGAAGTAACAATATTAAACAGATATGAAAGAGGTGTTTCCTGGATCTGCAGGATTAACATCCGAGGGCTGATACAGACCCCAAGTGTGGCTTTTCACAAGAAGGTGAGGTCTGAGCTGCACAGACTTAGATGGATAGAGGGGAAAAGAGACGAGGATATTTCAGGTGGGAAAACATGATAAGCATGAGTGTGAATATGGAGTGTAAGTGGTGTTTAAAGTACAAAGGATATAAGAGTTTGAATGTCATGTAGAGTGAGGGAGACTGCAAGGGCAGGCTGAGGAAATACAATGGAAGACCTTGAGTGTCAAGCTGCAGGGTCTGGTCCTTATGCTGTAGCAGGATGGGGATATCAGTGAACAATTTAAATAGGGAAGAAGTGAAATAGCTAAAGCGGTGTTATGACAATGAATCTCCCATTGAACTCTGGCAGCGATGTTTGGATATTTGGATATACTGAAGCCCAGGCAGGCTGGAGACAGGAGGGTGGTAAGGAGGCTACTGCAGGGGAGCAGGCAGAACGTGACACAGGCATGGAATGAAAAGGAAGCAGGGAGTGTGAGTAGCATGTTGAAGGAAAAATCAACAGGGCTTTGAGTCTTTGAAGCTGAGGGAGAGAGAGAAGTCAAATATGCTATTAACTTTGGCAAATTACTTAGCATCTATAAAATATGATAATAGCTATGTTTTACAGGTTTGCTATGTGAATTAATAAAAAGACCTTTGTAAAATACAAGAGGTCTCTGGCATACAAATGCAATGTACATCTGTTGTTTGGAACTCAGATGGCCTCCAACTGCCCTCCCCATCCTCTTTCCTCTGGTTGATGTCAAGCTTGCACACAGACCCACAATTCTGAGTACTTCTTGCTCATACAGTATTTATATCCACTTAGTCCAACCCCCAGTGATGTTCTCAGGTTAGACCACTGGAATATACTAGAACTTGATAGAGCATACCAGAGTCCTTTCTATTTTCAAGCGTATGCCCAGTTTGAGGTCTCGCTTAAAGATTTTTGAAGCCCCTTCCATAATAAAGGAAGGACTAAAGCTCAAAAGCCAGACGTGCTGTGTCTTTTATTGTCTCAAACATGTAGTCTCATTCTGGAACTCACCTCACCACCTGCTTTCCCTCTGTTTCTAATCATTTCTAATAAAATGGTGCCTACATTTCCACATAGTCCACCAAACCTATTTACCACATACTATTGCTGCCTATGCTTTAGATTTACAATGAAAAATAGGAAAAGGTGTGGCTACAAAGCTAGTTATCATCGAAAAAAGGTAAACAAGGGGAAGCTAAGTAGGAAAATTTTTCTTCTGTTTATGTTGAATATTAGTGCTTGAGTAAAAGCTGGTTGAATTAGTGGAGAATAAAGGGGCAGATGGAGATCTTCGTAAAAATTATGAAGGAAATATTCTGAGCACTTTTAAATGCTCTTGAAATTGAAGGTTCTGAGTCTTTATTATGTTTAACTTCAAATCTCCGCTTTCTTTTTGCTTGAAACAGGTATATATAAGCAGGCTGTGAGGATATAGAGGTGTGTGTACATGAATGTATATACTAGTAAAAGAAGCACAGGAAGGGAAAGAGAGGATAACATGACAAAAGAAAGGTTTTTCTGAGTAACTATAAATACAGGGAGGGAAGGGAAAGAAGTTAAAAAGAGCATGTGTGTATAGGTGAAGGCATGAATTGATCTGTGAATAGCAACAACAAAAGGGAAAAAGGAAGGATGATAAAGATGTAAGTCTACTAGGAGATGTTTGGTGGTGCCTTCCCTATTCAGGCTGAATCAAAGTTGTATATGGTGTGACGTAAGAAGTCATGTCAAAGAACTTCCCTCCCAAAACTCATTCCTCCTACTGACCTATCACTTGGCCAAGATACCTTTAGAGCCTAAAGATTACTCCTAGAAAATCATCTTTAACATAAGTGCCACTGCAGATTTACGCATTAGTATTCCCATTCCCATTTACATGGTACATTTACCAAACCATCACTTAGAACAGTGTTGTGAATTTAGAGGACAGCAGATAGGAATATTCTGATGGGTCCCTGGCAGTCAGTGTGGGAGTGATGCTTTACCGGGTGCATCAGTGGCATTTTCTCTCCAACCAGGGAAGAAAAGAGGCACTAGATCCCTTAGAAGAGAGTCACTAAGAATTTATAGTGCAACTTACGATTTGTGTTGACTCTTCTTTAGGTTCCAGAATAGACACACTCTCCGAGTTAACCACTTAGACCTTGAATATTACGTGATACTTGATAGTGATAACAAACGACCATGTTACTGGTTTATGCATTTTTTATACATTTTTTATCATTATTTTAAAGTGGATTCTTTGTACTTATGAAAAAAATTTGTAGTAAAACAGTATACTGTGTTACACTATCAGCAGCCTCATACATCCTGTGTTTACCATGTCTGATGATCGCATAATTTTCTCGTGTGCTTGATTTAATCTTGTGTTGTTTTGAACAGTACAGGCTGTAGCCTAGGAGCAGTAGGCTGTACCATACAGTCTAGGTGTTTGTGAAGCAGGCTGAACCATCTAGGTTTGTGTAAGTGCCCTCTAGGATGTTCACGCAATAATGAATTCGCCTAATGACACATTTCTCAGAGCTTATCCCTGTTGTTAAGTGGCACATGACTGTAATTATAAAAAATACTGTAGTAGCTTGTAAAATGTTAATAGGTTAGCCTTTGAAGTCAGGATATGAAAAATGATTGCATTTATGTTGAAAACTATATAAAATTTACATAAGCTTATGAGCAAGGATGACAAAGGAATATAAACAATTGAAAATAGCTAATGTCAGAGTACTAACATTCTGGGTCACTTATTTCATTTTTATCTCTCTTTCTTTGGTATTGTTTGTACAACAAACATTATGATAGATCAATTGGACAGGTAAGGATGGTGGAAAACAAATGCTACTATTTACAAAGCACCTGGTGATTTGAATGACTACAAGCTCAGAATAAGCCAAATAACAGTCTTATGGGACTACTTTTTAAAAAACTGATAAAATCAGACTTCCTCAATGGAAATATAATTCTGATCCCACAGAAATATAATTCCCAGCATTCTGTGCCCTGATTAAGCCACATCTGGAATACTCTGTCTATCTCTGGGGAACTCCTTTTAGGGGAAATATTCATAAACTAGAGTACAGTAAAAGGAGGAAAACTAGAAGGTCTGGAAAGATCTGGAAAAAAAGTAGTAATGACAAATGGAGAAACTTTGGAATTCTAACTTAGAAAAAAAGACAAGAAAGAGAGAAAGAAGGAAAGAAAGAAGAAAGGAGAGGGAGGGAGGGACATAGGGAAGAAAGAAAGAAAGAAAGAAAGAAAGAAAGAAAGAAAGAAAGAAAGAAAGAAAGAAAGAAAGAAAGAAAGAAAGAAAGAAAGAAAGAAAGAAAGAAAGAAAGAAAGAAAGAAAGAAAGAAAGAAAGAAAGAAAGAAAGAAAGAAAGAAAGAAAGAAAGAAAGAAAGAAAGAAAGAAAGAAAGAAAGAAAGAAAGAAAGAAAGAAAGAAAGAAAGAAAGAAAGAAAGAAAGAAAGAAAGAAAGAAAGAAAGAAAGAAAGAAGAAAGAAAGAAAGAAAGAAAAAAAGAAAGAGAAAAGGAAGGGAAGGGAAGGGAAGGGAAGGGAAGGGAAGGGAAGGGAAGGGAAGGGAAGGGAAGGGAAGGGAAGGGAAAGGAAAAGAAGGAAAGAGAAGAAAAGAGAAGAAAATGAAGGAAGGAAGACCAAGGAAAGAGGGAAGGAGGGAGTGAAGGACGGAGGGATGGAGGGAGGGGAGAAGAGACTCAGGGTAGGTGCATCTGTAGAATTGTTATGAAAATTGTATTAGCTTTTCGTAAGTTTAGAGGGCAGAATTAGAATCCAAAGATAGAAACATTAGGGAAGCAGTTCCCTGGCTAAAAATTAGGAGAAACTTTTTAATAAGAACAGGCCAACAATGCAATGAACTATTTCAAAACATAGTGAACTTCTCATTGTAGAAAGTGTTTAAGCATAGACAAGTAAAGAGTGCTAACATTTGTTGGGAATTTATGCTGGATGGTACCTAAAGATGCACTGAATCCTTAGATGATATGTTTCTGTCTAATTTGAAAATGAGAGAAATCTCCTTTGGTTTCTACTATTCTTCAGGCACAGGCATGAGACAGGTCAAGCCTTCCCTTACACATCCGCATTCAACGTAGAGACAGAAAATGTAATTAGACTGAAGCCAGATGAGAACAAATAGATTTTGTCAGTTCCCATGGGATTGTATGGGTGAATCCTCCACGTTTATTTTAAAATTCCATTGCTTGACATATAGTTGATTACTCTTAACCTAATTATTTTTGGCAACATTCTCACTACATTTTGACCTTTAATCGCTAAGGAAAGGGTAAAAGAAATAACTTTTACGAAGCATCCTCTATGTGCCAGACACAATACTAGGCATATTATAATTTTTTTGGTCCTCCAATACTATGAGGGAAGAATTATCATCCTCATTTTATAGTTAGGCAAACAGAGGTTTGCTTCTAACTAAGCAAACATACCGAGGTCCATAGCAAGCACCAGAGCTGAAAGTCAAACCCTGAGTCTCGTTTATTTCAAAGATCTCCTTGACCATGCGGCTGCTCCAGCTTTTCCCAAACCAAACCATTGTGAGACAAATTCTCCCAGAAGAAACTAAAATCCTATCTCTATGCAAATCCCTGCTCATGTATTTTATTGGTTTTGTTTTCGGAAACTGCACTCCTTCCCACAAGAGGTTCTAAAGTTGCTTGTTCTCTGAATGAGAATGTTTAAACCAGTAACTTGCTTCTGGGATTTCTGGCTTTCCAGCTGTGGTAGAAAGAATAATGGCTCCCTAAGACGTCCACGTGGCATGGCCAATGGGGAGATTATCCTGGATTATCCAAGTAGACCCAATGTATTCACAAAGGTCCCTATAAAAATGGGGCAGGAGGGTTGGAGTTCGAGAAGGAGATGTGATGATGGAAGCAGAAGTGAGAGAGATTGAGAGAGAGAGAGAGAGAGAGAGAGAGAGACAGAGAGAGAGAGATTTGAAGATGTTATACTACTGGCTTTGAAGATGGATGAAGGGACCATGAGCCAAGGAATGCGTGTGACCTGTAGAAGCTGGAAAAGGCAAGGGCATGGATTCTCCAGAAGGAACTCAGCCTTGCTGATACCTTGATGTTTAGGATTTTTTTACTTCCAGAAATAAGATAATAAATTTGTATTGTTTTAAGCCACTGAGTTCGTGGTAACTTGTTATAGAAGCAATAGGAAACTACAGCCCTGAATATTCTGTTTTAATAAAGAGAAATGACCGTATTGAAGATCATCTTGACAAGTGTACTAGTGGACAGGCCAGGGACTTCTTTCAGTCCTGCCTGTGGAGGAGACACTACTAGGATGGCAGTGAGTATTGTGGCAGGTCTAAGATTCAGGAAAGAAAGTGGGAAGAGGAAGGAAGGGTGGGAAAGAGGAAGAGAGGGAGGGAGAGGATGAGGGGGCAGGCAAAGAAGAAGGTGAAATCAGGGGAAGTGGATGGATAAAAGAGAGAATGCAGAGGAGAAAGAAAGACTAACATGTAGGCGGTAATGAGCAGTACCTTCTTTTCCACTAAGAAAGATACATTGTTAACTAGCCTATTCCTGAACAAACTTAATATTCCCATAGTATAGTACCCACAAAGAGTATTAACTTGATTCAAGTTGGAACAGAGGTTTTAATTGGTTTCTAAACCTGTTAGATTCACTCCAGCATTCTTTTCTGTCCACACGCACAGCCTCAAAGGAGATGAGATCAGAAAGCCATCCTACAGCCAGGGATTACCACGATCTCCGAGTAGAGAAGGAGAGCATTACCTTAGATCAGAGCCCACTTGGGTGAAGTACACAGCATTTCTGCCTTGCTTCTTGTCAAGAAACAGCACTCAAGCTGTCAGCCTGGTAACAAGTATCTGATTCTATAATATCCCGGCTCAGGTTTTCAAAAGCGGGGGTTCTGAAGAGCGCCCGTCAGGGTGATGATTCGTGGACTCACAGGCTTTGGCAATCTTAGTATCTCCTGGAACAGGGGGATTTGTACTAAGGTGCTCTGTAATATTAGGGGCTTCTGTCTTCCTGGAAGGTTTGCCTCACTTATCTAAACCCAGGTAAAACCTGGTCTGAGCAGATATAACCAGAAGCTACACAAAATGATGAACGTAATTCTCTATGATCACTGACTGTAAAACTAGCTAAGATACTTTTAGGATTCTGAGAAACCATGGAAGCTTCCTAGATGTGGGGTCCCAGTAGATTTATTTTTAAGTAAATACTCTTAAAGATGACTTAGTATACAGCATTGACGAGAAGTCAGCTCAGACATTATTTAGCCGTGCAGCTTTTGAGTAAATTACTTCATTTCTCTGCACCCCAGTTTCCTCACCTAGAATCCTGCTTGGGCTGGAGTTCTTTGAGTCTAAGCAAATGCAAAGTACTCTATTCCCCATTAGCATTTCAGTGACACTCTCTAATAACCACTTTGAGCACCTCTTGTAATTGCAGAAGTCAAATGTGACTTGTATTCATCTTTTGTTATCGGTATATATTGAGTATTACAATTTTAATACAGTTTTCCTTTCTTAAAATGTGTAGACACTTTTGGTACCATATATATAATATATATGATATAATATATGATATATATTTATTATATATCTATATCTTCAGGCCTCTACTAAGCCTTTCCTATAAACATTGGTTCTTTTCTTTTCTTCAATGAGTACTTATTGAGGGCCTCCTGTGTGCCAGGCCCTATTCTGGCGCTTGGAATGCAGCAATGACCAAAATGGGAAAAGTTCCTGCCTTTCAGGAAGTTACATTCTATTGGGGAAGACACACACTGAGCGGGAGGCACACATTAGAAAAACAATGCTGGGGAAAGGGACAGAGAAGGATGAAGTAGGCAGAAGTGGGCATGATTTGTGCTGTGCCAGGCAGGGGCTGTGAGCAATGGCAGAAATCATAACATATCATCCCTGTGATAAAAAGTTTAAAACTTGAACAAAGAAATCAAACACTGCAGGTTGACATTTAGAGAACCAAACAAGATGGTTTATACGAGTATGTTTGAGCTAAATTCAAAACGGATTTGGGATACGCTCTGGAATTAAAGAAATTGCACGGGAGAGAAAAAGAACAGAACCCCCACCAGAAGGTACCTTGGCCCCACTGTGTGGATCAGAAACAGGGGGTGCCCTGAAATAAAGGAGCTGCCTCCCTGATTATACCCCAGGTGCAGGAGCCCCACAATGGACTTCGAACTTTACTCTCTTACCAAGGACCAGTCACATCACACATAACTGAGTCCATGTTCCTTTCTGAACTGGGGCCCATGCCTCTGAGTCACATTCCTAAGAGAAAAGCCTGATTTCTGCTTTGTCTTTCCTAACATGCCTGGCCACATCTCTCCCAAAGGACCACGGGGAGGACTGATGAGGTAATGTCTCCAAAGGGGTTAGCACTCCACTGATTCTTTCAGTAAAATGCAAATTATAACCAGGTGAAGTCACACAGTCAAGAATGGAAATCCTGGACTTAAAATATTCAAAACATAACACCAAATATATACTCTCTCCCTAAACAGACAGTTCAGAGTACATAGGACGTGGCAGGTTTTTCTGTCCTTCCTTACCATTTGTAACAGTCTAACCTTTGGCCAGTTGTATGGGGGTTTGGGGACTGCTATGGAAAAAGTACAACTGATGTTTTGTGAGCCATGGAATGGCGTTCCAAAGTAAATCAGAACACACATAGATCAGGCATGTTCATTTCCTTGGCTCTGTGTTTGGCCAGATGATGTCAATACTTAGTTTGCCATAACCCTAGTTCCAGTTGGCAAGCTGTGTGTCTGCGCAAGTTATAGGACTTTTAGGGACGGAAAGAAGTAGCATGAACCAGAGGATGAAGTATAGAACAGTGAGACAGAAAAACTTTCAACAGAGACTTGACCAATCAGCTTATCCTAAAACTTCAATCCGTCATCTAGTAAGTGACGATGAATTGTAGCACTATAAGGAGTTTTATCTAGTAGATGCCTTCAAAATACATTTCAGAAATGAAATTCCATAGCAATACTGAAGGATAATCAAATTCATCCCTTACCTCTTTTTTCTGAAAATGTCGTCTTATGACTCTGAGGTCTTGTGGTGTAGTTAAAAGTGACAGGCTTACACATGGAAAACTAAATCCCTCTCAAATATGTATACACGGTCCGACAATTATGTTCATGAACTTGTTGCAACGATGTTGCTCACCTTTTTTGATATCAGAGGGATTATTCATTATGAATTTCTACCAACTGGACAGTTAACCAAGCTTACTATTTGGAAGTGCTGAAAGGCTGCATGAAAAAGTTAGATGAACTGAAATTTTGCCAACAATTCATGGCTCTTGCATCACGACAATGTACCAGCTCACATGACACTGTCTGTGAGGGAGTTTTTAGCTAATAAACAAATAACTGTATTGGAACATCCTCCCCACTCACCCCAATGACTTCTTTCTTTACCCAAAGATAAAGGAAATAACTGAAAGGAAGACATTTTGATGACATTCGGGACATCAAAGGTAATACGACAACAGCTCTGATGGCCATTCCAGAAAAAGAGTTCCAAAATTACTATGAAGGGTGGACTAGGCACTGGAGTCAGTGCATAGCTTCCCAAGGGGAGTGCTTTGAAGGTGATTGTACTGATATTCAACAATGAGGTATGTAGCACTTTTTCTAGGATGAGTTCGTGAACTTAATTGTCCAACCACATATGCATATGTGTGTGTTATTTTTTTCTGATAATATTATCTTCATTTTTTTAATTGAGGATATGCAAATATACAGAGAAAGGTAAATTAGTATTATCCATAATCCCACTGCCTTGAGATAATCACAGAAACAATTTGGTAAATAGCCTTCCACATGTTTGAAGATGTGCACGTTTGTAGTAAACAAGATCATCGTTTCTATGTTTTGTAACTGGCTGGTTTTTTCAATAATTTTGAATCACAATAGAAATTATATGTGATGTGACTGGTTCCTTGGTAAAGAGCTCAAAGTTCAACCCCCTAAAAATATGTTTTCAAGTGTTAAATTAATGAATGCCTAGAAGAAGCAATGATAGCCCTGAGCTGGCCACAGAACAGATGTTACACATACAGTAGCTATAACACAGGACTTGTATGAATGACAGAATATGTTGTCGGAGTGAGGGAAGTTAACCCATCTCTCTGCTCTTTCCTGTGGTGGTTCAGTGAGATTTTCCACAGCATCTGCTTCTTTAGACACATATTAGATTTTCTAATTGGGCTTTGTAAGAATTGAGTTCACCCAAAGAAGGCATATGTCTCTGACTGCAGATAATAACCTACACACGGGCATTTTTTCTTTCTAAAAGTAATTTATAGATAGTTACTAGTTTCTATTTCAACCTAATTTATTACCCCAACATGCTATGGAACTTGTGAGGAGGTGAGGCAGGCAAAAGCTATTTTTACTCTTATTTTACAAGTTAGGAAAGCACGGGGCAAAAAAAAAAAAAAAAAGGCATCATTAAATAAGCCAATACAGTGGTCTCTTAATAGGAACTTAACTCCCCAGTTGCTGCCCTGATTCCTCTGTGCTCTTAGCTAACACTAAAGACTCATGCTTTAATGAAAGTGTTCCTGTTTTAAATAATATGTTTTCTCTATTTTTTTCCTTCCTGGTTTTTAATTTCTATGAATACTTAAAATGAGATATTTGTTTTAAGTGTTCATCAGTGTTGACTACAAACCCCTCACTGCAGGCATAATGTTCTTTTAATGTTGGCCTGCATATGATTGGAGTAAGAAACATGGATGTAGGGAAAATGAGCTTTATTTTTAAAGCCCTATTTCCCATTTTCCTATGTAATTCTCTCATTTTCTCTGTCACATTCTTCTAGGTGTTTTCTCTATAACCAGACTCTTGTCCCAACCAGAAACCATTGTAGGGATTTATTGTTCCCACCTTGGATCACATAAGGGGACATGCTTGGCCTCCCTGCTGAACACTGTGGTCAGAGTGTTGTGCTGGTAAACTAGCTCCCTCGGGGGAGGGCTAAGTCCTTAATTATAGCATCTGCCAATATCCATGGTATAAATATTACGACCAAGGCTGATTTCTAAGTATCAATATTATGTTACCACACATGGTGTTCGGATGAGATGCATGTAGCTGGCTCAGGTGTGATCCAGTCCCATCACACCTCTGCACTGAGCTCTTTGAAGGAACCTGTTCACGTTCTCCAGGGTGGCATTAGGAAGCAAGCCCTTGTAATAACACATAGTGCAGTATCCCCAGATGGCCCCTCAGCAATCTTTTGCTAAATGTGCGTATCTAAGAATTGTACTAGGCCCAGAGTGAGCTCACAGATGTCCTAAAAATAACCCCTTCCCAAGGAGTTCCAGGTAGTTCTGCCACCCAAAGTGTGGTCTGAGGATCGGAAGTGTTGGTCACACCTCAGAACTTGTCAAAAATGCAAAATCTCAGGTTCTTCCCAATCCTACTGAATCCAAACCTGAATTTTAAAAAGATTCCCAGTTGCAGAAGCACTCCTCTAGTAAACTTCATACTGTCTTAAAGCTATGATGCAAATTAAGACCCAGGAACAACACTGGATATCTAATAATTCCTCAAAGTAGATGCTAAACAAAATCTAAAACAGATCAGAGATCGCAAATGAAAATGAGCCCCCTGAAAGTAAAATAAGTCTATAAGCAAACTGATTAAATCAGGTCGATTTTAGGATAGAAAAATTGCTAAGGAGAGAGAGAAAGTTTTTATTCAAGTTGGGGGTTCTTTTCTTATCAAGAGCCACAAACTCAGAGGAAATATACAGAGAGCCACTTACATTGTCTGATTTTTGTCTACCTGCTTTTAGATAATTGTTGAGTTTTAAACATTCTATTACTCCATTTTAATGAGGAAAAGGAAAATACAAACTCTTTCCATGTTTCTATATGTAAATTTAGTTTCTTACATCTGACTGCTACACAATATTCCAGTGCATGCATAATACATACTATCGCACTCAAGTTCTCTGGTAAAGGACATGTAGAGTGTTTTCTACATTTTGCTACCACAAACAATGCTTCCATTGACATCTGCATACATTTCCCCTTCGGATCAGTGTGAGAGTTATTCTGCGTATACATCCAGGAGTGGGAGGATGGGAGTTGTAGGATATGTACACACAATTTCATTGGCTACTTTCAGATGGCTCTCCAGAAAAGCTACACCAATTTACACTCCCACTAGCTGTGCTTAAGAGTTTCCGCTTTTCTACTTCCTTTTTGTTTTCTGATTTCTGAATTTTTGCCAATCTGATGGAAAGAGAATGTTACTTATACTTTTTTTCATTTACGTGGCTTTGATGTGAGATTAACCATGTCTTCACATATTTAATAGTCGTTGAGATTTCCTCTTTTGGTAATTACCTACTCATCTCCTCTGATGCTTTTCTATGGGATTCTGCTGTTTTTCATGTCCATTTATTTGCAGGAAGTTTTTTTATTCATTTAATAAATTTCTATTGTGCATCTATTATGTGTCAGGCACTGCTCTATGTGCTAAGACAGTAAAGTGAGCAAAAGAGACAAAAAGTCTTTACCTCTCAGAGCTTAGAATTTATTGAGGAAAAGAACAATGAACGAATAATCATATAATGTTGGGTTTTGATGGGTATTTTAAAGGAAAATATAGTAAGTTAAGGGAATAAATAGTAAGGAGGCAGTAGTATTTTGGATAGAGAGTCTGGGAAGTCCTCTATGAGGTGGTAATATTTGAGTAAAGACCTGAATGAGAAATTACTTATGTATGCTGTGTTCATTGTATACCCTTTGTCTGTTTTAGGTGCTGTAAATATATTTTCCCAGAAGGTTACTCATCTATTAATTTTATTCATCATTCTCTTTGTTATTCAGCAATCTTTAATATTGGTGTAAACTCATCATTTTTCCTTTAATAGTTTGTGCTTTTTGGAGGCTTGTTTAAGAAATTCTTATTCTAGATCATAAGGATATTTTCCTCCATTTTCTTCCATTAACTTTATAATTTTACCTTTTACACTTAGATTTGTACTCTGCTTGATACGGAGGGTCAATTTTATTTTTTCAGACAGAATGCCATTTGTGCCAGCATGATCTATTAACTAACCCCTTCTTTCTACATTGATTTGGGATGTCAGCTCATTATACACTAAGTTTTCAGGTACTCACCAGTCTTTTTATTGGGCTTTCTTTTTTGTTTCATTGAGGCATTTGCCTGTTTCTGACAAGCACCACATTTCTGTGTTGTTGTACTATGAATTTATAAAATATAACTTGATATTAGGCAGAAATCTGATTTATACAATAGATAATTGCAAATTCCTGGGGGGGAAAAACTAGTCTAAAGGGAAGCCTATGACTCGCTAGTTTTTGTGTTTCCTGTAGAACTCACGTAGAGGCACACCTCCAGGATATTGCGATCCAGTTCCAGACCACTTCAATAAAGCGAATATCATGACAAAGCGAGTCACACAAATTTTTTGATTTCCTAGTGCATATAAAACTTATGTTTATGTTCAACTGTAGGCTATTAAGTGTACAGTAGCACTATGTCTAACAAAACAGTACATATAATCTTAATTTAAAAATACTGTATTGCTACAAAATGTTAACCATCATCTGAACCTATTGGAAAAACAGCACTAGTCGATTTGCTCAATACAGGGTTGCCACAAACCTTCAATTTGTAAAATAAATAAATAAATAAAATAGGCAATCAAGCAATTATCTGCAAAGCATAATAAAGTGATGCACAAAACTATGAGGTATGCCTGTACTGTCTTATAACCAGATGTTGCTCAATAATTATTTTAAATTAGATAGAGATAAGCTGTGTTCTTCAGATCTTGCTATTCACTTGGGTTGTGAACATTACAAACAGTTATCAACTAGTGTCCTTCCCCATTGTAATGCTGAGTTTACCTTTTCTGAATTGGGGAATTGATTTTCTGCTTCTATCTTCAAGCATAAAAGTTTATTTTGAAAAAAATAGGCATATTTTGTCATGTAAGTCAGATTTTACATGGATGACTGACAATGGTATAAGAACTTAAAATGGATTAGTCCATTTATTATTTAACAGTTTGGGGTTCCTTAAATTTTGCAGAAAATTTAGACTCACACATTCCATCATGTTTAAAAAGTAACTTAAAACTGGAAAATATTTTATTATTCTTAGTATTTTTTCTGAATCAATTCCAGTTTTAGTGAGGATAAAATTCAGTTTATTTTATAAATATTACATTAAATATTTTGAGAGTAGGACTCCTGCTTCAGTTAATGTTGGACTGGATAATGTAGAACAACAACTTTTTGAGGAACATTGAAAGCATAAACTAACAAGACAGTATAGTCCTGTGGGGCAAAGATACAAAAAAGGAAGTAAAAACCAGCTCAGCATTTAAATCTGCTCTTCCCTAGCAGCATTGGCAATTAAAAGAGTCAACTAAGAGATTAAGAGATTAAATGTATTTTTTGTCAGCCTCCTCAAGGGAGGCTGGTGGAAGACCCACCAAGGAAGGGGAGGCCTGATGAACTCCCATGCTTTGGATTGGAATCCCTAAGGGCTACACTTTAGGAATAAAAGTGAACTAGAATAGTCTGGCCCTCACTTGGACTAAAGGCTAACTTTAAATAACACCAATCCTTATATTAGTATCAAGGGGATCTGGGATAGCCTGTCCCTTGTTGTTTACCAAAAATAAATGTAAATCTTCTTATGCTTCAAATTGTTTCTGCATTTTTAAAAAGCTAATGACCAGTAAATGATTAAAAATAATCTGGTATGTGAATAGACAAGACAATGTATTTGAAAACCAAGAGCAACAACAGACATTGTAAGCAGACCCATGAGGAATATGGACACTATTTTTTTAAAGAACAAAATGTAAATTCTAGAACTAAAAAAATATAATCACTGAAATGACAAACTCACTGAATGTTTAATTGCTTATTAGATTCAGTTAAAGAAAGAATTCATGAACTTGGAAAAGAAAATATCCAAAACGAAACATAAAAACAAAAAAGGATGGAAAAAGCTAGGAAAGAGTGTAAGAAACATAGGGGTTCAGTGAAAAATATCTAACATACATGGAATGAAACCACCAGGATAAAAGAGAGATAAAAGAGCAATAGGAACATTTAAACAGGTAATGGCTGAAAATTTTCCAGAAAATAATAAAATAAGGAAAATCAAGCCTTCTTTTCAAGAAGCTCTACAAATGTAGAACAGAATAATTCAATTAAAAACCCACAAGATACATCAAGATAGAACTGCTGAAAGCAGCTAAACAAATAAACAAAAATAAAAATCTTAAAAGCAACCAGAGTCACATGATCTTTAAAGAAGCAGCAAATGGTTAAAACACAATGGACTGATATCTTCAAAGAAAATACCTGTAAGGTAGAATTCTATGTCAAGAAAAAAATATCCTTCAAGAATGAAAGTGAAATATAAAAAATTTCTTACCAGGGAGGGGAGAGAGAGGGAGAAAAGGAGGAGAGAATTTATTACCAATAGAGACACATTATAGGAAACACTAAAAGACACATAATGAAAATGATCTCAGTTATAAGATATAGAGAGGATGAAAAATAACCAGTGAGTAAATGCATGGCAAAATATAAATGAACAGCACCTATATAAAACAGTGATACTAATTTCTGATGTGATTTAAACTAGGTATAGAATTGAAATACACAGCAACAATAGTGTATATGTAAGTAAGGTCTTTGCATTGGCCAGGAAGAGATAAAAGTATTAATTTTTAAACCATAAGTCAGTATACCAGGTGTGATGTTTAAATTTTTTAAAAAATTATTACAGTAAAAGACACATTGCCATTAAGCCCCCTCAAAATACTCCCACTTGTTTTGAACACACTTATCCCATCATTCTTGGCACTTTCTGAAGCAGTGATGGAAGTCCTCTTTCATGAGTGTCTTTAGTTGCATTTTTGTGGCTGCCTCGATATCCTGAATCAATTCAAAACGTTTTCCTTTCATGGTTATTTTGACTTTGGAGAAGAGCTAGACGTCACACAGTGACAGATCCAGTGAATAACATGCACGCGGACACACTGCAATGTTTTTATTTGACAGAAATTGCCACATACCAGAAGTGATGTGTGACCCTGAGCATTGGCATGATGGAGGATGAAGTAAAGACACTCACGAAAGAGGACTTCCAGAACTGCTTCAGAAAGTGGCAAGAATGATGGGATAAGTATGTTTGAAGCGAGGGGGAGTATTTTGAGGAGAATTAATGGCAATGTGTCTTTTACTGTAATACATTTTTTTATTTAAACATTCACCATATCTTTTGATCATACCTCATACATGTTTTCATCTCTGAGTAAGCTCTAACACAAAAATAGTAAAGAATGTATAACTGCATATAATGTATGTTCTGTGGTAGAATTTTTTTTCCAAAGATAGCCACAGCAATCACTGTCTTCCCACATGTTTTTTGGCAATGTGAACTGGCCTCTCCCCTGATAAGTGACAGACTCTGTTTCTCCAGTCCCTTGAATCTGAGTGGCCCTTATGACTCCTTGACTAGTAAAATACACAAAAATGACTCTGCATCACTTCCAGGAAAGCTGTGAACTGGCCTGACAACTTCCACTTCTGCTTCATAGTAGCTAGGTTTCACAAAAGAAGAGGGGTTATCCTGAACAATTATGCCACAAGAAGTAAAAAAAGCTAGGAAAGTGGCTAGCTTTTCTCCACAAGCAAAGTGGAGAGACTCTGCAGAATGAGACACCATGTGTGGAGAAAAAGAGCAAAAAAGAGAGGCCAAGTAGCACCATGGCATCAGATATGAGTAGAGAAGCCACCTCAGAAGTTGAACCTACCGCTATGTCATGTGAATCAGAAATAAGCTGCCCAGCTAAGTTGTTCTTAAGTCCCTGACTTACAAAATCATGACCAAATAAACTAAAATGGTCACTATAAGCTATTAAGTTTTGGAGTGGTTTGTTATGTAACAATGGATAATCAGAACAGCTCCCAAGATAGGAAATAAGATGAGAAATAGAATAATAAATACTACACTAATGGAATATAACTTGGCCATAAGAAAAGATGAAATAGGACCATTTGCGACAACATGGATGGATCTTGAGATTATCATGCTAAGCGAAATAAGTCAGACAGAAAACGTCAAGAACCATATGACTTCACTCATATTTGGGATATAAAACCGAAAGCAGCAAATGAACAAGACAAACAAACAAACAAAAACTAAATGACACAGACAATAGTTTAGTGATTACCAGAAGGTAAGGGGGCTAGGGAGTGGTAGAAGAGGGAAAAAGGGGTCAAATATATGGTAATGGCAGGAGAACTGACTCTGGGTGATGAACACACAATGCAATAGATAGACGACGTATTATAAAATTGTACACTTGAAACCTATATAATTTTACTAACCAATGTCACCACAATAAATTTAATGAATTTTTTTTAAACTACTCTAATCAACCCCAAAAGTGGCAAGAAAGATGGGAATAGAAAGAGTATAGTAAGATAATAGATTTACATCACAATAAACCAGCCAATTACATTAAGTGAACATAATGTCTCAGTTAAAAGAAAAAGATCACCAGCCAAGATCTACAAAAAGAAATACATATAATGCTCATGAGAGGTAACATCAAAAATGTAAAGACACAGAAAGATCAAAAGTAAAACAATAAAAAATATTTAGCTTCCAAACACTAACCATAATAAAAATACTGTGATGATTTTAATACCCGAGAAAGTAAACCTTAAGGCAAAAAGCATTATTAAAGATAAAAGGGTACACTTTATAATGATAAAATGTTCAATTCACCAGAAAGAAAAATTGTATGAAAGTTTTATGCATATAACAATATAGGGATAAAATATATAAAGCAAAAATTTAAAGTGCTTCAAGGGAGCAATAGATGAGTCCACAATCAGATGGAGAGATTTTAAAACACTTTCAACTAATCGTTAGCTCAGTTATTCATTTAATCTCTCTTTTGGATCCTTATTCATCAAGTAACAAGGGTGTTAGATAATTGCTGTGGGTGTTACCCATTCTCTATTGAAGAAAATATTCTAAGTGATGATTCACCATTCTCTCTTTGTTCAAGCCAAAGAAATTAAGAGAGGCCCAACTTTAATCTCAAATCTTAAAGTTTCTCATCCATCTTCTACCTAAGCTTTATCAACTGATAGAGTTTTAGATGGATTGGGGAAGAACTAGCTGTCTAGATTCTCATGGAGATAATTTCCTGCATCAATCTATTTGTGGACTTAATGAAACTATCTCTGTTAAAAAATTTTTTTTTAAATCCTAACATGTATTTAGCAGGAATGTGGCCTGTGTTATAATGAAGTAACCAATAGATTATCAGCCAATGCACACCTACCCATTTTGCAGAGCTGATCTTACTCCTCTGTGGTTCATTTTTTTCCATTCCCCCATAGTGATAATTTACTTTCCATTAACAATCATCACAGAGGTTACACAAATATTCAATTAACAGCTAAACTGTTCCATTTTCCTCTATTCTACCTGTTGACAATGACTATAAGATAGTTCAGTTGCATTTTGAATCATCTGCTTAATTACACTTATTCATGATGTTTTAGCTCTGTTTGCATCATTCTGTTCCTCAGGATTCAGGATTATTTTACTATTGACTATGGGCCAATAGTAAACCAGGAATGCGGGTTCTTGTCTTATCTTGATAAAAGAGCAATGATTTTAATTTTATACTCATACATGGTAAGTTTTTCCACTTTTCTAGGTATGCACATCACTTGTACTGCATGAACAGTGTGGTTCATTCTGAGCATTGTTTTAATGTTCCAGTGTGGAGATCAGTATAGACTCCTGACAGCTAGACAGAGTTCTGGCAGTCTATCACCCTCCGTCTCATGCAGGTCTCTAAACAGAGTCTGGACAAACCTATGCAGTTGTTCCTGCCAAGGCTAACCATGAGTGTTACCATTATTCCATGGTGCTGAATCTCAGCCAACAATGCATTTATTTAAGTCTGCTAAATTAAAATTGAGGAACAGGTTTTCTGCTTATCTGCCAGATAAGCAGCGAGGATTACTCAATGAAGCACAGTCAGAGGAAATCTTCCTACACAATACCTGTCAATGGGATATAGGTCTTGTTTGGGTAGAATAGTTCCCCCACCAGGGATGACGAACTCTAGGCTTTTAAAATCTCTAGTACCTTAGCTCTCTAGAACACCTTTTACAAAGCTAATATACCTTTTCCTCAATTTCTAACCCCAGTCCTTGGGTAAATGTATCTACTTTGCTCAGTTTGTTTTTCATTATTCAAAAGCCAGCTTGATCATCATAGAGAAGCAAAGTGTCTATTTCACTCCAGTACATAGGATGCGTCTCCCCTGATAATAGTTAATACTCTTCACTAGGCTAGGTTTTGTCTCTGATCTGCTGACACAATTGATCTTGAATTTCTATTGGTTCTGATGCATCTTGTTTTGAGATTTCTCTCACAAGGCTTTGTTTAATTCTCCCTTGCTTGTCGTTTTATGTCTGGCTTTTGAACCCCCCCAGGGGCTTGATTTCCATCCCCATCCCCTTTCTTTTTTCTTTAAGCTGATTTAGCAAGATCTTCATGTAGTGTTTTAGAAATAATGTGTGGTGGGGGAAAGTCACATTCATAAAAAAGCACTGGTATACTCACAACTCAGTTACATTTTAAAATGTGTGTCATATATCTTCAGGGAGTCTTTGAAGTGCTTCTGATGAGGGCAGTTGTGTATTTTCCATGTCTTAAGAACAGGCAAACAAAACAGTCTTTTAATGTTGAGGTTTAGTTCTGCAGCTTTTATTTTCACTGCCTGACATTCAAAGAAGCCCATTGTCCAAGGCATGGTGCTACCAAAGTTTTAGTTCTACAGAGTAAAACAGTGCCTTAACTTTGTATTAGGTTGGTGCAAAAGTAACTGTGGTTTAAAAGATTAAAAAAATTGTAAAAACCGTAATTACTTTTGCACCAGCCTAACATGATATTTAAAAATTTAAGGTCTTCACTGGAGCTCACATGATTTTCAGCACAATCCTGCATATTGGCAGGTCAGAAATACACATGGAAACATTGATAACCCAAAGGGATCAACAGGAGTCTCTCCAGGAGGCTGATCCCTCCTCTTCTTTCTCCCTCCTCAGCACAAAGGGATTACAAGCTGGTCCCTTTGCCTAACAGAACCTAAGATTAACTGAAATGAAGAAGCCAAAGTGGGTGGGGGGGAGTCTGCCTGAAGCACTGTATGCTGTCTTCACTTTACAAATTACTGTTCTTCCCTAACGGAGAGCAGAAAGGTGAGCACCGCCTTTGCTTCAGTAAGCAAATGAGGAGGAGAAGGCTGTCGTTAGATGCACATTTCCAGGGCCTTGATGGGTAATTAGCCAAGTGACTCTCATTAAGGTTAACGGACTTTCCTCAGTTAAATTCCCATCCATTGTATACCATCCATTGGAAATAGATTCTTTGAGTCAATAAGGCTATTTTAGGGTCTCTGCTGTTATCCAAAAAAATGCAATCCCATAGCCCACCTCTGGCTTGTCTTAACTGATGGATTAGAAACAAGTTCTAAATTACCCAGGGATAAAGTCCATTTCCTGGACCAACATGTGGAAACCAAGCACTAAAGAGAGTTCATCAGCAAGCCAAGTAGGTAGCCTGAAAGGAGCAACCATGCAGCGGTGCAAATAAGAGCACAGCTTCAGGGAACAGCAGGTAGGGAAATGGAGCCAGCGATGGGGGGAAGCCACTCATGATGGTGCCTTGAAAAATCACCTGTCTACTAAAATTACAGCAAAACAGCATGCTGGGGACTTTAAGGAAGATTTTTATGCAGATGGGGATTGACTTTTTTTTTGCACCTGCTGTAAGCATTAGACCATAAACATCAGCAAATATTGATTAAGCATATTGTCGTGATGAAACTTCAGGCGAAAGAAGAAAGTGGTTCAGCAGCTCCAGAGCCCAGATGACAAATTATTCTTGGTATAGCAATTAGAATGAGGAAAATTGCTGCACCTTTCTGAAAAAGCACTTTGAGCTTGGTTCTGTAGACAATCTAATAATAGCTGATATGACTTTAGAGGAAGCACTAGCACTCCTATTATGTTTTGTAATTTTTTTAAAAAGAACTTCAGGTATATAAGATGCTGCATGACCAAAACTCCATGGGCCCGTCTATTTCTAAGGTATACCTCAGACTGGATGTTTTAACTGAGTTTGCTTCAAGAAATATATGGTATATTAAATGAAATAAGAAAGTCTTTAGAGACCCAGCATTCCTGCACTTTCCTGTAGTAATGTCCATCCTGAGGTGGGTTTTCTGTCAATTTTCGTCCAACAGGTCGATAACATGAATGTTTCACAAGTAACTTTAAAGTGCATTAATCATTTTGGGATTCATTTCTTCAGTGTTTTACTGCTCCTTTTGACCATGTGGCTGATGTTCAACTATAAGCACAAAATAATAACATTCTCAGTTGAGAGGATCTATTATGTTGTGTAGCAATGAACACAAGTAAATTCTAGCTTACTTCTGGTTTAAACACACCGAGCTGGTTACGAGTATGAATAAACATAAGACTGTGTGTGTGTGTGTGTGTGTGTGTGTGTGTGTATGCTGTGCATTTAGCATACATTTACCCTTATGTTTTGTATTGCTTCTGTCCTTAAAGTAGAAGGAAAATAAAATTATGTTTTTTGTTCACTTATTACATGTCAGGCTTTGTGCTGGTCCTAATGCTTAGGCATATGGCCTCTGAAGTTTGGCAGTCTTGGTTGAAACCTTCACTCTGCCATAACTAGCCATGTCACATTAGACATGTACTTAACCTCATGGAGCTCCCATTCTCACACCTATGAAACATGAATATTAACAGAATTTATTTCACAGGGTTATTGGGATGCTCCAGTGAGATAAGCTATATAAAATGTTTAGCATAGGGTCTGGTCCGTGGCAATGCTCAATAAATAAGATACTATAGTGTATCATTTAGTATAACAATAATCCTATGACACACATAGCATTAGCCCCATTTTATATCTGTGACAACAGAGGCTAAGGAAAATGAATTGATGTCTCCACAACTCCAAAACTAGGAAGATCTCATCAATAAAAAAAAATGAATTTTTTCAAATGAATAAACTACTATATTCATTAGGGGAATGCTAGCTGTTGAAATGAATAAATCTCAAGTTTTTAAAAGTTCAAACACAACTGAAATGTATTCCTTCCATGTAACTTTTCACAATGGGTGTTCCTAGTTGGCAAATGACTCTCTTCCTTGCCATGACTCTGACGTCAAGATTCCTTCCATCTGGGAGTTCTGCCATCCCCTAGGCCTCTAAGTCATTTATATCCAACTAACACAAGGGGGAAAGAGCACGGAAAAGGCGTAATGACTTCTGAAAAGCCTTGGCTCATCAGACATCACTTCTGCTGACATTCTACTGGTAAGAACTAGTCAATGGCCACATCAAGATGCAGAGGGTGCTGGGAAATATAGTCCCTGGCCAGGTAGTGGCTTCCCAGTGGCCCCTCTAGTCTGTGTAAGGGGGAATACAATGTCAACATAATATAGGGTTCAACACTTTCTGTCAGTGGGTCAACTGACAGCATCTTTAAACGTGATGGACATTATTTGATTTCATGGGTTTATTTCCCTGTTATTTCATAAAATTTCTCCAGATTAAAACTTCATTCCTCTTACCTACCATTGTCCTTATTTTTTGCTAAAGAAATTTCAAATCAATCGACTTCAGGGTCTTAAACATGGGCCACGGTAATTGTGCTACGCTGAGTCTGATGGAGAAAAGATCAGGAGAAATCTAGCCAATTCAATTTAATGCCTGTAGCTTATGGTTTTGTTATGTGTGTGCTTTTCTCGGCTTCAAATATTGATAAGGGCCATCAAATGAGTCCATCTTTTAAAAAATCAAAGCCTTGTGCTGAGTGCAAACTAGCAGTGAGTGCATTGAATAGCTAATATTAACCCACAGAAAAAAACATACTAAATGCCTGGAAGTGAAATTCAGGTTAAATGAATAATTAAATAAGACTGCGCACACAATCAATGACCCGTTTCAGTTCTCTATCACGGTGTAAGAAACCACTTCAAAACAGCGGCTTTAAACAACAACTATATTATTATCCTCATGACCGGGCTCATCTAAGCAGCTCTGCTTGGTATGATGTCAGTCAGGGCTGTGGTCATCTGGGGACTTGACTGAACTGAAACATCAAAGTTGGCTCTCTCAATATGACTGGTGCCTTGGTGAAGACAGCTAGAAGATTGAGTACAGCTGGAACCCTGGGTCAGTTGGGTGTTCTCTGTTTCCCTATGTGGTCTCAAAGCCTCTTCCTTTCCATATGGCCTCGCTTTGAGGTCTCTCTGTGTGGTCTCTCCAGCAGGGTAGCCACACTTCTAATATAGTTGTTCAGGATTCCCCAAAGAGACATTTATCCAATTGCCCACTATATTTCAGTAGCACCTCAAATTCTGTATGTCTGAAAGTGAAATACCCATCATTTACCCCAAATTTTACTTCCGACTCTCTTTCTGTTCCCAGAAGTGGAAGCTGCCAAGTCCTCTCAAGACTTAGTCCCTCAGCATAGGGTCATTTCTGCCAAATTCTAATGGTTAAAGTGAGGAACAGGTTCATTTCAGGTTCAATGAGCTGGAAACATAAAAGGACATACACTAGGAGGTATGGCCCATTGAGTATCATCTAGGAAGTTATTACCATGTCTCTGTCTCAGCAATGAGAATAAGCACCATGCCATAACAGTCAAGGTCCAGAAGAGTCCAGGTGCACTGATAAGAAATTTGATATACTTGGCCTGTCATCTTTTCCTTTCAGTTTACTCTTTCCTCAGTTTTACAGGAAAGCACTGCAACGCCATGGCAGTCCTGATTTCAAAGTAAGAAAAGGCAGATGGAGGCAATCTTAGTTGTGATGATGCAATTTAATTCCATTTAGTAGAGCTGGTTCTCTCACCGTTCTACTTTTAGATAACTGAAGGGATGTCGTTAGCAGAGCAGAAGAAAGTAGAACTAGAGGATGAAGAGGGGAAGATAGTCAAATAATCCCGTAACAAATGGGATGGCAACGGTCACACGGGCCATGGAGTGATTGATGTCAGAGTCTGGGAGAATAGTTAGGGAGGGCCTGTATAACCTAGGCTAGAATTGATGACTTTTTGATCTGATGTAAACATAGCTTTCAGGAAAAGAAAGATGCATCTGATAAACATTTATAATGTATAATCCATACAATTTGGTGACCAGTGGCTCTAAGAAGGGAGGAATAACTCTAGAAGCCTGACTGGCTAGACAAATGAGTTCCAGCAGATACCAAGAAAGGAAAGAGGATAGGAGGTGCAATTTGGGGTAAATTATGGATATTTCACTTTCGCACACACAGAAGTTATAAGTGATCTAATGAAATACAGTGAACAACTGGATAAATGTCTCTGTGATATGTATTTGTTTTTCCTTTCCTTTATCTTCATTCTTTCCCTTTCTTCCTATTTATTTCCATTGCCCATGTCTCCCGTTTTGTGTAGGGGGGAAATTTCACAATGAATGAGTCCTGATGAGAGACAGTCCACATCCCCACATAAAGTCTTAAAAGGCCAGATTTTTGCCTTCCTAGCCCCCTTACAGCTAGGATATGTACACATAAACTAGGTTTCACCAGTCAAATGCACCCATCTGTGTCTTTCAATTAGGAATGAGTAACTCAAAGAAGCAAGGACACTGAAGGGTTCATTCTGGAGGTGGCCACAGTACCTGTTTTCCAGGGAACAACACCAATAGTGCAAACTGCAGTACCCAGGGCTCGGGGCAGCAGGGACCTCCCTGGACTAAGCTTGTGGCTTAGCCTTGGCCTCCCTTTCCTCCAGTCCATTTTCAAGTCTTGTTTCCCAACAATTCTGAGAGCTACACAGCATCTTTGATCATTTACATTGCTGCTCACGTTAGCTTCCGTGGTTTGCAACTTAAATCATCAGCCAGCCCATAGTCTGAAGCCTGGAGGAAGGACTAGAGGCGGGGCAGAAGGAGAGGTTCATCAGCGAAAAGACGAAGGTGGAAGCTGGAGTGGGTGAATCAGATGGCCCAGGAGAGTGTGTGGAGGTGGAAAAAGAAATGGGCTAAGCACAGGATACTGAGGAATAGCCACATTCAAAGGCCGAGTAGAGCAGCATGCCAACACTGTACCCCTAAAGGCAAGCACTTAAAGGATTATGTTCCCATGTCATCATAGTGAAATAATCCAGGGCAGAGTATTCAGATGTCAGTGGTGTTTAGGACTCAGAGTCTCACCAACAGGAAATATCTGTTTGTATCTCAGGTCAGAGAAACCATGAAGGCCATCGGTGGAAGTAGACAGAATTGGAAGCAGGAGGCTGAGCTCAGCAGTCTGGCAAGGAGCATCCAGAGACCAGGAAAGATAGAAAGGATGAGACCAAGGCACAGGGACGTCTGGGGTCCAGCGTTCGGGACAATAGCACTGGCAAAGAGGGCTCACCACGATACGACTGCTCTCAAGGCAGATGCTGTTTGGCACTCGTCCTCTCACACTTTGTATCACCTGCTCTGGGCTGCCCCATCCAGGCCTTTCAGGCATGTACTTATAGCCAGAGAAAGAATCAGAGCCTCCCCCATCCCATCCCCAGGGCATAAAATTTATAACTGAAGCAGGTTAGGGGGGCTAGCCATCCTTGGACATTCTTACTCCAGGCAACATGAATGACTAGGTGGTTTAAATTATAAACAAAGATTTTTATCTAAATGAGAACCAAATATACATAGTATTTCTGGATGTGAGTTCATCCCTGGTGTTAATAACAACTAAAAGGTGGGGAGCCCTATTGGTCATCTCATAGTTCCCTGATATCTGAGGCAGTCACTGCCCCCCCATCTAATTGCTGCTCTGTCACAAGACCTTTCTTCCTTAATGGTTGGTACTTCATGACTGGGCCATGTCATCCACAGTCTTGGGCTTTAATTATCTTATGTTTAAGTGTTTTCAACTAGGCTGAAGCATCTCATAGTGTTGAACACCTCTTTTTGTTCTTCCCCAGAGGGACCAGCAAAGCACTAACATGACTAAGTATTCAGTAGGTACTTGACCTAGATGGCTTTTATATATATGTATATATATGTGTATATATATATATATATATATGTGTGTGTGTGTGTGTGTGTGTGTGTGTGTGCGTGTATATATATATATATATATATATATATATATATATATATATATATAACCAACACTAAGCTTTTATGCCTCAAACTTCAGGCCAATCCTTACCATGGGTCATGGTATATTTGCCTTACCCTAGCTTTTTCTTTTTTGCTCTAGTGCTTCTCAGAAAACACTAGGACACTGAAATGTGAGGACTTAATGGGGTTTAGAGACTTCAATTATCTGATGTCTGTGAAGCCTGACCAGTCTACTTCTAGTCTATAAGAGCATATGGAAGCTTCAGTGACAAGCTCCCACTTTCCTAACGATTTTATGATCTTGTTACCCATTGTAATTGCTTCAATGGAGTTTTAATTAGTTGCATTAAATGACTGCTTTTTTACTAAATGACTGCTTTTTAAACTAAAACAGTGTGTGTTTTAGTTTAAAATATGGGTCATTGGTGTTTTCTTTTAGAAAATGGCTGTGTTTAGTACAAGGGGAAATGAATATATGTTTTAGAAGTTTAACTCAATCCTTTCTGGATTCAGATCGATTTATGAAATATGAATACTTCAATACTTTTGTGGGTTCCGTGGTATGTAAAGATTTTTGTATTTCCCCTGGTTTTTAAACATTGTTGTTCTTTCATGGGCTTTCCACAGTTTCAGTTTATTTCTGGTAACTGCGACAAGCCAATCAGCTGTGTTTATGATTATACACAGTTCTGGAAAGGAGAACTGACTTCATATGTCGTGTGCCAGAAAAAAAAAAGAGAGACACTTATTCTTATTCTGCATACAGGTTTGCCTTCCCTGCATGCAACGCTTCTGTCAAAACTCCGATTTGAGGACTTACAGAATGCCTTACCACTGTCATGGTGGTCTGCACAATCTTGCTTCTGGTCAAGGAAATCACTTCACAGCAAATGAAGTGCAGCAATGGGCCCGTACTCATGGAATTCATTGGTTTTACCATGTTCCCCACCATCCTGAAGCAACTGGCTTGAGAGAACAATGGAATAGCCTTTTGAAGGTTCAGTTATAGCACCAACTAGATGGCAATACCTTATGAGGCTGGGATAAGGTTCTCCAGGAGATGGTATATGCTGTGAATCAGTGTCAAATGCATGGTTCTTTTTCTGCTATAGCCAGGAATCATGGCTCCAGGAATCAAGGCGTGGCAATGAGATTGGCACCACTTAGCACATTTTTTGCTTCCTGTCCCTGTGATCTTATCCTCTGCTGGCCCAGAGCTCTTAGTCCCAAAACGAGGAGTACTTCCCCCAGGAGTCACAAGGATTCATTGAACTGGAAGTGCAGCCTGCCACCCACTCACTGTGCTCTCCTCGTGCCTCTAAATCAACAGGCAAAAAGGGGACTTTACTGTGCTGGTTGGGGTGATTGATCCTGACTACCAGGGAGAAACTAGACCGCTATGCCACAATGGAGGTAAGGAAGAGTGTCCGGAATACACTCCTAAGGAGATCCCTTAGGACATCTGCTAGTATTACCATGTCCCAGGATTAAAGTCAGCAGACAACTTCTACAACCCAGTTCAAGGACTACTTATGACCCAGATCCTCAGGAAAGAGGGTTTGGTTCACTGCACCAGGCAAAGAACCGTGACCAGATGAGGGGCTTGATGACAGGAAAGGAATATGAAATAGATACTGGAAGACAGTTAATACTAATTACAACTACATGACCAGTTACAAAAACAAGGACTGTAATTGTGTCAAGACTATTTCTTCTTTATTTTGTTATGAATATGTTTGTGTGTGTATATGTGTATATAACAAATGTCTTTGTTTTCTTCCCTCTCATATTCCCTAATCATACAGCATAAGATATATTGACTTTATAGTATAGATTTTAAGTACTGTTACATTTAAACCATAATAATTCAGTTATGGAAAATCAAGAAGAAGAATACACATCATTTTGCATTCTTTTCTGGGGAAAGGGTTAGAGCATTTTGGTTGCAGGCAGGATAGTTGTATCATGTTAAGGATAAGTATGATTTTATTATCTTTATTTGGAAATTAAGTATGATTTAAGAAGGTGAATATGGGTGCCAAGTTGACAAGGGGTGAACTTGTGATAGTTAAGTTTAATGTGTCAACTTGGCTATACCGCAGTGCCAGGATATCTGGTCAAACATTATTCTGGATGCTTCTGTGAGGGTGTTTTTGAACAATGTTAACATTTAAAACGGTGGACTTTGAGTAAATTGCCCGCCATAATGTGAGTGGGTCTCACCACACTAGTTAAAGGCTTGAATAGAACAAAAGACTGGCATTCCCTGAGCAAGAGCGAACTCTGAAGCAGATTGGTTTTGGACTTGAACTGCAACTGGGCCCTGGGTCTCCAGACTGCAGGCCTACCCTGCATATTTTGGACTTGCCAACCTCCAAAATTGTGGGAGCCAATTCCTTAAAAGAAATCTCTCTCTCTCTCTCTCTCTCTCTCTCTCTCTCTCTCTCTCTCTCTCTCTCTCTCCATATATACATATATATGATTGGTTCTGCTACTCAGGAGAACCCTGACCCCCAACTAACATATCAGATCACTTGTTGATAGCTGCCATAAGTATTTTGATTAGGACAGTGTATTAAAGGGATAGACAGACTTCTGATTCTGAAAACATGGCAGACTGAGCTAACCAACTCCCAAAGCTGATTAATATAGAGAGAGAAATTCTACATAAAATATAACAGAAAAATGCTTCACATAAAAAAATTACTAAGAATGCAACACAAAGAAATAAAATTATAAAAATAAAGATTAATAGACACAAGGGATAGAATGAAAAATCTACTGATGTTTAATAGAAGTTCCAAAATGAAAGTCTAGGGCAGAGATTTGACAAGATTTTTTATGTAAGGAAACAAATAGTAAATCTATTAGGCTTTGTGGAACACACAATCTGTCACAAGTGCTCAGCTCTGCAGTTGTAATGGGAAGCAGCCATAGGCAGATACATAAACAAATGAATATGACTGCATTCCAATAAAACTTGATTTGTAAAATCAGGCAGTGGCCAAATTTGGGTTATAGCTTATTGACCCCTGGTCCAGAGATAATGGATGAAAGCTGATGTTTGAGAAAAGAAAAGATAATTTTCCTGAATTTTTAAATGTATAACTTTAGGTTGAAGAAGCATACTGAGTCTCAAGCAAGATGAATATAAATAAAGCACAATGAGTCACATTTTAATGAAACTTCAGAATGCAAGAATCAAAACAAAATTTTCATAAACAACCAAAGAGAAAAGACTATCTATGCAGGAATAGATAGTATCTATGCAGAGTATCTATAGTACATTTCTCATTGGCAACAAATAGAATGCAAATAAAACCCGATAGAATCAAATCTTCACAGGGTTGAGAGAAAATAACAGGTAACCCACAATTCTATACCCTGAAAAAATATCATTCAAGAATGAGGCCAAAATAAAGACAATTGGAAACAAATACTGAAAGAGTTTACAACTCACATATACCCTCACTGAAAGGTCTAGTAGAAGGAATACTTCAGAAAGAAGGAAATTCAACCTAAAAGGAAGGAGTTGGGTGCAAGGCTGAGCAAAGAAACCCATTTTCTGTGGGTCAATTAAAAATTCTTTAATAATAATAACTGATGCTGGAGGTCTTAAAAATAAGATGGAACTACAATACTAGGCAACAATCATTTAGATGTTGTTAAGTTGGTTGTGCATGCTAAATTTTTTTTAAAAGAAGAATCAAAATAAGATGTTTAACTTTCAAAACTAGTAAAAAGTAGCAACTCAATCTTGAACTTCCCAGCCTCCAGAATTGTGGGAAAATAATTATTTGTTCTTTAAGCCACCCAATCTTGCATTTTATAATAGCAGCCTGAACTGACTAAGACAGCTGGGAAGAGCTTTATTATTTCAGAAGATTTTACCCGTTGGTAGTGTCTTCATGGTATCACTCTTTGTCAAGAGTTTCATTTTCTTCAGTTCAAGAAGGGTTCTAGGAACTGATTAATAATGCACAAGCATGAACAAAATGCATTCATGTACTATAAATTGTGCACTTGCATTTGCTGTCATGCAATTACCACCCTGTATTGCCCTGCCTGCTTTATGTTTTTTTAGTCTACCACCACCCAAAGACTGAGCTGTTTGAGGCCATCACTTGTATTTGGTTTACATTGGTATGCAAAGGAAAACTAACTAATAAAGTGGACAAGGCAATGACCCATGAATGAGGAATTGATTATGGGAGAAAATTCCATGAGGAGTCAGGATACGATAGGAAATATGTCAGGTAGCAAGGTTAGCCTTAAACAGGTAAAGGGACAGCATTTCTACTAAGCTGTGGGGAAGGGGGCATGTGGATATAGAGATGTTTATTTATGGAATGGGGTGGGGAAGTTAGTTGAGGGGGTTCCCACCTGTCAACCTGTATTTGCTTGCAAGTTATCCAGAGAATATAAACTGTAAAAAAGTAGATGTTTGTCTGTCTTGTCACGCTTGTAGCCTCAATACCTCAGACAGGGCCAGGTACGTGTAAATGTACAATAATTATTTGTTAATATGTTAACTGCACTGTTGAATGCTGTGATGTGATGGAAGAGTGGGAGAGAGTAGAACAAACAGCTTAAAGAAGTCAGCAAGTTAGCAGTCAGAGGGCATAGGGCTTTGCAAATGAACTCAAGGACTGACTGCATCTTTCAAATCAAACTTTGGTGGTAAAGCTGGGGGGATAGAGTAGCAGTATACAATAGGAATCACAATCTTTCAAACAAGAAGTGCTATAAGGCACTTTCAAGGACCCTCTCAGACATATTATCTTAGAACCGGAGAGAAAGAAGCAGCACTTTTGGGAGGTTGGAACCACCTTAACCACCAGCTAATGCAATTGTCTTATAAAGCCAATGAAACATGAAGCGGCAGTTCCTTGGAGCCTGAAGAAGTCTGGAGGGGTGCGTTAAGCCAGTTATTGGAGTCTGGGATTTCAGACTTAGACAGTATCTTTATCCCATGTACAAGTCTGGATTACTACTCAACAACCTTCCTATTTTAATATTCTGTATTGAATCATTAAGACTTGTCCTTACATCTCCCATTTCCAAGATGATAGAGTATCTGCAGACGACTGTAGCTGTGCTTAAGTAGATGGCTTCCTTGTAAGGGAGTCACTTAAAATCCCTTCCTGAACATTAGACACCTCCCTGGTCTCAGCAATCCTGCACTAACAAATCATTTCCTGAGTTAACTCCTGAGTTGATTTTTCCAAATGTCTACTCAGACCTACCTTTAAATGAGCAATTTCAAAGGGTGACATTCTTTTACCTTATCAGAAAGTACATCAGTTCAGACTGAGGGTTACAATCTAAAACTTCTTCCTTTTCATTTTTTGTCAGACCCTAAGAAATCCAGTTCAGTGTTTCTACCCAATGATCAATTATTTTTCTTTCACGCTCAACTTTTTGCAAAATTTAGGTATTTCCTAGATAGAATATCCTGACTCTGTGTCAGAATAAGGTATTATGCTACTTGATAAATCTAAGAAAAACTGTTACTTTTTATTCAAATACAAGATTATAACAGGTTTCTTGTTAAGAAACACTGAGTAACCAGTGTTAAGCCAGGACCATTAGAAACAAATGTTTGTTTTTCAAAAAGAATTACATTAGGTTTTGATTCACAGCTGAACACTTTTCAGAGGCAAAATCAGTTTTAAAACCAGGAACAATTTGGACAACTGGTATTATATTAGCCAAAATACACATAAATTGTAAATAGCAGGGACCCAAGTCAAAATAGCTCAAGGAAACACAAAGAATACATTTTTCTTATGTATCTAAAGTGCCCTCAAATTATATCACCACAAATGGCTTCATAGTCAGACAGACTCTCTCCAAATCGTGGGAAAGATGGCCCCAGTAGCTCCAGATTTACATCATCTTTTGGCTTCCACTCTCAGTAAGAAAAAAGAGAACCCTCTCCCCCAGCATCCATATTAATCCCTCAAAATACTGCTCCCCTTGGGTTACATGCTCTCTCAGACAATTCACTAAACGCAGGGATTTTGAGTAATCTGATTGGTCAGCCTGAGTCCTGCCCCTCCCTTCCCACCCCAACCCCCATGATGAGAAAGACAGGGCTACATGAATGACAGCCCATTTCCAAAGGTGTTGAGCAGATCCCAAAAAAGTAATAAATCTTCATTTCACTCTTTCCAGAGACATCTCAGTGCAAGGGATCTATAATCAGTCAGTTCTGCACCATTCACTCCCTTGAGCAAGTTACTTAACCCCTGTGGATTTCATTTTTTCTCATTAGTATCAAACTTGCAAAGTTGTTGCAAGGTTGAAGGCCTTCTATGTAAAGCACTATTCAGCTGCTTCCCTTCTTCCCTTATGTATTTCTGTACCTGCTTGATACCTGCTCAAACCCCAGTCCTCACCCCATAGTTAAGAAGACACTGTTCATCTGCTCTGCCCTCTTCCCTATAGCTCTTGGAGCTGTCCCCTGGCTGTCTGGAAATCCCTAATGTGTCCTCATCACTTTTTCTTGTCCTCATTAAACCGAGCAGTGTTCCCTGCCCCATTCTTGGTGTCTTAGTCCGTTATAACTGCTACAACAAAACTCCACAGACTGGGCTTACAAACAGCAGCAATTTCTTTCTCACAGTTCTGGAGGCTGAAAGTCCCAAGGTCAAGGGGCCAGCATGGTTGGGTCCTGGTGAGGGCCCTCTTCTGGGTTGCAGACTACTTCTCATCATAGAAGGGACAAAGAAGCTCTCTTGGGGCTCTTTCATAGGGCATTAATATCATCCATGAGGGCAAAGCCTCCCGAAGCCCCCACCGCCTAATACCATCACATTGGGGGTGAGGATTTCAACATACGAATTTGGGGGGGACACAAACATTCAGACCGTACCCCTTGGTCACTGACTCACTAATCTGTGCTGTGCAAGTCCCTCCCTTCCCCAGGTGATGTGTGCCCTCCCCTCTGTACCAGGAAGCAGACAGATCCTGAGAAAGATTCAGGAGTACAAACAGTTTACTGGGGATTAACACCTATGAAAGGGAAAGAGAAGAAAGAGGATTAGGTAAAGAAAACTCTCAGACTGAAGCAGACATGACAAACTCTCTGCCCAACAGGAAGCTACTCTCTGTTAGACTGACAACCACCCTGGGCAGGAATACCTAGGCCCTGGCTCTGTCATTGTCCTCAGTCATTGGCTGTGGGTTACCCAGAAAAAAGCCCTCAACTACTATCTGTTTGCTCAGGCATTGGCTCCAAGAAGATAATGATCTTGGCTCAAAGCTGTGGCCTACCCTGAAAGAAGAACTAAGGGCCACAGCTAATTCCACTCCTTGAAGCTGGGTAGTCAGAACTTCCTTGAAGGAGGAGGGGCAGGGTCTGTGTGGTGTCTGCCACATTCTCCAACATCCTATTTAAGAGAAAAATTCTAAAGAATTAATGTCTGGCTGCAAAGGAGGCATCCTGATTATGGTAGGTAGATAGAAAAGAGTGGGGTGGGGGCAAGGGAAACTTCTCAATCATATTACCTACATGCTATCCACTCAGCCCTGACAGCCAGCTCTACCCAACCCCCTGATTCTCTCTAGGACCTATCAAACCATCGATCCTCCAACTTAGTCAAGTGTATCCTTCCATCCTTTCTATGCCCCTTCCATGTATTGGTATTTTCCCAGATCATGTTTAACATATAGAAGTTTGGAGCAATCTGGTGGTCTAAGAACCCAATAGTGAGGAGTACTTACTATGTGGTACAATTTACCAATTTAGTATGTAGTACATTTATGCCCATTTTACAGGTTAAGAAAGTGAGGCTCAGTACAGATAATAAGCAAAGCACTCGATTAGTAAATAAGGCTATGGTATGGTATTCCAGCTCTCTTTCCCACCAAATTCTGGAATCTTTCTACTGGCTATTCAGGACAGCATGTAAAACATTTTCCAGAACATGGTTTTAAAAATATTTTGTTTTTAATTAGATGAATTTCTGGCTATTTCAGGTTAGCTACCTGGAATGAACCATTCCAGAAGTATACTAGAAAGCTGCAATTTTACTCTCCCACAAATTCCATGCAAGAGTTCAGCATGAGAACCATACAAAGTGAGATCTTTTATAAAATAGTTAACACATGCTGGTTAATGCTTGATGGCTAATCCTCTTCAAACACTGAAGGCTCTTTCTCAGCCTCTTCTCTATCTGTCAAGTCAATTGACCTTGACTATGACATTGAACAGTGTTCATTGTGAAGGCTCTATTGACCTGGAGCATCTGATCCTTGATTTGTTATTCACACCATATCTTCCTGTCCTTGTGTGAGGAATTAATATACATACAAGGACAGCAAGGTGCACACCTTATTCATTAAAACAAGCAAGCCAAAATTACTACAGGGACCAGTATCAAAAGCACCACACACAGAAAAAGTCCTTAGTTACTTTTATTTGTTTATATTTAAGAGATTCTGACAGTCTTCTTTATGGGAAAGCACTCTTCAAGATCTGCTGCTTCCACCAGTGCCAGAGGAAGGGCAGAGAGAGAAGGTGCTTGGCTAATAAAAACAGAGACATCTGCATTAGATGTTTGAAGAACACAACAAGTATTGGGAACATATTTGTTCAAGCACATTACTTACTGCTTTCTTATTATTCCTGCTTAACGTCTGGCTGTACTCATGTACATTCAATGCTGGAATCCACAGTTTGGGATGCTTAATTCCTTACTACAAAACAAACATGCGCACGCAATTGTCAGAGGAGCATGATCTGAAACTAAACACCAGGCCTGCACAATGCAGAGATGATTGGGAAGAGAGAAAGGCACGGGTTTTCATATATCTGCTTTTTTTCTGCCTTAGACCCCTGATCCCAGTCTCAGGCAAACCGAAAAGTTAATGAGTATGCTTTAAGCCAAGTAATATAAAATTAAGCACTCGACCAAAGTAAGATGTAACGATCTGAGGCTTTCTGGCCAGAAGGAACATGGGGTCATCGGTATTGTTTGTTATTCATTTGGGTTTTTTTAAATACAAGTTGCTGCTTTTGAAAAGCCAGGTGAGGAAGCTGATGGTTCACTAGGCAGAGAATACTGTACCCTCAACTCTGGAGCTCTGAGCAGCCAGGATGAGGCAGAACTAATCTCTTCCTTAGTGTGTTTGGCCTTTCCTATCATTGTCACCCTGGCTCAGTAATACCCATCTCTGCATGAAAGTCAGTTTACTCTAGGGAAAGCGTCACTCACTACCCTATTTTTTAAGCTCTTTATACAGAAATCCAGAAAAACCTCATGAAACAAATGAACAGCTTAATGAACGATTGAGGCAGACATTCTCATAACTAACAGTCAGGTTTTAAAATGTTTTATACAGAAATACAGAAAACCTCACAAAACAAATGTGGATGATCAAGGCAAACACTCATATAACCATCATTCAGGTCAATACACAGGCCAGCAATCCCAGAAGCCCTTTCATGTGCCCCAGTCACGGCCCTTCCCTTCCTCCCAAAGTAATTATCATTCTGATTTTTATAGAAGTCTTCCTTGTGTTCCTTTATAGTTTTTCACTCAAGTGACAAAAACTATAAATTAGTCTTGATTATTTTTTTAAAATGTGTTTTAAGTGTCTTTAAACCTGCAAATACCCCCTCAACCCTTTTCTTTTCCTTACAGTTTTTTTGGTGAAGGACTCCAGAAGTCTGACCAGATTTTACCACAGTCTGGACTTTGCTGATGGCACATTGATGGCGCATCCCACATGCTCTCCCACCTGTGGGATTTCCTACAAGTTAGAAGCTGGATTCATTATACTGCTTGGCACTAATAAGTCTGGGAACCAAAATTTCTTCCTTCTTTCTCCCCACCCAGAAGGAAAAGGCTTTTTGTCCAAGGTGCAAATTCAGCCTTTCTGGGCACATCACCCTTTTCATCCTCCTGTTTTGTTGTTGTTGTTGTCGTTGTTTTAACAGTTTGTCCCACTGCCTGAAATGCTTACCCTGCTTTCTCTAGAAAATGACTGCTGAGTCTTCAGAGCCCAATTCAAAAGTCAAATGTCACTCACCAATGCTGCGAGGTCTTCACACAGGCCCAATGCAGAGTGTGCCCTCGTGTTCTCAATCCTCCCTATCCCAGCACTTGCTACACCCTGTCAGTCAAAATTGCCTGAACTCATGGCCTTTCCCAGCACCCAGCATCCCCATCTCCGTGCCTTGACAGCAGTGCCCATCTTATCTGATCAGAATAAGGCATAGACAATAGCCTTCCGTCCCACGTTGTAGAGAACACCTGGATTCCTATCACTCCCTCACCACCCCCACCGTCCACACAGGGGTGCTCCCCTCTGAAGTGTCCTCCTTCCTTCCTTGGTGCCTCCAAGGTTGCTCTTAAGCAACTCTTTTGTTTCAAAATGTACAGCATGCTTTCCTGCCCTCAACTGCCTCTTCTTAAGAAGGATCTGTACCTTCATCTGATCTGCAATTGTCCTGGAACTTGGCATTCAAAGAGAAGGATCACTGCGTATCACTCTGTCCCCAGACTGCCCTGTAGCATGGCACTTAAACAGCAGCTGTATATAATGCCATCTCACCTCAGTCAGACCATCAACCAGTACATATAACAAATAACATCGGCTACAGAGACAGGCCCCAAATTACACCTATCCTCAAGTGGGGATGGGCAACCAATGAGGGGTATATTCTCTCCTATCAATCCATTAAACTCTATTTCACCTTTCAAGTCTGGCTTCAAAATCACTTCATAAGAATGTTCCTTGATTAACTTGACCCAGTTCTCTTAATTCCTCTACTCAATGAGCCTTCATTAATTATGTACCTAGAGATTTTACTCTATTCATATACTCTTGCTATACTATTCTGTGAATATGTTTTTCATTTCTTTTCATATGCAGTTTCTTGAGAGCAAGATCGAATCTTTCAGCTCTTTTGAATCTCTGCTACCATGTCAGTTGCCATTTCTGCACGGAGGACAGACCCAATAAATGTCACTTTGACAAACGTATGTGGCTATACCTGTACTTGGACCCTTGTAATTTTCTAGCACATAAACTGAAAGAGCTGAGGAAGAAAAGATGCTAAAATTTCTAGCCTCTCTGAAGAACATGTTATTCAAAATGTCAGTTTTTCTTTTCCTGAATGGTGCTTTTTTTTTTTCTTGCTAATCTGCAGAAATTTGCTAACCTGCCAATCTCTCGAACTGTTTAAATAAAGACTTATGGAGCAAGTTTTGACTTTTGACTTTTCAGAACCCAATTTAAAGTCCTAAATATAATAAAGTATACTACTTTGAGTATTCTTATGGCTATTTGTGGGGGGGTTTCTTGCTGTTGTTAGTTTACACAAACACCATTCAGTCAAACACCATTTCATCAACCTGTAGAGTTTTCAGAAATTGTTACCACAGTCCCTATGATATAGTAATGGTTTCTGTGAGCGATGAATCCTGATAACAATGTTGTGAGTCAAATTTGAATTGTTTAAATTTTACATTAACTTTTACTTTCCAAAGGGAGTATCTTTCAGGTCTTGGACTTATGGATCTAGGATAGTTTAGAATAAATGTTGGTACTTTTCTGAGGACAAAAGTCATTTGGCCAAATCTGGGTCAAAGAAATTTGACATTTCTTCTGAGAGAAAGTAAGCCCCCAGATAACTCAGGTTATCCATTCATTTACCCAAAGATTTACGAAAAACTTAGGGGTGTGGGGGGGTGTGTGTGTCTGTGTGTAAAATATGTTCAAGTTGTACATTGAGGGTAGAGTCCCTTACTGCAAAGGTGAGGGGATGACGTCATGCATTCTAGAGAAACAACAGGAAGTTCCTTGGGATCTTTGCTCCCATTTTTTTCTGTCGATAAATTAAGGAAGGATCAGTCAATAATTTATAGAAAAAAATACAAGGTTAGCTTGTCAGTGTGTTCCATTTTGCACACATTCTGGTGTTCATATCATTAACTAGTAAATGCATACATTAGACTTCATCTATTCATTTTAAAAAGAATCACAGCCTTGATTATGCTAAGCAAGATGAAACACATTGCATTTACTCATGGTAATTTACGTATTTAAATGGGAAGATATCACTTAAAATAAATGAGTGGTTAATTTTAATAAAATGAATTAAAGAATTGAGTTCATACTATTGGTAGCATGATCTCTCAGTAGCTGGGCCCCCCTAGCAATGGGCAGCCTGCAGCCCCCACCCTCAGTCATTCACCTCTGACAAGTTTTGTAAGCTCCCTTCCTTCCTTCTGCCCTCTCTCTTCTTCCAAAGTAGTTAATACTTCTGCCTTTCTTATTTCTAACTTCCCCCTTGGGTTATTTTATTCCCCAAGCCTATCTCTATTCTCTCTCTTTCAATTCTCCCTAAAATAATTAATCCATGCCTTATAATTCTAACTTCTTATTATTAGTCCCTAAAGGGAAGGAAATAATGGGTTCAGGAAATCCTAAAATGTTATATCCATAAATTATTGAACCAGAAACATTTACAGCTTCTTTCTAAGCCTGCATTGTCCAACATGGTAGCCCCTAGCCATGCATGGATATTTAAATATAAATTTAAATAAATTAAACAAAATTAAAATTCCACTTCCTTGGTCTCACTAGCCATATTTCAGGTGCTCAATAGCCACAGCTAAGGTATTGGGTGACACAGAATATTTCCATCATCACAGAAAGTTCTGTTGGACAGAGCATTATTCTAGATTCCCTTCTCTGAAGGAGAGGCCAAATGCTTTTATTCTATCACTGCTTGTTTTTTTTTTCAGCAAATGCCCTCTCTTGTTGAAGAGGTCATCGACCTTCAGCCCTAACCAGAACTCCTCTCAAGGGTGTGTTCAAGCAGGACAGTCATTCTGTTTATAAATCAAGTGGATCATATCTGCCTCAGTGAGAGGCCATCTTAGGTGCTCCATATGCATGAGTCTTAGGGGAAGTGTAGTCCCCAGAGAGACCCAAAGAGATCAGCCTGATGGAGCTTAGTCTTCTGCTAGAAGTTAAGTATAGGGTAGGAAAGAGACATAACGAAGCAATTTGGGGAGCATATTTAAGATCCAAAAATATGGACAGGCATTTGGTCCATATTTTTTGGTCAAAGTTTTGGTCAACAATGGACCGCATTTACAATGGTGATCCTAATAATATTATAAAGGGATATATTTATAATATAAATATATTATAATATTTATAATATTATAAACTTTTGTTGAATTTCCTATAACAAAAGTAAGGATATGTGGTTCAAGAGGAATTTTTCTTTTCTCTGGTGGAAGTAATATCTGTGGAGCGTGGCAATAGATTTCTTCTCACTCACAGCACCTCAATTTTGAGTGCACAGATTACATGCCAGTCAGCCATTAACCTGTTTCAGCACAAGGAGCCTGCCGCCCAAGCGATATATGTTCAGAGGGCGCTACAGCCCACCTAGCTTGGTGGTCTTCAGAGCACACTGCTGTCAATTCTTTGTTGAGGACCTAAGATCCCATACAAGGACACAGGCCCACAGGAGTTACCTTAACAAGTATTAAGTGCCACTGTCATTTTAGTGAAAGCTTTCTGTGGCAGTGTGGAGCCAGCCTGTCCTTGTACTTTGGAAATATTTTCAAGTTGTAATGCTGTAAAGCATAGGTAAGTTTTATTTCTTCCAGCAACTCAATGCCAGAGAGAGCCTTTTGAGTCAGATAAGATCAATGAAACCAAAAACAAGTTTCCAAAGTCAAACTATTGAGTCCTCCATCCTGTATACCCTTTCCATGTTAAACACCTCTCTTTCTATGAATGCCACAGATGTCCTTAATCTGGCCACTGCCTCAACATGCAATAGATAAAACCACATTGCCATGACAATTCCCTATGTCTCTTTATCTCTCCATCTTGATTTCTTATTCCTACTGATGCTTAGGCCACTTTGCACTCCCTCTTGACAGTCACTATTATGGTAGCCTACGCCTTACCTAGCCAATTTGTCCTTCATATTTCCAATCAAACCAGCCCACATCCCTGCTCACGGAGCAACACTGACAGTTGCAATATTCTATTCCTGACCCAATCAGAAGGAAGCAGGAAAAGGGCTTGTGGGACAGTGTTTATAAAGTATAGTGTACAGTAACACCCAAGGCTTTCCTGTTCACTCACCTCTAGCCCAGAGCAACTTCCATTCATGGTAAGGGAATGGAAGGTGTATCCTTTTTAAAATCTTTTATACCGTGTTTTTACTGTACCTTTTCTATGTTTAGATTGGTTTAGATACACAAACACTTACCATTGTGTTACAGTTGCCTACTGTATTTAGGACAGTATCTGTGCTGTACAGGCTGTAGCCTCACAGCAATAGGCTGTACCTTCGAGCCTCGTCGTGGAGGAGGCTATGCCATCTAGGTGTGTGTAAGTGCACTCTGCATGTTCGCACAATGCAATCACCTAACAATGCATTTCTCAGAGTGTGTCCCTGTCGCTAAACAATGCATGACTATGCTCCCCTTAGAAGACATTTAGAATTCCAGTGATATCTCACTTTATGCAATACTTAATGGTGTGTAAACAAAGAGGTAAAAAAGAGAAGCTCACAGTTTTGAAAAACAGTGAAAATATCTCAAATTTAAGAATTCTTTTTCAAGTGTCAATTGTCACCCATTTAAAAGGATCAAGACTTTCGGGAAGGAACAGGGTACACCTGTAACCAAGGCCTCAGGGAGTTTGCTGGAAGCATCTCCTAAACACAAATTACTTTTCAATCTCTTCCTCAGACTGCGCAGTCCTTGCAAGCACATCTTCACCACCTTGCCGTGGGCCGCCCAGCATGGAGCCGGACACACCACAGTGGCCAGTGAAGTTTTGTTGAATGTATTTTTTACGAACAGATTCATTTATGTCTTTGTTTCCTCTCTACTATCATTGAGGGATTCTCTACATCTGGAGATGTGAGTCCTTCAGCCCTGGAGATTATTATATGCTTTTGTTAATAATTCTCTCTCCATTTTGTCTGTTTTATTTCTAAAATTCTTCTTAGCTCGGCGTAAGATCTCTTTCATTCGTTCCCTAATATTTTTACTTTTCTCTATTTTCCTCTTTTTTTTTTAATACTACTTCCTAGGAGATTTCATCAACTTTACCTTTCAAATGTTCTTCTGAAACTCTTTCTGCTATTATTTTTCAAGTTCCGATATATTTATGGCTCCTTTGGCTTTATAGATGCAATATTTTCTCTTACCTATCTGAGGGTATCAATTAAGAGTTAAAGTTTATAATTTCCCATTATCTCTGTTTCCTCAGGTCTTTTTCTTCTATTTGTTTATATTGGCTTTTGCTTTTTACACACAAAGCTTCCTTCAAACCCCTGTTGATCTTTAGTTGACTGTTGTGATGGTTAATTTTATGTATCAACTGGGCCACCAGGTGTCCAGATATTTGTCAAACCTTACTCTGCATGTTTCTGTGAAGGTATTTTTGGATGAGATTAACATTTAAATTACTAGACTGAGTAAAGCAGATTGCTCTTCTGAATGTGATGAGCCTCGTTTAATCAGTTGAAGATTTGAGTAGAAAAGAGAAAAGAAATGGCTGTTCCCTCCCCTCAAGAAAAAGGGAATTTTTCCTGCCTTTGGACTGAAACTGAAACACTGGCTCTTCCCAGGTCTTGAGCCTCCTGGCCGCTGGATGGGAGTTATAAAATTGGCTCTCCTGGTTCTCAGGCCTTCATACTCAGAAACCTTTGCCTCTCCTGAGTCTCCAGCTTGCCAGCTCACCCTGCAGATCTTGAGACTTGCCCACCTCTACTATGCTATAAGGCAGTTTTTTTAATTAATTAATTAATTTTAAATGAATTAACATACACACATTCTACTGATTTTGTTTCCCTGGAGAATTCTAACTAATAATTTGTGTGTGTGTGTGTGTGTGTGTGTGAGACAGACAGGTACTAAAATGTTGATTTGAAAATTCTGGGTCTGGGCAGGACTTGTTGTTTGGAGGGTCTCACTGCCAATATCTGTAGGTCCTTTTATTTTTATTTTTTGGTGCTCTTCAATCTCCACAAGGAAGCGTCTTCTAATTTTCTGCCTCAGAAGGTATAAATATGTTTGGTGGGTGGGGGAAAGAGCCAGAGGGTCTCAGAATTCATCGTTTTCAGAAGTAGCTGCTCAATCCAATGCAATGCAATGATATCCAATAATAATATCCAGTATATATTATATATAATATCCAATATCCAATATAATAATCCAGTATAATCCAATATAATAATCCAATATAATAATAATAATATCCAATAATAATACCCAATGCAAATAATAAAGGAATTTCTCTCTTATGCATTGAGAATGGCACTACTCGCTTTGTGCCATCCTCGAGATCATTGAGAAAATAGTCACTTAAACCACTTTCTCTAGGACTTAATTCTGTAGAAGCCTAATTGAGAAAGGCTGGTGATGACTGCATGTCTAGACTCTCAGACGCTTCCCTGATTTTCAGCCCCATGCTTCACCCCGCCTTCCTACAAGTCCTGAAGCTGTTGGGGTTTTTCAGGTGACGAGCTTGTCCCTCTGTCAATACTTAGGTTGAAACATACTGACTCTGCTTAATCAGTACCATCTATTCGCCCCAAATCTTATAGCAATTTGTTGCCACCTTGCATTCTTTGTTGTCACTATGTTTCTACTTTGGCTCTATAGATTTAAAGCATTGTATTCCCTTACAGTCATTTTGGTGGGATTTACAGGACGAGAGATAATGTGTCAACTTATCATGATAACCCAGAAGTCCGGGTATTCTGAGTACATGACTAATAACTATAGCTAAGGTTATGTCATTTATTATCCAAACCAGGACATCATTGAGAGAGTGAAGGTGGGACTCAAAATAATTACAATTAAATAATTTTTACAAACTTTTTACTGTTAATTAAAAAATTGGTATCATGAACACCAAAAAGCTGTGTTTAAAATATTTTCAGATATAAAACCTTTCTAGAAAAAATAAATTAATATATTTACAAATAAAATTACTTATTGATGTAAAGTAAAATTTTCAAAATTTTCTTACATCGATTACCTGTACATTTTCAAAGAGAATAATCACTCCTAGAATATAGTCATGTAATTAATCAGTTTTTAGTCATATCTGTTTCTCATATCATGTCACTATTACCTCTCTGAAGACTATACTTTTAAAAGTATAATTACTTAGTTAATTATCCTTAATTTTTCATAAAATTTACTGTAATATTTTCAACATTTTATTAATAGTTACTAAATTTGAATTTGTTGACGACTTCAATTGACTTTTCTCTGTAGACAATAACATTTAAAATAAGAAAATATACTCTGTACAGGGGCTGAAGTACATGGGAAGCTCACAGCAAATCCTACTAAGTGGAAGATAGTCTCAATTCTAATTGTTTAATTGAAATGTATAAATATCTAAGCCCAATATTTTCACAAGTGCTGTCTTTTGTTTCTATTCAGAGTAATAATCTGTTAATATGCTTTCTCTGTTTATTATTAAATGCTTATTTTCTGAACAGAATGCAACAAAGTCTTAAAGGGCTCATTTACAAAATATTAATAGTACACCACGATAGGTCAATTAGGTGGATTTGGAGCTCTTCAAAGGTTCAGAATTTTCTAAATTCCAATTGATTATGGACAATGAAAAGAGAACACACATACAGCCAGGCTGAAACAGCTTTCTGAATTCAGCATTAGAATTTTGTAGTTTATTTTCTCTGTGCATATATAAAAATATTTGTAAATCTTAACAACTACAACTTCTATTTTGATTGGTAGGGTACTGCAGCTTGTTTGAACACACAGTTATGAATTATGCATGCGCACAACCAATTCCAAATACATTTCTGCTCCATAGTTTCCTAATTTAGTAAGAACATTGTTTTTGCTACGATTCTGTGCCTTACCAAAATTTGTATTTGTATTATGACTACAAAAACACATTATTTTATCTTCAATGCTAAAGTTTTGAACTATAAGTACAGTGAAATTCACTATAATGTCAAATATTTCAAATTCAACACAATGACCTTCCAAAAGCTTTACTTTGACTTCATTAATTTGATTTTTTTTAAATGAAGCATGATTGGTGTTAACTTGACTGATATCATTTGATGTCACAGACATAAAACAGGCATCAGTTTTCTGTTTGCAAATTCTTCCTTTGCTAACAGAAACAACACATTGACAGTTATTACCTCATTTTTTTGTACATGTACAACAGAACTTGGGATTAAACTGGGAGAAATTAATTTAGAACTCTAGTCATGTACAAAGAAAAGTCATACTTCACAGAGTGATATATAAACACTTTCTGCAGCTGTACATGTTAAATAGCATTGCACAGTATTTTTAGAATAACTACCAACTTTTCAAGTATTAGTTTGGTGCAAAAGTAATTCTGGTTTAAAAAGTTAAAAATAATTGCAAAATCCACAAATACTTTTGCACCAACCTAATAGATGTTGATAGTCCTTCCGCCAATTTGTATTTCCTGTTTTCAAGTGGTCAGAGATGTCACTACTGACTTTACCGTGAATGGTAAAATTGAAAAACAATTTTGCTCAGATACGTCTTCACCATTGATTTTACTGAGAAATTAAAGTTCAGTTCTTAATTTTTCATTAAACATGTGTGCTCTTAAAAGTCCATTGCTGAGACAAAATGGGGAGATAAGAAATTCCAAAAACCTATTCCTCCATAAAAGCAATGAAAAAAATACTGACAAAAACAGTAAGAATCAAATTTTTTGGAACTTTGGAAACTCGCCAAAAGTTGGCAGCAACCTAAGGAGCGCTTATTCAAGAAAAATGGCTGACTCTCAATAACAACAATGAGCTTTGTGGCCTCTTAGCTTACTTTAATCCCATTCTTCATTTCTCAGCTCAATACTAGCCTTGAAAACAATAGCCTGCGTTCCTGGTATCAGTACACGAGAGGACAGAACAGATATCATTTACAAATTGCTCTTAGTGGATCTGTCTGGTGGCTCTCTGGAGTAACTTTTCAAAAGGCTTGTCTTTATCTCACCTGACTGGAACTCCCCTCTTGTGCTAAAGCTACTATGGGGGCAAGGACTCTGTCAAAAACATTTGTCGGCAACTGTTTTAGTCCCAGCTACTTAATGCAATAAATAATGGATCAAACAATAGATAAAACAAAAGGCTTGGGAGGAAAATCTTAGAGTGAGATGCTTTAGAAAACAAGGGCTTAGGATAGCTCTGACACATTCCTGGGAATTTAGCAAGTCACACACATGTCTGGGATCATGCTCAGGCTATGCTCAGAAAAGACCTGAGAAGGCCCTAAGCTCTCACCTCAGCTGATTTTGAGGCGCTATAGAAACAGGAAGTGAAGGTGAAGGTGAAGGCAGAGTTGTAAACTTCCTGGCTAGGTGTTAAAGGTATGTCCAAATATACAAAACTCTTCTGCAAAGATTGGGAATTTTTTTGGTCCTAGGCCTTGAAGGAAATCTCTATCCAGTCATTAGATGGACACTAAGCTAAGGTTTTTAGAGACCTTGAGTAGCCAAAACAATCATGAAAAAGAGCAAAGATTAAGAATTCACACTTCCTGATTTCAAAACTTACTATAAAGCTACAGTAATCAAAATAGTGTGGTACTAACATAAAGATATACATGTAGATCGATGGAGCACAATTGAGAGCCCAGCAATGAATTCATATGACTATGGACAGTTGATTTTCAAAAAAGGATACCAATGCCATTCACTGGAGAAAGAACTGTGTTTTCAACAAATGGTGCTGAGACAACTGAATATCCACATGCAAAAGAATAAATATAAATCCTTACCTAAAGGCATATACAAAGTTAACTCAAAATGGATAAACAACCTAAATGTAAGAGCTAAAACTGTAAATATTTAGAAGGAAACATAGGTGTAAACATGACCTTGGCTTAGGCAATGTTTTCTTAAATATGACGCCAAAATCATAAGCAACAAAAAATAGATTAATTGGATTTCTTCAAAATTAAAAACATTGTGTATCAAAGGACACTAGCAAGATAGTGCAAAGACAACCCACACAATGGGAGAAAATTTTTGTAAATCATAAATCTATTAAGGATTTAATATCCAGACATATAATCAACTCTTACAACTCAACAATAAAAATATAAACCACACAATTTAAACATGGACAAGAGATTTGAATACACATTTCTCTAAAAAAGACATACAATGGCCATTGTGCACATGGAAAGATGCTCGATATCATTACTCATTAGGTGAATGCAAATCAAATCCAAGATGAGATACCACCTCCCACCCTCTAGGATAGCTGTAATCAAACAGTAGATAATAACAAGTATTGGTGAGGAGGTAAAGAAGTTGGAACTCTCGTACATTCTAGTTGGGAATGTAAAATGGTGTAGCTATTTTGGAAAACAGTTTGTCAGTTCCTCAAAAAGTTACCATACAATCTAGCAATTCCACTCTTGGGTATACATCCAAGACAGTGGAAAACATATTTTCTCACAAATACGTGTATACAAATGTTCATAGCTGCATTATTCATCATAGCCAAAAAATGAAAACAACATAATGTTAATTGATGTATGGATAAACAAAATGTGGTCTATCTACACAATGGAAAGCTATTCATCTATAAAAAAAAAAAAAGAAGCGCTGATACATGCTGCAACATGTGTGAAACTGGAAAACATTATGCTAAGTGAAAGAAGCCAGACACAAAAGACTACATATTCTGTAACTACATTTATATAAAATATCCAGAATAGGTAAATCCATGGAGACAGAAAGTAGATCAGTAATTGCCGCAGAATAGAAGAAGGGAGAATTGGCAGTGACTGCTAAAGGTTACAGGGTTTCTTTCTGCATGATGGAACTATATAGTGGTTATTGTTGCACAATATTGTGAATACACTAAAATTCACTGAATTTGACACTTCAAATTGGTTGAAATAGTGAATTTTATGTCATGTTGATTTTATCTCAATAATAATAATAATAAAGATCGGGCTGATAACAGGATTTTATTTTTTTTTGGCAAAATAAAAAGTGTTGCCAAGCCATAAAGTAAATCAATGTTGGTTTGCGCCATCTGATAAATGAGAGAATCATTGTGACAAAAGCATACCAAGAATCTTCTTTCTATGCACTAAGGTAGGATTGTTCATCCTCTATTTCTGGACATATTCCATGGTCAGACCTATAATTTCCCCAGTTTCCTTCTAAGCCTCATGCCAAATAGCCTGGAAATGTTGTTTTTTGCTCCTAGAGGGCCTGGCATGACTGGCTGGTGTGCCAGTGTCCAGCTGGTGCAACGGAGCAGGGTACTTCCACCCCCACTGTAGGCAAGCATGAGCAAGCTGTCCTTCACTACTTGTTCCCAAGTACTGCGTTTATCAGTCAGTGTCCCGCTTGCTGGACTTCAAAGAGAAACGTTAGTTGATACTGCATCTAAAAAGGGTCAGGACAAACGAGATGGGTCACTGCTGGTGGTCTTTATATTTAATTACGGGTTAAAGTGAGAACTCTGATCACTACACATGTATCTCACACACGACTAGACGAGACCTTGGCGGAGGACAGAAGTGCAAAGGGGAGGTCTACCAAACCCATCTGGGCTTATTTTTAAGGTCATTCTGAATAATAAGACTTTGCTAAAAACAAAAACAAGAAATCTGAAACAAATGCTAAATAAGAAAGGATGCCAGGAGAAGAGGTGAATCTGGACTTCCCAGTCAAGTCAGGACCTGTGTCATGTTGTTGCTAATGCAAGCCGTTGCAGGATATGTCGCATGTCTGGCACAGAAATTACATTCTACGGAGGTAAGCAAGGGAGATCATGTCTAGCCTCTGAAAGGCTCATGTTTTGTGCTTAATAAAATCATGTAATATTAACAGGTAAAGACAGGAGGGAAAATACAATCTGGGAGGAATGGAAAAGGGGCAGAAGAGCAAAAGGTATATTTAAAAGGGAACTGAGAAATTTTCCATATGTTCATCTGTTACGGAATAGTCACATGTCAGGGTTTAATTTGATTACCTGTATTTCCCATCTTGTCAGACTGTCTATATACAAATTATGCCTAGGTATTGCTCACATTATATAACTTCTATCATACTGCCTCTTTTTCAAAATGATAAGGAGAAGAACAGGGAAAAGAAGAACTAAAAAGCTTGCAAAAGAAGGGGTGCTTTCTCTATCTCCCAGAAAACATGTAAAGTCCCCCAAAACTAAAGGAATGAATAACCATCATTGGTATGGATAGCCTTTATAACTTCTGTTAAAGCACATAGAGATTTATTTTTAAAAGAATCACTTCCATTAGGTTTAATTAAAGATTTAACATCCACCAAGATGAAGCATCAGAATGCGAGAATCTCAGACTGAGTTTATTTCATGCACTTTTTCTCTGTGCCCAAGCTGACTACTGTTTCTGGCTGTACAGACTCCCATGCAGAGCTATACCTCCATTCCAGAAAGCACTAAGTGAACAGAGCCTTTCCTCTTCCTCCCTGCAGATTTCTCCACAGCCTTTGCTGCCACAGAGACAAGTGGTTTTATGTTACCAAATACATTTGACTACGTTTTCAGCCTACAGTCTGAAAGTTCTTGCTGCTGTAGTTGGGCGTTTCCAAAGTTTTTCCAGAAATGTGTGTAAACAACCACTTCTTATAATTTGGGTAAATATAATTCAGTTTCCAGAATAAGACTAGTCACACAGAGTTTCACACAGATACTCCTTAATTCATCTTTTGTCCTCTAAATTATCGTCCATCCTTCTCACCCAATTGGGTATGGCTCTTTGGGCACTTTCCTGGAGGAATGAAAGTGTTCTGGCAACCATCACACTTACAGGGAAAAAAAATTAATTGGATATAACAATGGTGTTTGTATTTCAGCTGGTTGTTTGTTATTTCCTGCAGCAGGGAACTATTATGGATGCAAAACATATTTTCATCTATGATTCAGTTGATGGATTTTCATGGAGATTACATATCTTCAGAAGATAAATTTAAAATATAGGATGAGCCTCATAATTAGAAAATCTGAGCTGAAAGCAGTATTTAAAAATTTATTAGACACCACGATGAGGTTTTTCATGTATGGAAAAAAAAGTGGAGGGACTATATGCTGTCTACATAATCTTTAAACACCCACTTACTTAAGCCACTTCTGAGGGAGAAAAATTCTATTAAATCAATTGCTGTGTTTCCTTAGATCAGAACATAAAATAGAGCTTCCTGTCCCAGCAAAGAGATAAGACTAGGAGTTTTATTGTCAGGAAAATTCAGATGTGTCATCAATGCAGTTAAAAATTGAAAAGACAAATATTCATTTTAAAAGTTAGACATCATCTATAAAAAGAGTTTAGAGTTAGTAACGCTTCATGCTTACTTGACACTTGGGACATCATGTCAGACTTTTCCAGGAAGCGGTAGGTGGTTGGCTAGTGGGAAGCAGAAAACCAGTCAGCTCAGAGAGCAACTGATTTTTTCATTGTTTTATTTTAAGAAAAATTTCATTTAAAATTTTGATTTATAAGAAAGGGTCATGAAAAGTTGAGCAGTTTCTCCCAGGAGAAGACAGAATGGCTGTTTACAAGAACAGGGCTTGTTATTCTCAAAGGCCTGTTATTCTCAAGGACATAACCTGAAACTATGCACGAGGTCATGGCTACAGCCGGCCATGAGCTGAGTAACTGAGCTCCTTTGAGTCAGGGTCGAGCTGAGAGAGAAGCACTCTGGACTGTGCCACGGCTTAGTGAGCTTTCCTCAGAAAATTGAGGGAAGGCAGATTTAAGCCTGTTGTTTCCTGAAAGAGGGAGGGGAATATTTCTCAATAGTTAAATCTAAAGAAAATATTATCCTCTATTATCACGGGTATATTGGAGATACATATATATATACATATATATATGTATATATGTATGTATATATATGATTATTTCTCTCTCTCTGCAGATGCATTTCTCCTGCTTTCTTATTCTGTGAGCTCTTAGGAGCAGAGTGCAGAGGCCAGGGGCCATGGGCCTGCACGTCTGCCTGGAGGTTAAAAGAGCCTAATGACCAGCACACCACCAAAGAGTAAGGAACAAGAAATGCTGCTATCCTTTTCTTTATGAGTCACCAATGAAAGGGAGATTCATTTGATGCCACCATCTCTGAAGGAGCTCTTTAGTCCTCTATGGTTTCCTTAAAGCTATATGGAGTCAAGCTCGCTTTAGCACAGAGAGACAGGCCTAAAACAATCCCATCTTTTTGTGCTTTGCCAAAGGTAGGTTGTTATTTTTGCATTAGAAATGAGAATATAAGCCTCAATAAACCTTGAAAACACTTCTGCACTCAATATTTTGAGTCCAATTTCTAATAAACGACACTAGACTTAATGCTGTCCCATTCTTACGTTTGCAGCTGTGAATGTGGATGAATTGGAGCCAGAAACACACACCTACCACAGTCTCTGTATTCATACTACTACACAATTTTTCCTTCAAGAAACAGGCCAAGAAGATACCACCCTGTGTTAACATTCCACACTGATACAAAGGACAGCTCATCTTGAGAAAGGCATTCCAATTTGAAAAGGTGGGATTACATACGCATAAACACAAATTAGTGCCAAATGTTGAAGTGCCTTTGTTATTTATGCCTGAACCAGATGCTTCTATCCTTTACATTATATTTGCAATCAATCATTTTTAGCTCTTTTTCATGATGCGACATCAATTTAATAAAATAATTGTGCTTCCTTTTTTCTTCACCACTATGAAATCTCTCATGACCAAATAACCTACTTCACTATTTCATCTCAGAAATTTTCCCCTTGGAATTAATTACTTTGAAATCAAAGTATTCCTGAACTCACAACTCCTTTTAAAAACATCATTGCCACTTCTCCCCAACAGATTATCTTCCATAATTGAATCAAATTTTCACCATGGTATCAGAGAGAAGAATTAGAGCGATAAAAATGCATGGCTAACCACTACAAATCAATCTGGACAATCACTTCACGTCAGTTTTCAAATGCTATTCTTCTTATTGTTGTTATTATTATTACTTTATATTGTAAAATCGATTTTTACATGCCCTACTGTGGAATTAAGCCTGAGAAATTCTGCCTGTAACATACACCATTCTGGGTGTAACATACACCATCAATATTGTGCAAATGTATTACTTCTCATTTAAAAAGTAATACTAACTGAAGTATATGCATATATTGCTCTTTTAAAAGTTTAAAGATAGTTGACTCTCAAATAATGTGACTCAAATAACGAAACCCACTCCCTAAGTTCCTCAAAAACATCTCTCCCGTTGTTTTCTGCCTCTTAATTCTTCCTTTCTCCATGGACAACCCTCTTTCATTGTATTTTGATTATATACCCAGAAGAGGAATTGCTGGATCGTATAATAATTCTATTTTTAATTTTTTGAGGAATCACCATACTGTTTTCCACAGGGGCTGCACTATTTTACATTCCTACCCACAGCAATGCACAAGGGTTCCAATTTTCTATATCCATCTCAATACTTGTTATTTTCTGTTTGTCTTTTATAATAGCTATCTTATTGGGTGTAAAATGATATTTCATTGTGGTTTTCCTTTGCATTTCCCTAATGACTAGTGATGCTGAGCCTCTTTTCATATGCTTGTTAGCTATCTATAAATCTTCTCTGGAGAACTGCTTATTCAAGTTCTTTGCCCACTTTTAAATGAAGTGGTGGTTTCTTTGTAGTTGAATTGTGGGAGTTCTTTATATATTATGGGTACCAACCCCTTTTCAGATATATGACTTGCAGATATTTTCTCCCATTCTGTAGGTTGCCTTTTCACTCTGTTGATAATATCCATTAAAACACAAAAGTTTTTAACTTTGATGAAATTCAACTTACCTATTTTTACTTTTGCTGTCTATGATTTTGGTGTTTTATCTAAGAAATCCTTGCCAAATCCAGTGTTGTAAAACTTTTCACCTGTTTTTTTTCTAAGCATTTTAGTTTTAGTCTTATGTGCAGGCCTTTGATCAATTTAATTTGTGTATATGCTATATACAAGGTAAGAATCCAACGTCATCTCTTTTTTTTTTCTTGTGGATTTCCTGGTTTTAATTATTTCTCCTCACTCCACTCAGTCTGCACATCAAACTCAGTCACTTTTTGTATTTTCTCCCCATCTGCCCCACTGATTCTCTATCTCCTTGACTTGTACATAATATTTCAATTTTGCTCTTCATCTTAAATATATCTGGGTGGTTTTCTTTGTCTTAGAGCATTAACTTCTCAAAAGAAGGAAGACCGTTTTGTGTTTCTTTTCTAGTAGTAATCAAAACTAGAGCCTTGCTTCGTGAACGGTTTTGATCATGGTGATTGTCTCAATCAAGGTTCAGTAGCAGCAGAACAGAAATGACTCTAGCTATTTTCAGTAGAAACAGATTTAATAGAGGGCCACAGATGTTTGCAAATTTATAAGAAAAGTTAGAGTAGTTAGGGTAGGCTCGGTCTCAAAGAACAACCTTACAGTAGTAGGGAGTTGCTACTTCAGTCTCAGCCAGTAAATTGGGGATTCACAAGGCTCCCAGGAGAATTGCCAATTTCCCCAGTGGAACCCTCACTGGGATCCAGGGATCAGGAAGTCACTGCTACTGCAACTGGAAGCTCTAAGATTATACTTATGCCTCCTAGAGCTGAACTGGCAATGAATGAATAAATGAATGAATGAATGATCAATCAATAAATCAATGAATCAATCAATCAATAAATAAATAAATGCTTCCCATTCTAACTATCGAAATCCATGAAGCCAGTGACTGGACACTGAAATCTCGCTGTAGAAAAACCCAGTGTCTTCACAAGTGTGCTTGCCAGCAAAATATTGCAAAGAGAGTAGAAACATGTCCAATATCTCACTTCTACTTTTCAAATCTCATTTGAGTGTATGTAGTTGGAGAAACCTAAATCTCACCAAGAAACTTAGCTGCAAGGGAGTTTAGCAAATGACACTTTTAGCTTTCCAACCTCTGAAGGATAGGAAGGCATATCAGAAAGTAAACTAGAAATGAAGTGCCAATCCTCTATTTTCCTCATATTTACCACCATGATAAGGACAAGGAGATATATAATATGGTAGCAGCTGTCACTGCCATATAAAATACCTGGCAACATTTGAAGCCATATGACATGGCTTCCCAATTTTATGTCTGTTAGATTGCTATTGGGTAGTACGTTTTTCTTCTTACATTAAACAGACCTAAATGTCTGGCAAAATCTTAAGGTCAGACTTGATTTTCTTTGTGGCTCTCAAATCAAATCCTAGAGTCAGACACCTCCACTATCTCTCCAGGCTATTCTCAGTAACCAAGTCCTCTGTGGTTCTGCTTCAAGTTGCATTTCACAGAATTTTTGCTCTTTTTCTTTGTTAGGGCAAGAAAGCATTGCCCGGATGAAAAAGCGGGTTCTCTATCCCTTTCTGTTCTATAGGCTCACATTAAAATTTTTCATATGCCACTGGTTACCTTCCTATGTATTTTGCATTCTTAAGGCTTATCTTAGGGTTGTTTCTACTTAATTTGACTAGGTCACTCACACAGCAAATCAATTCACTGAAAAAAACAGAAGCTGCCTTGGTTACTTGGGGCCATCCAATTGGAAATCTTGACTGTTTGTTTCTTTAGTTTTCATCCTGTTGGATCAGTATCATCCTGAAGGTGGAGAGCACATGCGGAAATGAAAGAACACAACCACTTTTTGCTCCATAAATACTGTTCTATTTCCATTGCTTTCTTTCTACCCATCTCAATGTTCTTGACCCTGAAATGATTCAGATTGAAGACACACTTAGCTCAGCCTTTTTTTTTCTGTATAGATCCACTGAGTATTTCACCCAGATCTGTTAAACTGAAAAGTTGCATATAGGCCTATAAGGTATAAGGGTAGAGAGCTGGATTCAGGTACAATTAGATTCAATGATCAAATAATTCACTGCAACTGTTTTTCAAATCCCTTAGCTGAGCGTCCCGCTAGACTGCCTTCATGCTCAAACCCCATGATGATCCTGAAAGCTTGAGCTCTCTCTTTGTGGTAGCTGAATGCATGTAGCAGCTAAAACCTCTCAGATGGACTAAAGAGGAAGAGTATTTTCAAATAGTACAAAAAGCAAGAGTCTTTTTGGAAAGCTCTCTTAAAAATCTAAGGGTTCACTCTGATTGGGCTGGGTTAAGTCATATACATCTCTTGAATCAATCATTGTGGCCAAGAGAATGTGATACAATAATTGGCTTAGACTACAATCATATATATATACATATATATGTGTATATATGTGTGTGTGTGTGTGTGTGTGTGTGTATGTGTGTTCAACCCTAAATCTTGGGGTGCATAGATCAAGCATGGAAGATGAACTCACAACCCCCACAGTCAGAGACTCATAACCAGAAAAAGAATTGAGCTGAGTTGGTAAATGACTCTGGTCTTTCTACCTGGTCTATATAGCCTTAGCACCTAGCACAGAGCTTGACATAATGTAGACTGTTTGATGAAAGAATAGATGTGGAGTACATAATTGTTACTGCCTCCTTACTGTTTCCTTTCCTTGTTCCAAACCAACAGCTTTTATGGTGCAAAAAGACATCTGATAAATTCTTAACTGACATGCACTGAGTACTCCTTTAACCACATGTCCTTCATTTTTTATACAACTGAGCTCTGCCAAAGAAGGTGAGACTCAGTTGGGTTACTGAGAAGCAATCCAATTGTTCCTGAAGAAATCAGATGCAATTGAGTTGCTTGTTGGTATCTTCAGAGGCAACTGAATAAATGTCTGATACAGTTGGGAGTAACTCAGTTGTATTTGAAAACTTCTCACTATTCAGTTGGGCTTAAAAATTATTATGGCATAACTCCACGACATGTAACAATTGTTCCCTGCATGAAAGCCAGCTTAGAGGAAGCCCTTAGAAATAATTTTGACCACTAATATTAATCTGTTTTCTAGTCATTAAAAGTAAATCTGAATGTTCTAATGGTTATAAAGAATAGCTATTTGATTAGAGAGGTTTTTCTAATCAAACAGCTATTTAAATAGGTGGAACTGTAGTGGCCAAAAACATAAATCTAGCTGAGGGTGCAAATGGCAATCCTAAAGTTGAAAATGAGGCCATCCAGAAGGGGAACAAGAACTTACAGAAGGCTTGTTCTGAGAGGTTTTTTTCCTGCGGACATAATTATGGGTAAGGAATGGACTATTCAGGATCTCTCCTCAAATGCAGTTCAAGTCAGATACTTTCACTTTGATTTATTAGGAGGCCAAGAATGAATGTGCTATAACATAATCAAATAAATTCACATAAGCGGATTTTCAGTTCTTTGGTCTCACCTACCCTGACTTTGAAAGCCTCATGAGTTTCACGCTGACTTTTGTTTCCATCATTATTATTTACAACAAATAACTGAATGCAAAGAGGGAACAGAACTTTCAGGGGAAAGAGGATCTCAATACCCTGTTTAGCTACCATAGCAGTCTGTCTTCTGCAAAACTCTCCAGCACACAGTTTATCTTTGATAGTCAAGGTCAACATCCCCAACCATGGCTCTCAGAACTCTCCATCCCTTGAGGAAATTTTCATCTCAATTGCCCAGTGGCCCAGGTTTTTTCCTCCCCACATTTACTAAAGTGTGTTTTTAATTCATTCACACACACTTAGCTATACATAACTGACAATGGCTTAAAATGATTGGCCACCTTGGATATTTGAATTTTGATAACTATACGAACCTTACAGTCATTAAAGATCAGCAGTGGAGTTTTGGATTCCAGTCATGGAGGAGACAAGGCTCTAGGTAATATTGTGCTTCTTGAGCCACGTGTTGGTCATACACATGTGTGTTCAGTTGTACACTAATGATACATGCACTTTTCTGTATGCATATTATACTTCAACATTTTTTCAACCCAGGAAAAGATGGGGAAGTATGCATTAATGTTAGTGTGGGGAGAAGAAGTCAGATTTGAGAGATTTCAACAGTAAAATCAATAGGGCTTGGTAAGTAACAGAATGTGAGAAAGAAAGGAGTCCTAGTGTTTGGGATGCCAGGTTGATAACGTTGGCATTAACCAAGACAGGGTTTATAGAGAAAGCATATGGGAGGAAGAATAGATTTGGGAAGAAGAGAATGGGTTTTAGTTTGGGATATGTTGAGCTTAAACCATTGAAGCAATAGAAAGCTTGAAATAAAGGTCACTATCTTGGGAAAGGACAGATATAGATAATTGGTATGTCAGTGGTAAATGAGCAATGTCAGTTGAAAGTTAGCCAGGAAATGTATTATTTGAGAAGAGAAGTAGATTGAGATTGGACCCCTGGGAAGTATCAATAGGTCATGTGCTTACAGGGTGGAAAGTTTGCAAAATTAATTGTTCGACTTCGTATTATATAATACATTATCCCTCCCTCTCTCCCTCCTTCCCTCCTCTCTCCATGGATACATAGATATAGATGTGTATATATTGTCTCCTTATCTATCTATCTATCTATCTATCTATCTAGGAAATGAAGCCACACAGAAGACAAGAGAGGGCTGATCAATAAGACAGGGTAAAGCAGTTGCATGGAAATCAACTGTTTGGGCAATATCTCAAGATGCTTTGATGGGATACCATGTAGTAAAAAGAAATCTCTCTCCTTCTCCACATGGAAAATAAAGAAAATGGGTTAAAGCTGTCATAATTTTTAACAATCAATTTAGCATTGACATCCCCCAATCAGAGCGAGCCATCCACCAATCAGGAGGGATACCAGGAAACAAACAACCTGTGACATCACACTGTCTGACTGTGCACTTCCCCAAACTTTCATTACAGCTGATGGACAGTATAAGATAGACACTAAGAAGGTGGACTTCGGATCCAGTGTACCTGGGTTTTATTCCTGGTTCTGCCACATTCTAGTTGTGTCATATTGAATGTTTATGAAACTTGTCTTTCTGTTTCCTTATCTACAGAATGAGGATAATTCACGAAGTCTTGAAAACTAAGTTTAAAAAAATTTTTAGAATAATGTCTGGTATTAACAAATGTTAGTTGTTAATATTACTTCTGAAGAATGACCTAGGCCTTGAGGAAATCTGCTTCCCTGTAGCCATAGAACTGAGTCTTGCTCTTTCAGATGTGTTGAATCTTCATAGGTAAGCAATGAATGAATGAATGAATGAATGAATGATGCATTCATGCAACCATGATCTCCTCTTGGAAAAACTCCTAAATACGATTAGCATCATCAGTTCAACTAAACAACTGTAGAAAATATCCCAACTGCTTCAAAGATACTTTATTTAGATTATTTCAGTAAAGGAGGAAAAAAAACCCTCTGAAATGAAACCAAAAACTCACAACAGACATATTTCATGACTGGAACTATAAGAATTTCAAAGGTATTTGCTCTTTTTGAGCAAGGTTTGGGGGACTTGACTAAGATGCTGTTTGAGAAGTGAGATTTGGAAGGAAGAGACATTATTTGTGGTACAACTGGTTCAGCTCTACATCCTGAAATGGACTTTTGCCTACGTACTTGCTTAATTCTGTTTACAGTGGACATTATTTTGTGGGAAAAGAAAAGGGGCTCTTAAATCACAAATGAAAGAAAAAATTGGAGAAGACATCTTTGAATGAACAAAGAAGAGAACATAAAATATTTTCTCTGGTTTTCAGAAAAATCTGGTTACCGATGCCATCTTCTACAATTTGTAAAAACCCACAGATATGAAAGCTCTGAGAAACAGCAGTGTGGGCCAGCTTAGGAGTCGTTTCTTGTGGGTTGTCGGGAAATTGATTAAACACCAGAATTTCCAGGCTTCCTCCCAGAAGAGGGTGGGTGGATAGAAAAAAAGAGAGCAGCATAGTGGGTTCACCGTAATTAAATGTGGGTGGCTCAAATGTCACCTTCGCAGGCTGGCTCACACTTATCACTTAATACCTAGTAAATGATCCCGTTTATTATTCCCTAATCTCTTACTTTCTGTTTAGAGCACTTCTCTCTGTCAAAATTCTAAATGGATTGTTTGTTTTCTTGCTTATTGTCTATTTCTCCAGCAGAATGTAACTCCATGAGGGCAGGGGCTGTTTGGCTCCTAATTGTAACCCCCAGCTCCTAGATTACCAGAGAACACAATAGGATGGCTAGTCATTTGTGTTGAATAAATGAGGGAATGCAGTTGCTAACATAACCATTTTGAATGACTCTTGTGTAAATTCAGTGTCATACATGTACATACACATATATATATACACATATATATGTCAAATTTGTCACCTGATCAATTTGATAGGTACTTTGACCAAATTAAGCAGCCAAATCAATCAAAAAATGATCAACCCAGAAATTTAATTCAGAGCTTTAGTTGTTCTGACTATAATTCTAATTTTGACAGAAAGATTTAAAAGTGTCCTCCTTGTACACCTCTTCAATAATTTTCTCTCTAATTGGTTTCTTTCACAGCCATAACTAAGAATAGAGAAACAAACAATATATTAAATTACAGAACAATTAAGTTGTTGAGGCAAAATGATAGATCTAGGCAAGTCGAATCAAAGCAAGGGCTTAGTGACTATGGAACAATTGACCTGCATGCGGCCAGTATATTGACCATTGAATCACCTCATTTGGAGCTTGGACAGGGCTCATGACACTAGACCATTCTCTCTGAATCCTTATTTTAAATAAATAAGAAGAACTTTCTAGAGTTTAATAGGTGCTGAATCTTACTGAGTGTCTGAGAAGCATGTATCTATCATGCATTCATTTGGGAAAAGAAACCTTAAGTAAAGATAGATAGAAAGGAGGGAAGGAGAGAAGAGGGAAGACTAGGGGGCAAGCAATAACACACACACACACATACACACACACACTCACACACACACACAAACACACACATACAACCCTAAAACAAATCAAAACAAAATTCAATTTCCTAAAATCCAAAGCACTTAAAATGAAAATGAAACAGTGCCTCTAAAGTATATTACCAGCAGGAACATATAAATGAGGGACCAGGCCAATATCCTGAGCGTTTTTTTTTAGAAAGAAATGTAAACAATCTAGCAGATGGTTCCACCATTGGAAAGTGTTCTCGAAAATATAGTTTACCCAAAAACTCATAGACACAGACAGTAATTTAGTGGTTACCAGAGGGTAAGGGGGTGGGGGGTGGGTGATGAGGGTTAGGGGGATCATATATATGGTGATGGAAGGAGAACTGACTCTGGGTGGTGAACACACAATGGGATTTATAGATGATATAATACAGAATTGTACACCTGAAATCTATGTAAATTTACTAACAATTGTCACCACAATAAATTTACTTAATTTAAAAAAAAAGAATATTGTGATAACTATGTACGGTGTCAGACAGGTGTTAAACTCACTGTGGTTATCACTTCATAAGGTATATAAATGTCTAATCACTATGGTGTACGCTGAAACTAATAGAATATTGTATGTCAACTATAATTTTAAAGAATTTTTTAATTAAAAAACAATTACTAAGTAAAAAAAAAAAAAGAAAAGAAAATATAGTTTACCAAATATACTGAATTAGATAAGTGAGAAAAGCTCTCCTAATGTGAAGAAAATGTGAACTATTTTGTTTGCTTGATGTCTTTGTGGTCATAAATGTACAAACAGAGCATTCAAAAGCCGCATAGACAAAGCCCTCCCCAGAACCATGAGGGGGCTTTTGTTCCTATCATAACAGTGATGATTATTATGGTTGTTCACTGGGAGAAAAAAAAAATCTATTAAGAAAAAAGAGATATTTTCTTCCAGAGGTTGGGTTATATAGAGTCAATGCCACTTCTACTCAGATTGCTACTCAGCACCCAGGGTCAAAAACAAATTTTAGGGTAGGAAAAGAGAGAACTGATTTTTTAATTATCTGGTTTAAATAGTTCAGTATAGTGATGAAAGACTAGGGGGGAGGGTATTTTCATGTCATAAATAGAACTACTTCCATTCTTTATAGGTATTTGATGACTGAAAGAATTAACAAATTATCATTTCCATAACATATGCCAGGCTCTACATTACATATTTTACATAAATTATTTCATTTTTAGCCTCACAACAATTCCATGTGGTAAAAAATATCATTCCTGTTTTACAGATGGGGATATTAAGCTCAAGGTCAAATAGCCATTAAGAAGTAGAGCCAACTGATAGTGAAACCCATACTCCCATGCACAGCCATTAGTCAAGAAGACTTCACTAGAAGGAGGTAGACTTTGGCCTGCCATAAAGAACAAACAATGCTGAAGCCCAAATTCATTTTACGAGGACAGCATTATCCTAATACCAAAACCAGACAAGAACATTACAAAAGAAAGAAAATTACAGGCCAATAGCCCTGAGGAACACGAATGCAAAAATCTTCAACAAAATATTAGCAAACTGAATTCAGCGGTACAGTAAAAAGATCATACACAATGATCAAGTGGGATTTACTCCTGGGATTCAAGGTTGGTTCAAAATCTGCAAATCAATTAATATGATACACCATGCAAATAAAATGAGGATAAAAATCATGATCACATCACTAGATGCAGAAAAAGCTTTTGACAAAATCTAGCATCCACTTATGATAAAAACTCTCAGCAAAGTGGGTAAAGAGCATACCTCAACATATGTACGACAAACCCACAGCTAACATCGTACTCAACGGTGAAACGCTGAAAGCTTTTTCTTTAAGATCAGAAACAAGACAAGGATGTTCACTTTCACCACTTTTATTCAACGTAGTATTGAATGTCCTAGCCACAACACTCAGACAATAAAAATGTATCCAAATTGGAAAGGAAGAAGTAAAACTATCATTATTTGCAGATGGCATGATTATATTTTTTATTATACATATATATTTTATTATATATATTATATATTTTATGTTTTTATATATAAAAATATATATTACATTTTATATATTATATCTTTTCTTATTTTACATATTTTTATATATTATACATGTATCTTTTATACATTATATACATATATTATACATATATTATATTTTTTATTTTATATATATTTTATATATAAATTTTATATTTTATATATTATATATAATGTGTGTTTATATATAATATATATTTATATATTATATATTTTTATATATATTATATATTTATATATTATATAAATAGTATATGTATATAAAACCCTAATATTCCACCAAAATCTAGTAGAACTGATAAATGAATTTTGTAAAGTAACAGGATACAAAATTAGTATTCAGAAATTGATTGCATTTTTACACACCATTAATGAACTATCAGAAAGAGAAATTAAGAAACTATCCCATTTACAAATGCATCAAAAAGAATAAAATACCTAGGCATAAACTAAGTAGATAAAAAACAAACAAACAAAAGAAAACCTGTACTTGGAAAATTATAAGACATTGAAGAAAGAAAGAAAAAGAAACTGCAAATAAATGGAAGCATGTACCACACTCACGGATAGGAAGAATTAACATCACTAAAATGTCCATACTATTCAAAACAATCTATAGATTCAGTGCAATCCTATCAAAATATCAATGGTGTTTTTCACAAAACTAGAACAACTAATCCTAAAATTTGTATGGAACCACAAAAGACCCTGAATAGCCACAGCAATCTTGAGAAAGAAGAATAAAATTGCTGGTATCACACTACCTGATATCAAACTATACTACAAAGCTATAGTAATCAAAATAGAATGGTACTGGCATAAAAACAGATACAGATCAATGGAATAGAATAGAGAGCCCAGAAATAAGCCCAATAGTCAACTAACCTATGACAAAGGAGACAAGAATATACAATGGGGTAAAGACAGTGTCTTTAGAAAACGGTGTTGGGAAAACTGAACAGATATTTGCAAAAAAAAAAAATGAAACTAGACCACTTTCTTACACCATACACAAGAATAAACTCAAAATGAATTAAAGACTTAAATGTAAGACCTGAAACCATAAAATTCCTAGAAGAAAACATAGGCTGTAAACTCTTTGACATCACTCTTAGCAATATTTTTTGGTTATGTCTTCTCAAGCAAGAGAAACAAAAGAAAAAATAAACCAATGGGACTACATCAAACTAAAAAACTTTTGCACAGTGAAGGACACCATCAACAAAATGAAAAGACAACCTACTGAAAGGGAGAAGATATTTGCCAATGACACATTCAATAAGGGATTAATATCCAAAAAATATAAGGAACTGATACCAGTTAATACCAAAAAAACCCCAAACAATCCAATTAAAAAATGGGCAGAGGACCTGAATAGACATTTCTCTAAAGAAGACATACAGATGGCAAATAGACATATGAAAAGATGTTCAACATAAATAATCATCAGAGAAATGCACATTAAAACCTCACTGAGATATCACCTCACACCTGTCAGATGGCCATCATCAACAAATCAACGAGCAAGTGTTGGCGAGAATGTGGAGAAAAGGGAGCCCTCATGAACTGTTGGTGAGATTGGAAATTCGTGCAATCATTATATAAAATAGTATGGAGATTCCTCAAAAAATAAAAAATAGAAATACCACATGATCCAGTAATTTTACTTCTGGGCATTTATCCAAAGAAATCCAAAACACTCATTTGAGAAGATACATGCACCCTATGTTCATTGCAGCATTATTTTTAATAGCCGAGATTTAGCACCCATCGACAATTTAGTGCCCATCGACAAATGGATAAAGAAGATGTTGTACATATATACAATGAAATATTTATACAATTATGAAATATATATACAACAATGAAATATAAATACAATATTGTACATTACAAAATATGAAATCTTGCCATTTGTGACAATATAGATATACCTAGAAGGTATTATGCTAAATGAAATGGGTCAGAGAAAGACAAATACCACATGATTTCACTTATATGTGGAATCTAAAGGACAAAATAAATGAGCAGACAAAATAGAAACAAACTCATAAATATAGGGAACAAATTGATGGTTGCCAGATGGGAAGGGGTTGGGAGATGGGTGAAAAGGGTGAAGGGAATAAGAAGTACAAATTACCAGTTATAAAAATAATTATGGGGATGTAAAGTACGCCATAGGAATACAGTCAGTAATATTGTAATAACAATATTATGGTGTCAGATGGGTACTAGACTTATGAGGTAGCCACTTCATAAGTTATATAAATGTCTAATTACTATGTTGTACACTTAAACCTAACTAATATTGTATGGCAACTGTAATAGAAAAATATGATATTTCTGTTTGATCTAATTTAATAAATATATAACATGTCGAATAAATTATATATCAAAAGTTAAAAAAATAATGGGCCATCCTGAACTTTGGAATAAACCAGTTCTCCCAGCCCCTTAATTGTCTTGCTGCTGGAGAGGGCAAGGAGGGAACAGGGTAGAGGACAGCAGTGGTCAATTTATACAGAACCAAAACCCAACCTGGGTGCAAATAAGTCTTGTGCACTTTCCAAGGGGATTCGTTGTGTTTTCACAGCATCTATAGCCATATTTTCATATTTCAGGCACTGCGATGTATTCAGACTTACCAAGAAGTGTAATGGGCAATTCTGACTTTTAAAGATTTAATTGGAAACTAAAAGGGGAGAGGGAAATTGAGGTGATGATGCTAGGATTACAGAGTGGATTGCATCTAGATTTATTTGTGAGATTTACTGGAGGAAAACAATTTGGAAACCAGAATCTTAAGGTGGCAAGGAAAATGAGAGGCTGTCCCAGATACAAAGTAAGAACTTGGAAAAAGAAAAAAAGAGGAAAGTGGGGGAAGGGGAAGCAGAGGGGTCCCAAAGGAGGGGGCAAAACTAAAACTGTAAATGAGAAAAGTGGACCAGAGCAACCAGCCTAAAGAGATGGTCCACGTGAGCAGCGATTAATTAGACTGAGGGACATTTGGAGAATTCTGGACTCCATCCACCATTTCCTCTCTTTACATGAAAGTGAACGATAATCTGTTTGGCAGGAAATAAACAAACAAACCCTCCAGGTCTCTGAGTGCACTTGGATTTGGGCAGCCCTGCCCCAGCTGCTCATAAATGATTTCTGAATCCTCAGCCTTGTCACATGCAATGTGAACCCCCAGCTTCATAATGCAGGAAGCAGGGGAACAAATGAAAATCAAATGGGAAAAGGCAGCAGAACTCCATGCTGCATGTCAAGAGCCAGGGGAAGGAAAAACATAACCTTGTAATGAAGTGATTGAAAGATTGTTAGGACGATAAATCATCATTTCAACAATGCAATTGCCTGATTCCCTGGCAGATAATATGTCAGGTAAACTTCTCCCTTTCCAAATAAAGCAATCTAGGCCTAAGACAAGAACAATTTCCCTGCATATTGCACAGGAAGTGAGAAGTGGTACTTTGGCTAAGGAATTGAAAATGCCTGTCAGGTGTTCACAGTCTGCTGTCTTTCCCAGACTCTCTTCCTGTTCCAACTGAGACAAGCCCCTAAACTGATGATGGGAATAGGAACCTACCTGGAACACATCTATTCTTAGGGAAAGTAAGAAACACTTTGGGTTCCAATACAGCCTATCTGCATGGAGTATATTCAGTGGAGTTGTCTCAATTTTTGACTGTTTCCGGTCAGAGACCCAGCCACACACGGCTCCAGCCTGGGTTGGTGATGTGGAATTCTCTCTCCAGACCTACAGTGTCTTGGCACTTAAGTGGGGTTTGACTGATGGTGAAATTGAGTGTGAATTTCAAGCAGGCCATTTCTTTTTGACTACTTCAGGGAAATGCTGTAATGAGGAGAGGTTTTTAAAACCAAAAAGAAGAGTTGGTCATTAAGCCTAACGAGTGCCTGAATGCCATAGCAAACATTCACAGATTTTGGCCATGATTATATCATTATTTATACTTTTCCATAATAAGATCTTATGTCCAAGGGAGCTCAAATTGTTTTATAAATCCAAGTTCCTTAATCTTTGTAGTATTCCTCAACTATAGATTAGGGGGATTAGTTTTATTAGCTCGGTTTAGAAAAAGTGAGGGCTTAGGGTGTTTAAGTTTCTAGTTTCTAGTCACCAAGCAAAGTATATGTAAATTGGGGATGGACTTCAAGTCCCTCCAATCTAGGGTTCAATCCAGGGCTGTTTCCATTCCTCTAGTACAAATAAGAAATGCACAGAAATGTCTTCTTGTGGCTGTAAGATGCAGTTTAGACTGTAAGGACGGAGCCGGGGGTAGGAATGGACAATATTAATCTACAGCACTTAAGCAGCATGGCAATTATGTTCTTGTTCCTGCACACTCTGTCCCCTAGGGTCATGAAAACAGGAAGCCAGTGGTTGCATGGTCCTAGGTGCAAAGGCCTTCTCTGCAGCTTGGGAGAGAGTGTCACAGTGAAAAATCTGGAAATTCCTTCCCCTGTCTCCTTCCTGGGTTAACAGGGAGAGGACGGTGGCCAGGTCAGGTGGCTCAATGCGAAGCATACTGCTCTGCTCAGAGATAGAGGAGACCTGGGCTCTTAAGCAAATAATTTACCTCCTGCCTAAAGGTGGCCAGAAGCCTGGAGCAGCCCACTAGCACCAAGAGCATTCAGAAGCCTGTTAGAAATACAGAATCCCAGGCCCCACCTAAGACCAACAGAATTAGTTTCTGCTATTAACAAGATCTCTAGGTGAGTCGGATTAACATTAAATTTGAGACTCACTCACAGTGGTTATGTTTAGAGGCTGGATTTCTAGCATCTGAATTAGAATCCCTGGTTCTCCACTTAAACCACAGTGTGACCCCAGGCATGTTCCACTCATCTGTGGAATCAAGGACAGTAAGTATCTACATCCGAGGATTATTAGGAGGATTAAATGAGGGAACCCATTGTATTCAGGACGAAAAGAGACGCTTGACACAATACATAATGAGTAATGCCTACAGTGTAGCAAGTGCACAATACCCTGTTACCTTCAGGCCTCCTCTTGTCATTCATTTCAGTGTGACTTTACATGGTAAAATATTTGGACAGGTAACACACTGATTGGCTCTGGAGCCCCAATTTCTTTAGGAATACCTTCCATTTCATAACCCACATATTGTCACAAATCTTTCCTCCAACAACTCCCGGCCAACAGCCCTCCCCCAACATTTTGTTTGGGAGGGGGCAGTTTCCATTTCAGGGACGCCTGCGGGGGCACAAAACCCTCCCAGAGCTTCAGTCTGTCCCTGTGTCATGATTTAGCTACAGTCTCACCCACCCCAGCTCCCACCAGGATCTTGAATGCTGTTCAGGAAAATGCCTATAAATAGAACAGTGGGACAGCCCTGCCACCCAGAGCTCTTTGGCAGAGGCACCCTCATTGCCTTGTATTGTCAGGAGGGTTTGGAGGCTAAACTGGTTTGTGATGAGACAAGGACATAATGGGATGAAACAGGCTGCCTACTGTTCCACTGACCTTTATTTAGCACACAGAGGTTTTGTATAAAAACACGCATGCTGCAGAATGAATTCTGCAACCAGGTAAAGGCCAACCCAGATGGGTCTATTTACAAAAGATTGCCTTTTCTTTAACTACTAGAGAGAGTTTTATAGGAAGAGGCCTACTTCCATCCCTAAACCTAGAATTACTTCATACAGGCTGTCAACAGGCATTTGTTAAGCAGCGGGACAGGGGCCAGTTCCTTATCTAGCCCTCAGCATCCTAGCCAGGAGAAAAGAGGGGTGCACACAGAGGAAACCCTCTTACCCTTTACCACCTAGAAGGAAGGAACCTCACCCCAAATTTTTAAAGATAATTTTTCAGTGAGAACACGTATTCAGGACCCAACGATTAGAATTTCTGAACGTCACATCTAATTTCTGGTATTTTGCTTTCCCCTTGCTTCCTTCTTTCCTTCCTTCAGGCTATACGAAAAAGAGCAGAGATTCAGGGTTAAGGTGTGAAGCCAGCTGCTGTCAACGAAAAGGGAAACAGACTTCATTAAGCAGTTAACCACCTGCTAACCAGAGCACCACCTGGAATATAACACTTGGGGCTGACAGGTATTATATGTTTTTTAAACAGGTCAGATCCAGAAGTGTTAGTGACTTCTCCTCAAAATCACAAGCCACACCACGATAGAGGGCTTGCTCCCAGCTGCTCATGCGAAATCAGGTCCTTCCCTTCTCCCACGCTCGTCTTTGCAGCTCTTCCCCTCTCAGCAGCCTCTGTTTATTTACCCTGTTTGTCTATGACATGAATACACTGATGATCTCACCAATGAGTGGATGAGATCAAGAGCTGCTATGGAAAGTTTATATTCGGACCATCCGGGTTTATAATTCAGACCTCCCTCATCCAGGGCCCTTCCAGGTGCGGACTCCACAAATGTCACTTGTCACTATTGGGCACACACATTTAGCGTAGGGATAGGATGTAACAGGAAGAAACAGGCTTCCTGCTGTTCTCCTGACATTTATTCAGTTAGAGTGGGTTCCATGTTTATATCAATATAAAACAGCTGTCACATAAACACAGCCTGCCATAAAGAAGAAAAACAAGACCCAACTGATGGAGGGAGGAGGGACGTGACCGAGATCGAAATGTTTATTAGGTTAACGACACCATGCACACACAGGCAGAGAATTTGTTATTTTCATTATTAAACACTTAATTTGGTAAAGTTCTAGCAATAAAAGATATGACTCGTATAAATGGTTGGGCTGTAGCTTTCTCACGTAAAATTGGAACTGGCAAAAGTGCTGTGTTAACAGCTTTGCAGGTAGAAATATGCAAAAAGCAGCTGGTTTGGGGGTCTCGGCACAATTTCTGCAAACTGAATCACTGTTTATGGCTTATCATGGGTGTGCTGACATCTCTATTTTCCGTTTATGAAAAATCTGGGTGCCACTTCAACCTTGGCGAGGCCACAGGGAGCCAAACAGAAAGCATCTAACAGCATTTTCTACTTACTTCTGTATGTTCCAGGAAATCGCAGAAAACTGTGTAGATTCTGGATGCTGACAGAGATGGTGTGGATCACTGCTGGCTTCCAGGAGCACTCTCCTCTTCAGCGGAGAAGGAGGCTGGGCAGTCAAGGTTGGACATGAAACCAACCATTGAATCCCAGACCACTCTTCCTGTTCCTGAACGTCTTCCATCTTTTCTCAAATTCTAGCAGGTATCAGTATCACTGGCAGGGCTTGTTAAAACCCTTAATTGCTGAGACCCCCTTCTACCTCCCTGGAGTTTTCCATTCAGTGCCTCTGGGAGAGAAGGTATTGGAAATTTGCATTTCTAATAAGTTCCCAAGTGACAACACTTTGAGAACTTCTATATTAGGGAAACTTGGGGGAAAGGGGGCATCCCCTGAAAGTCCTTAAAGAGAAAGGCAGAAACATCTGGATTTGGTGCCCGTGCTGTGAGACTATGTTTGGTATCACACTAACCTGGAACATCTAAGTCCCATGGAGCCAGTTTCTCCCATTGTGTGCACACACCTACGGGGGAGCCACAGATCAGAGATACCCTGCAATTCCTTCCCCACACTTCTTGCCCGAATAATAAGATATGACTAGGAACTCTTTCTCCTTCCTCATAACCAGTGTTGTTCAAATTAGAGCAAAAGATCAAGGGAGATGGTGGAACATAGCTGAATGAGCATAGAATACTCTTGTTGTTCTTAAATCTTTCCCCAGACGCCTCTGTGGCAGATTGCTGAAACTGTGGAATATTCAATTAAACAATTTCACATCACAGATCCACGTCACCATGGAATTTAACATGTCACGCTAATTTATCTGAAACTTCATATTTCTGATACGAACCTTCACTTTCTTAGTTATCTTTGGATTTTTTGCTTATTACCATAAGCATTAACTATGTTTCATAATGGGAAAAACAAGGTGTAATACATCACAAGAATTCCTGTGTATCCCACAAGCATAGAACTTCAAAGTCTGTTTGAAATGTGGGTATTTGCTTGCTGGCTCAGGGACTCACTCCCACACATTAGCCTGGCAGCATGTGTTTCATCAAAATTATAAATTACAATACATCATGACGCTTTGAGGTTGAAAAGAACAAAAGCGAAATCATTACATACCAATGGTCGACTGGCCTGGGTTGATTTGCATTCTGGGTGCTAAACCAGATCCTACTCCAATGGGCCATGCACTCTTGCCCAAGTCATTTCATCTTTCTGGACCCAATCTTTCTTATCTATGTGAAGGGCAGTTCCCTGCACTGGCCAGAAGATCAGTATTTTGCAAGGCAGTGGATTCCATTGTTGGTCAGCTCATTCCAAAGCCAAAACGTTCTTCTGTAATGTATGCCCAAATCTGATACCCTTTATCAGCGACTCACTTTCCCGAGTTGTGCCCTCTGGAATAACACAGATAAGCCTCCTCCCTCTTCACACACTTGAAAACAGCTGTCAATCCTCCTTAAATCTTCTCTTGGCAGTACCTCTGAAGTTCCCTCAGCTGTTTTTCATAGCAAATTACCCCAAAACACACTATAGCTGTTGACAAATAGGAGACAGTCAATAAATGTAAGTTAAATAAATAAATAAGGAAATGCTTGGGTGAACACAGATATTAACCTTCCCACCCTCTCAAGTTAGCAACTGTCTTTAATGAGACACCCTGACCTGGGCTCAGCACAGCTGATTTTGCACAATCACCAAGTTAACATTGGCTGATTTAACTACTCATGAGTGACTGACTTGAAAGGTCTACACCTTGTAGAAATTCGTCATTTGGTTACAGCAAAAAAGCATTTTGAATGGATGCTCCCAGGTTGGTGCAACATTGGTCCTTTAAGTCACTCAGCTAGTGAGTGAACCAGCTGATGCTCCAACATCCAAATCTCCATTTTACTTTTATAATGCATATGCTTTGTAGTATACGTGATATTCTATCATGGTAGCAGAAATTCTAGGCTTTCTCAAGGATCTTAGGTCATATTCCTCTCAAATTACAAGGTGAAAGATTTTTCCAAATGGACTAACAAGGAATCCCAGTGGGCTGATGATTTTCCATTCCTGGGTCCCCGTGATCATTGTGGAACCCAGTCTACTATGGGCCTTCTTTTCTTAGTTGGGTCACACCATCAGATCACACAGGGATTTTCCATAGGAATGACTGTTTAGCGCGCTCTCCCTTTTGCTTTCTTTATGCTTATTGCTTATCACGTTTAAAAAGAGTCAGCTGGCCAAAAGAGAGATTGGCTGGCTACTCCACTGGCCTCAGAGGGAGATGGGACCTAAATGGACACTGCTTATCAGTTTTGTGTGTCAAAAATCGTTATCAGGGCAGTCATTGCTGTTCAGGCTCTTGGGCTTGATTCACACAAATCTACCTTCTGAAAGAGTGATATATAAACTAAAATGCTCTTTTTAAATTTCTAATGGGAGCTCCAGTTTTATAGTGACTACAATACTTGTGTCTAAATGAACAAGACAAACAAACAAAGAAACAAAAACTCATAGGCTCAGACAATAGTTTAGTGGTTCCCAGAAGGTAAGGGGGTAGGAGGGTGGTAGATGAGGGTAAAAGGGATCAAATATATGGTGATGGAAGGAGCACTGACTGGGTGGTGAACACACAATGTGATATGTAGATGATGTATTACAGAATTGTATACCTGAAATCTGTGTATCTTTACTAACCACTGTCACCCCAATAAACTATAGTTTTTTTTAAAAAAAGAAAAGGATCTCTTGTAAAAGCCTAGAGAAGTTTAATTAGTTATTAAAAGTTTGCTCAATTGAGCACAGAATTCAAACCAAGGGAACTAAAATTCTTGAGACATATAAATATCCCCCGCCCCCCAGTACTAAAGTACATGTGTCTGCTAAATGCTGCCTTTCTCCTTGGTTTGGTTAAACACTGACAAATCCTTACTATCTAGTTTATCTAAGCTCTAAGCAGACCACTCACCTCCTATAAATCTATTCTTTCTCTAGAAAATACAATGATTTCGGTTATAACTTCTAAAGTTATATTCCAGGCATGAAGACAGTCTTCTGTCATGATTGTAGTAGAAGATTTTCCATACATCAGTTACACATTTAGAAACTATCACTTAACATGGATGACCTTTCATGTACTTTAATTTTCTAATTATTTAAATTTTTAAATAGGTAATACATGTACATGATAAAAGACTTTTCTTTCAAAAGATATCAAAAATGATATATAGTGAAAAGTTCTCTCCCACTTCTGGTCCCCATCTCCTCCACTGTTATCAGTCTCTTGTATTATCCATCCAAAGATTACCTATCCATATTCTTTCCTTTTGTATTACATAGAGGTAATATAGTATGTACATTGTTTTGTTCCCTGTTTGTAGAATTACATTCTTTTAAACAGCTGCATAGAATTCCATTATGTAGATGTATCATATTTATTTCACTAGTCCCAGTAACAGTACACACTTAGATTATCTCCAGCATGCCATTAAATGACACAATAAATAGAACTATTTAACTAATATTTTACACCTGTGCAAGTATATCTTTGGCTGTATGTCCAGATGTGGAATTATATTGTTATTGTAACATATTGTAATATGTCTCCATAGCATTGATCCAATTTATATTTCTACCAGGAATTTCTGAAGGTGTCTATTCCCACACACTGACCACAGAGCGAGTTCTTTAGTTATCTACTGTTGTGTAACAAATTACTACAACACTTCATAGCTAAAACAACATGTACTATCTCACAGTTTCTGTGAGACAGGGATTTTAGAGGAGTGTAATTGGATGGTTCTACCTCACTGTCTTTCACAAGGTTGGCCGATGCTGCAGTCATCCAAAGGCTTACCTGAGGCTGGGTGATCCATTTCCAAAATGTCTCACTCACATGACTTTTGGCAGAAAGCCTCAGTTCCTTGCTGACTGTTGGCAGGATACCTCAGTTTCTCTCCAGATGGACTTCTGTGTGTCTTCATGACATAGCCGTTGGCTTTCCCCAGAGCAAGTGAGTCAAGAGAGAGCAAGTGGGATACAGGGACGTCTTTCATGACCTTTTATGACCTAGTCTCAGAAGTCATAAACCATCATGTCTACTATGTTTCATTCATTAGAAGTGAGTCACTAAGTCCAGCCCACACTCAGAGGGAAAAGATTAAGTTTCCTCTCTTGAAGAGGAGGAGTACCAAAGACTTTGCAGATATATGTTTAAACCATCACAGTGAATTACCAAACTTTTTTTTTTGCCAATGTGATATGTAGAAGTGTTATATATTGTTGTTTTAATGCTCATTTCCTTATTATGAGTGAGAGTATTTTTAACAGCTTCATTAAAGTGTAATTAATATAAAAAAGACTGTGCATACTTAATGTATACAATTTGATGAATTTGGACATATGCAAACATCCATGACACCATCACCACAAACAAGGTGATAGGCATATCCGACACTTTCCAAGGTAAACAAAATTGACAAATCTTTAGCTAGAATAACTTTAAAGAGAGAGAAAACTCAAATTAATAAAATCAGAAATGAGAAGACATTACAAATGATACCAGACAAATAAAAAGCACCATAAGAGACTACTATGAACAATTATACTCCAACAATTGGATAACCTAGATACATACAAAATGGATAAATCCCCAGATACATATAAATTACCAAAATTGAATTATGAAGCAACCAAAAATCTGGAGATTGAATTAGTAATCCAAAACCTCCCAGCAAAGAAAAGCCTAGTACCAGATGGTTTCACTAGTGAATTCTGAGTATTTAAAAAAAAAATAATTCCTATGTTTTCTGTAAACTTTCTGTTCATGATCTTTGTTGATTTTTCTATTGGGGTTTTGGTGTTTGTCTATGTATATGCACTGTAAATATTTTTCTTTTTATTGATTTCCTTTGTGCTAGCACTTTATTTTGTCATCCCAACGTTTTTTACAGAATTAAATTTTTCAAATGTTTGTTATCTGGAACATTGAGAAAGACCTTCCCCCTGAGTTTTTTTTTTTTAATACACCATGTTTCCTTCTGTGTTTTTATTGTTTCTTTTACATTCAAATCTTTGATTCATGTAGAACGTATTTTGGTATAAGGAGTAGCATAAGGAACCAAAACCTTTTCTTTTTTTTCCAGAGGCTGGCTACCTCATTTCACCAATATCATGTATTGACTAATTGTTATTTTCTCCTCATGTCAGTTAATTCTTGTCAGGAAATCTGAAAGCACTCTAGATATCTCAAGCAGAGGGAAATTTAAGGCAGTGAATTAGTGACAGACATTGGATGGGTTAAAGGAGCAAAGGGATACTCCTCAGTGATCAGGAAGCCACTAGTGCCCCAGGCTACAAACCACCAGTTGGCACTTCACTGCTGGCAGCACGGTCACTGCTTTGTTTTGTAATCTCACTACTGACACTGAGTTGGAGCCCAGGAACTTAAACTTTAGTAATGCTGCTGAAACCACTGCCATTCTCATTAATGCTTACGGAGCCCCAATTGCCTGCCATTAATGCTACTACTACTGCCAGAAGAGGAAGCAGGAGCGTAAAATGGCTTCTTCTTACCTCTTCTCCCTCAATCCCAACCAGTGCCTCCCATTCACAGAACCTAAGCAAAGGAAGCTAGTGAGGGAACCTGGAAAGGTAGGCTCCTGGCTACCAGCCAGCACCTGTTTAACACAGGAGACCATAAAAGGTCAATAACATTGTAAAAACTGTGTATGGTGTCAGGTGGGTACTACACTTATCGGGGGGATCACTTCAAACACTATATAAATGTCGAACCACTGTGCTGTACACCTGAAACTAATATAGAATAATATTGAATGTCAATTATAATTTTTAAAAAAGTCGTGGGGATATAAAGTACAGCACAGTGAATATAGTCACTAATACAATACTATTGTAATAACTACATACAGTGTTAGATAGGTAATAGACTTATTGGGGTTATCACTTTGTGAGGTGTGTAAATGTCTAATCACTATGTTGTTTTTGTACACCTGAAACTAATAAAAAGTGTTTATAATTAAAAAAAAATAATGGAGCTGAGTGCTGACAATAATCAGCCCACCCTCTGATTTGAAAAGCCCTGTTTAGACTGGTGCAGCCGCTATGGAAGGCAGTGTGGAGGTTCCTCAAGAAATTACGAATAGAATTACCATATGACCCAGCAATCGCTCTCCTGGGTATCTACCCCAAAAATATAAAAGCATCTCTCTATAGAGACACGTGTACTCCAATGTTCATTGCAGCTTTGTTTACAGTGGCCAAGACATGGAAACAACCAAAATGTCCTTCGATAGATGAATGGATAAAGAAGTTGTGGTACATATACACAATGGAATACTATTCGGCGTTAAGGAAAGATGATATAGGAACATTTGTGACAACATGGATGGATCTCGAGAGAATAATGCTAAGTGAAACAAGTCAGACAGAAAAAGCAGAGAACCCTATGATTTCACTGATATGTGGTATATAGACCAAAAAGAACAAGACAAACAAATGAGAAACAAAAACTCATAGACACAGACAATAATTTAGTGGTTACCAGAGGGTAAGGGGGTGGGGGGTGGGTGATGAGGGTAAAGGGGATCAAATATATGGTGATGGAAGGAGAACTGACTCTGGGTGGTGAACACACAATGGGATTTATAGACGATGTAATACAGAATTGTACACCTGAAATCTATGTAAATTTACTAACAATTGTCACCCCAATAAAATTAATTAAAAAAAAAAAAAAAAAAAAAGAAAAGCCCTGTTTATCACAATAAATTTCTCTATGCATGAGGGTCTGGACTTTTTTTCCTCATTCATTTATTTAAGGTTAATCGTCTCACTGTTTTGAATATTGTTTTCATATCTAGTAACGATTATTTTTCATTCTTAGAATTTTTGTAGCTTTCCTGGATTGTTTATTTTTCTATATAATAAACTAGCTAATTTTAGAATTAGCTTGCCTAGTCCCAAAATACTCTAGTTTGTGTTTTATTGGAAGTACATTATAGTGTATCTTAGGAACATATCCTTACAATGACACAATTCTGTACCTATTAAATCAGTAAGTATACAGTTCATTTGTTCAAGTGTCCTTTTGTGATCCTCACTAGACTTTAGTTTTATTTTATAGATCTTGCACATTTCTTGTTAAGTTTATTCATAAGTATTTCATGTATTCTGTATTTGCTCAAGAAGTTCTCTTGTTCTGATGGATTATCATTGGCATATATGAAAGCTATTGATTTCCATACATGATCCTCGTTCAGTTATCTTTCTGAATTACCTGGTTGTAACAGTATTTCAATTTACTCTCCCTTGGATTTTTGAAGCAAATAGCTGTTGCCTGCTAATACTTATAATTGTATGTCCTCTATTTCAACTTTTAAACCACTTGTTTATTTCTCTTCTGTAATAGTGCTGAAGAACACCATCAGACAGCAATAAATGATACTGGTGATAGTGTGTCCTTTCCTGACTTTAATAGGAATGCTTCCACTCTTCCGCGATTACACATAAGTCTGGCTTTTGCATACTAGAGTAAAATCTATTGACTCCTGTTTTATTAAAACTCTCTTAAAAGTCAAGAATAGGTATTGAATTTTCTCAAAAGCCTTACAACACTCATAGAGATGATCATATGTGTCTTCTATTCATATCCATTAATGTGAAAAGTGTTAGCAAATATACAAATATTGAAACATCCTTATAGTTGTGGAATAAATTCCTTTGGTTACGCAATATTAATCTTTTAATATGCTATCTCTATGCACATATTTTATTTAGTGTTGTTGCACTGATTGTCATGAGCAAAATTGGTCTGTAGGTACACATGCACTCTTCGTCCTCATCCATTTTAAGCTGATTTTTATTAGCTCCAGTCTCAGAATACGACCTTGCTACCAGTCTCCTCAGGGCTCCTTTTAGTGGCCTCCTAATGTGCTGATTTCACTGAAATTGATCTTTTAAACGTATATTTGGACTCGATGCTTAGCTTTATTTTATTACAGAAATCTACCAACATCTTTTTGATTCCTGATTTCTCTCCCTATAGTCATTCTGTAATTTTAGAAACAGTTGGCAGATGGGTCAAAAGTCAGTAGGTAGACTGGCCTATACCCTCACTTTCTCCCTTACCTTGTAAGAAAATATAGACAGAATCAGAATCTGGTAATGAACCTCCATGCCATGAAGACAGAAAACTCAAGAAATACTTCCTAGTGGAATGTCAGATAAAGATCTGCTTACCAAGGCCTCCTGCAGCCAATAAGGAGGGGGCTATGGAAGCCAGGAACTGAGAGAATCTCTAAGGCCATGGTTTTGGTTTCCAGAGGTGTCTTGATTTTCATTAATTCAGAAAACAGAAAGCATGCTGCAAAGTGCGACACAGGGCAGTAAGTGTGAAGCTCACTCCAGACCTGAGTTATAGCTTCAAACATTCATACCTTTTAGGGTCAGAAATCAAGAGCTAGCCTATCAGAGCCATTTGCCATATTTGCTCAAAATTCCTACCTGTATGATGGCAGAGAACACACACTTCCAAGGGATGTTTTGTTTACTGAGAAACAACTAGGAGTTTGTTTTCGGAGCTTTTACAGGATACAATAAATGTGACTTTTTATTTCTGATAAAGACTACACTCATTCTTTTAGGCTCTGCCTATAATTTCAAAGCTGTTAAAAATAATAATAATAAAACTAACCAACTATTATTTTGTCAAACTACGACAAATTCTGAATACACATTTAGAATTGTTATATCTTCTTTTATCATCGTATAATGCCCCTTTACTGCTGGTAATATTTCTTATTCTCAGGTCTGCCTTGTCTGATATTAATATAGCCACTCCATATTCTTTTGATTGCTATCTGTACAATATATTTTTTCTATCCCTTTACTTTTAAACTATCTTTGTCTTTATATTTCAGATGGATTTCTTTATGTGTTTAAGTAATTTACACTTTATCTAATTATTGATATGGTTAGATTTAGGTCTATCATTTTATGTTTGTTTTCTGTCTATCCTATCAATTTTTTTCCTCTGTTTCTCCTTTCCTGCCTTCTTGGGGTTATTTCAATATTTTAGTGTTCCATTTTAATTTACCTATTGGCTTTTTGGATATATTGTTTTCTAAATATTATATAGTTTTATATATTACATTTATATCCATGATCCATTTTGAGTTAGGTTTCCTATTAAGATGTGAGACATGTGCCAAGACTTTTATTTCTACTTTGTTTCCTTCTATGAATATCCAAGTTCCAGTGCTATTTGTTGGAAAGGCTATATTTCCCTCATTAAATTATTACTGAAGCTTTGTCAAAAGTCAGTGGACATATTTATGTGAGTCTATTTCAGGGTTCCCTATTCTGTTCCATTGATGTATGGGTCTATTCTGTCACCAATATCACACAGTCTTGATTACTGTAGTTATAGAAATCTTTTGATTATGTAGACTGATTCCTCCTACTTAATTTTTTTCCAAAATTGTTTTAGCTATTCTAGTCCTTTTTTCATTTGGATATAAATTTTAGAATAATCTGGTCTATATCTATAAAAACACTTTTTTGGAATTTGGTGGGAATTATTTGAAACCTGTATATCAATTTGAGGAGAACTGACATCTTTCTTATGTTGACTCTTCCAATCCACAAATGTGGTATGTCTCTCCATTTATTTAGAGTCATGGTGTATGTTCAGCTTTAGTAGAAACTACCCATTTTCCATGGTGATTACAGCAATTTACACTCCTACTAGCAATGAGTGAGAGTTCTAGTTCCTTCACATGCTTAACATTTTTTCATTTGGGCCAGCCATTCTGATGGTGTGTAGTGATTTTGCATTGTACTTTTTCATTTCTCTTATGACTAATTACACATCATTTTTAATGTATACTCTTACATTTTTATGGTTATTTCATAATTTCCAATTTTATTGAGATATAATTAGCATATAGCATATAGCATTGTATCATTTTAAGATGATTCGATATAGGTATATATTCGATATAGGTATATATTGTGAAATAATTACCACAATAAGTTTAGTTAATATCCATCACCTGACATAGTTACAATAGTTTTTTTCTTGTGATAAGAACTTTTAAGATCTGCTCTCTCAGCAACTTTCAAATATACAATACAGTATGGTTAATTATAGTCATCATGTTGTGCATTACATATCCAGAACTAATTTATCTCATAACTAGAAGTCTGTGCTTTTTGACCACCTTCCAACTCCCACAGCCCCTAACCCCCAAGCCCATCTCAACAACCACAAATCTGATCTCTTTCTACGAGTTTGGGTTTTTTTTAATTCCACATATAAATGATATTGTATAGTATTTGTCTTTCTCTGACTTATTTCACTTAGCATAATGCCTTCTAATTTCATCTATGTTGTCACAAATAGCAAGATTTTCTTCTTTTTTATGGAATAGTATTCCATTATATATGTATATATACCGGGGATGCCAAAAAATATATATACATTTTAAGAAAAGGAAAAACTGTATTAAAATTATAATAATAGGGGAGGCCAATTGGTTCAGTTGGTTAGAGTGCAGTGCTCATAACTCCCAGGTCACCGGTTCAATTCCCATATGGGCCAGTGAGCTGCGTCCTCCACAACTAGATTGAAAACAACAACTTGACTTGGAGCTGAGCTGTACCCTCCACAACTCGATTGAAAAAAATGACTTGACTTGGAGCTGATGGGTCCTGGAAAAATACACTGTTCCCCAATATTCCCCAATAAAATTTTTTTTAAAAAAATTGTAATACATACCAATAACAAAAGATGAATACAAGTCATATGTGTACATTTTTGTGGGACTATATATATATCACATTTTGAATAGTATACATATTATATATACACACACACATATATATCACATTATAAAGATAGATAGATATAGATATAGATATAGATATAGATATAGATATAGATATAGATATAGATATAGATAGATATAGATACCACATTTTCTTTATCCATTCATCCATTGATGTAGACTTAGGTTGTTTCCATGTCTTGGGTATTGTGACTAATGCTGCAATGAACATGGGTGTGCAGATATCTCTCTGAGGTAGTGATTTTATTTCCTTTGGATATATACCCAGAAGTGGAATTGCTAGATCATAGGGTAGTTCTACTTTTAATTTTTTGAGGAACGTCCACACAGTTTTCACAGCAGCTGTACTTATTTATATTCTCACCAACAGTGCAGAAGTGTTCCCTTTTCTTCACATCTTCGCCAGCATTTGCTTTTTTCTTGTCTTCTTTGATGACAGCCATTCTAACAAGCACAAAGTGGTTCTGATTTGCATTTCCCTAATGATTAGTGATGTTTGTCTGGGTGTTTTTGTGTATTTGGGCAGTGAGATAGGAAAAGGTATGTCTACTGCATCTTCCTGGAAGTGGAAGTCCTTGTTTTGGTATTTTTAGTTTAGATTTAATTTGGTTGGGTTTAAGCTCTGCACAGTTATATGCTTGTTTTTGTCGTTGGGCAGAGGAAGCTTTAATGAAAGTTTCTGGTGATTATTTATGTGAGCTGGCAATAGTTTAGGAAAAACTGGAATTAAGAGACTATGGGCCTTTTCCTCACTTGCTCTGTTCATATAAAAAGAGTGAAATTGCATTCATGCATTTCTCAGTGGCTTATTAAATGCTTACTATATACCAGACATTGTGCTTGGCTCTAGGTGTAGAATAATGAACAGGTATTGTCCCTGCCCTAGAAGCTCATGGTCAAATAAGAGAAACAGAGAAGAATAGTGAAATTTTAATACATTGTGGTAACTACTATGATAAAGATAAGCCCATAGGAAGCCTAACGAGCCATAGAAGACTTTATAGGTGGAAAAAAACCAAACAAACAGAAACCAACTCTTTCTGATTTAAAAATAAAGAAATTTAGTGAAGGGGTATTAGATACAAACGGAATCAGTGGAACAGCTGGAAAAGCAGGCTTGTAGATAGAAATCAAGACAGTTTGGGAAGTTGAAAACCAGGAACCCAGGCAGGATCTCTGAGCCAGAACAGCCCAGTCAGAGCCCTGCCACTGGCATGGAGCGGTTCCAGTTGCTTTTATCCTGGCACTATTTATACAAGAGTCAAAGTCCTGGGAGAATACATCTGATTGACCAGCTTAGGTCACAGCGTATCTACCTGATTATACCAGGACCATGAGAGAAAGGAACTAACTCCCTTTAGGTTCTGTGATGGAGAGCAGACATTGGGTTTGATATACAAAAGTAAAAAGGCCTAACTCTCCAGAAGGTAATCAAAATGACAAAGGAAGAATAACCACAGCCAAAACCTGACCAAAGTCCAGGGCAACAGCTAAGCTGAGACTGGTGCATGGGGAAGACAGCTAGTCCCAGAGAGTTTAAGAGGAGAGACCATCAAGTGCAGAGTCTGGGACAAAAAGATGCAAAGTGAATTTAGACGACTAAAGTAGCTCACAATGGATGGGGCTTAGAGTTGGAGAGGGGTGGGTGGGGATAAAGAGGCAGGAAAACAGGAGCGAGGTAACACTGTGTCTTGAAAACAGTGAAAAGTCTGGAGTTCATTCCTAAGAATGAGGGAAATGTTAATGTGTTTTACGTAGAGTTATAACATTTTTATTTTTGAGGGATGGCTTTGGCCATTGCCAATAATTCAGGGAAAGGCGAAAGTAGCCCGCACCAGGATGATACTGAATGGATGGGAGATGTGCTCATTAGATTTAGGGGAGCAGGAGGTGAGGGAACGGGAAGAGAAAAGATGATTCCTAAGTTTCTGTTGTAAGCTACTGCATTGATTATAAGGCCACATACAGAGGAAAGGAATTGGGATGGGGGGAGGAGTTTGGTGTTTTTGACATAATGAGTTTGAAGTAGCTTGTGGAATATACATGGTTTCGAAAGTTAGGCAAAAGATTTAGGTTAGGATTCATCATTACATAGAAGCAAAAGTGATAAGTCAAAAAAAAAAAAATCCCAAGAATAATAAATATATAGAGTAAGAGAAGAGAACCTAGGATGGGACCCTCACGTCATCAACACAGAAGGATTGAGCTGAAGAAAAGCAGCAGAAAAGAGAATCACAAGGGTGACCAAAGAGATAAGAGGGAAACCGGATGAGTGGTGTCAGGGAAGCCAATAAGGAAATAGCTACTGATGTCAAATGTTGAGTGAAATAAGGAGGAAGAGTTGTCCACTGAATTTGTCAACAAGCGGTGGCTGGTGTTCAAGAAGAGGTTCAGAGAAGTGGTGGGAGCAGCAGCCAGACTGCAGTGGACCGAGGAGTATGGAGGTGCAAGGATACGGAGACAGTGCGACCCACTGGTACTCGATCCTGCTGCCCGCTAGAATCACCTGAGAAGCTTTCAAAAGGCCCACCCTTCCAAATTCAGATTTAATTGAACTCGCGTTTATTTACATGATGTTGTTAGTCTCCTCCTGCTGCTGTAACAAATGACCATAAACTTGGTGACTTAAAACAACACAAATTTCTCTCATAGTTCTGTAGGCTAGAAGTCTGACACATGTCTCACTGAGCCAAAATCAAGGGGTCAGCAGAATTCTGTTCCTTTCTAGACACTCCAGGGAAAATCTCTTTTCTTGACTTTTCCAGCTACTAGAGGGCCCCGTCCTCCATGTTCAAAGCCAGCAACATTGCATCACTTCGTTCCTTTCTTCCATAGCTCCATCTCCCTCTTAATCTCTTCTTCTGCCTCCCTTTTCCACTTTTAAAGACTCTAATGATGACATTTAAGGCTTACCTGGATAATCCAGGACAATCTCCATCTCAAGATCCTTAACTTTATCACAGGAAAGGTACCAGGTCCTGGAGATTAGGACATATTTGGGAGGCCATTATTCTGATTACCACACACAGGTAAGATTTCAAACACCGCAGGTGATTCTTCTGAGCAGCTGGAATTAAGCCACATAAGAAAATGACAATGACAATGGAGCTGATCATTTTTTTTTGTTTTGATTTTATAAATCGTAGAAATAAAGAAGACATTCATTTCAATTCCTCACTTTTTTTTTCCAGTGGAGTCCAAATGGTGAAATTATGTTAGAGAAGAACAATTTTTAGTTGACACTTTTTCAAGTCTGCCCAGAGCTCTTTTCCCCTTCTTCCCTTACTCAAATCATGACATATTGTATGAAGCTTCCAAACCACAGTTATAATTAAAAAGATGAGCAAAAGATATGCAGTAGCATGCTCAAGGTGAGCCTGACGATATCCAAACCTAGATTTATTGAAAATGAGCTTTTCAGAGACAGAAGCTGAAGAGGCTAATCTGAAATGAAACTCAATTTTCTCCAACACAGCGGCCTGAGGTTACTTGAGACCGGTCTTTTGTCAGCATGGGGAACTCAGAAATGAAAGAGTGCAGAGATGATCAGATGCCAAGATTGCCATATTGCACAGGGAAGGCGAGCATGTGTTTCGGTTGGAAAGGGGAAGAGTGTTCAATTAATCCTGAAATGTTTGCAAAAACAAATGATGGGCAAAAAGAAAACTCAACTTGAAAGGGCTGTGATGCTTTATGAAAAAACCCTCTTCACCAGCCTGGCAGCTACAAAATAAACACATCAGCCAGCCAGGCCAGAGCAGATAAATAGGAATGAGCAGCAGAATGTGGACAGTTTATGCTAAGACCAAGCAGCGTGGCAGATGGGCAGGCCTCAATGACTTGCCTCAGTAGCCCACCAACATTGGCTTGGGGAAGGCTGGGGCATGCCTCCCTTGGTCTTCCAGGGGCCCAGGGATCAGCACATCCCCCTTCAAACTGGGGCCAGAATGGGAAGGCACACATTCAGACTGTGCAAGCGTCTGTCCAAGCCTCAGCTCCTGGCCAGCAACAAAGGAACAAGGACCAGGGTAATTAAGCCCCAGGAGAGATCTCACAGGCCTGTCAAAGGGGGTGGGGGGGGATTCCTCCCTGCTCTGCAGACACTCCCTGTTCCAGGCACTCCAGGGATTGCAAAGTGTTTGAGGATTGCCTTGCCCTTCACCCCTTAAATACAGAGGAGAAAGAGCCACAAAATATATATATGCCTTCTGTTTAAGCAATTGCCTCATTGTGACATTTAAAAAATGAATATTTACATAATTCAATTAAGGCAGAGTGCTGATCACCACAGAACAAGAATGGGGTTTGCAAGGACAACTCCTCCACTGTTCCCGTGGTCGCTAGAGTCTGGGTCATGAAATAACCATGACTTTGTAGCCAGACCTGTGCGTGCTTGACAGGAAAGCACCAGTTTGATGACAGTGATCATGCAATTCCCCAAGGCAGGTCACTTCATGACTGCTCCGCATCGACCCAATAGAATATTTGATTTGTGGGGCTGTAAAAGGCACTGTCCACTGCCAGATTGAGGTGTTGGAACTGACATAGCCAAATATAAGGAGGGCCAAAATATTCTGAGGCTTCCACTCCTGCCCCGCCTGCCCCTTCCTGTTTTCTCCTGAGGGGTACAGCTGAGTTGGGAGTTGACACACTGACAGCAGTTGCTCTGTATCCAGCTGTTCCCTCCCTCCCACTTCCAGCACTGACCCTTCTCCCAGCCTCTGCTCCTGTGAAACCACTTCTCCCCTCTCAGCAGAGCCGGCCACCATCCTTTCCTGCTTTCAGCCTTGCCAGCATTGTTGCTCTGCTCCTCCTGGGACACAAGACAGGATGTCACGACCCATTTTGACAGGAGAGTCCAGGCTCCACTCACCACTTCCTGTTGGCTGACTGCATCTAACTGCCCAGAGCTGCCTCTGCTCTTGCCACTCCACCGGGCGCTCTCTTCAAAGGCATGAGTTTTCCCAGGTAAGGGCCTGTCTGCGGCCTCCTGAGAAAGGCAGCCTAGTTTGTTGATGGAGTGTATGCTTCCAGACTCTTTTCGGTGCATTTATACATACCTACAAAGTGTACAGGCCAACTGCCTGTTTGTCCTTTCCCGCTCTGCTTCTGTATCTAAGGGCTGTTGGTCACCTCACCAATGGGAGGCCCTGGCGGAGATTGGAGGGCAGGAGGCAGGGCAAAGCCTTTCTCTGCCTCCTATGGCATCTCCTCCACAGTTTCAGAACCCACCAGGTTCTGAAGGCCCACCTGGTGACCACCAGGTTCAGCTTCTAGAGTATGACCCTGATTCTGAAGGCCTGTCAATACTGTCATCTCTCTTTGTCCCTCTAGCAGAATAATGATAGCAGTTTCCCACTGCTGCTAATCACTGGGTGATCTCCAGGTCTTCTCTTTGCTTCTCAGTTCCTCCATCAAATAAAACCAATTCTCTGTACTAGATTCACTCAGAAAATTATCTTAACCATTTCTAAGTGTACAGTTCAGTAGTATTAAGTATATTCACCTTATTGGAGAGTCATTCTATTTTGAAAACTAGAGAAGTTTCTATTTTCCTGGCTGATGTAGCTCTTGGAGGGGTTTCAAAAAACAGATTCACAAAATAGAATTCTGGTTGGGGTTTTTCACCTGTTAGAGCATGAATATAGTGATGATCTCAGAAATGGAAGGAAGGTGGCATGCAGTGGCCACATCTTTACTTAAATTATCACTTGACTGTTGCCCAGCATAATGTACCATTAAAGACAATGTTGCAGGAAATCCAATAACTCCTGCACTCAACTGGTATAAGCTGTTTAGGTGGCCTGCTGCTTCTAAAGGTGCTGAGAGCTTACAGAAAGGAAACTATAAGCTCAGACACAGGTACAGAACCACTGAGCTGCTTTGGTGTCTTTAAAAGAATCTCTTATTTCTGCCACTGTGGAGATATGTCTGAAGATTTGGCCCAAAATCTAATAGAGCATGCTACAGAGTAACATTCTAAGCTGAACATAAAACCTAGCCATGTTTGATACGTTAGCGTTGGGGCATTGGTTGATGTGGGATCCTGAGCCTTGAGAGGTGGCATTTGGATGATGTGATAACATTTACAACCTTGAACCTACAACACCTCAGAGGCCCCTTTCCTCTGGAGCAGTCTGTCTACCTCTGTCTCTGGAAACTAGCCTTCCTTTGCTTAATGTCTTTGTAATATAATGATCTTACCTTAGGCAGCTTCTTGTAATGGAATACTATTCTCCTCAAGACCCACTTTTACTGGTTCTTATTACCTCTGGACCCATAAATAGAATCCATCCCACTATACTCTAGGGAGGGAAATGCAAAGTACGCTCTGGGAAAAGGTGTCGTATACACCAAAGGAAATGTGAGACCTTGCTAATTCTTATGAGCATGAACCTGGAGAACAGCTGTGCAAGCAGATTCTAAGGGTGACAGCCTAAGAATAGAAGATAACATTAGATGAGGCTGAATTTGTCAATAAGGATACACTTACTCAACATTCCAGACCATGTTCTAGTTCATGCAGCTGGAACTAGTTCCAATAGTTTCCTTGATTGGTTGACTCAACCTTGGATTCAACTGCCTACATTCAATTACATCAAGATGCCAAAACTTCCTGGTATAATGAGCTTTACATATTTCTGCTGGTACCACAGTCCAGGGATTTAGGGAATGCCTCATTTATCATCATGGTATCGCACACAACATTCTAAGTCATACCATTTTTTAATGAAAGCATTGCAGCAATGACTTCACACCCACGGAATTCACTGGTCTTACCATATACCTCAATTGCCCAGAAGAAGCTGGCCTGATAGAATGGCTAATTACAGAGCCAGTCACGTACCAGATGGGAGACAACGCCCTGTGAGGTTGGGTACTGTCCTATAGGATGCAATATATGCTTTAAACTGCAATAAATGGTTGGTGCTGTTTCTCCTATAGCCAGAAAAGATGGGTCTGGAAACAAAGAGGAGAGGACTGGCCATATTCACTGTTACACTCACTCTCAGAGATTTGCTTCCTGTACTTACAATCTTAGAGTTGTTCCGAGGGGAGGACTGCTTCCACAGGGAAGAGGAACGGGAGACTGCCAGCTACCGTGTTTCCCCAAAAATAATACCTAGCGGACCATCAGCTCTAATGTGTCTTTTGGAGCAAAAATTAATATAAGACTTGGACATATTTTAATATAATATAAAACCAGATAATATAATATAATATAATATAATATAATACCCATTCTTATGTTAATTTTTGTTCCAAAAGACGCATTAGAGCTGATGGTCTGGCTAGGTCTTATTTTCGGGGAGACACTGTAGTTACTTGGATTTCTTCATGTCACTGGATCAACAGACAGAGAATGGGGTTGATTTTAATAATAGAGGGGAGATTAGGTTGCTACTACACAATGGAGGCTAAAAGGCCATCATGGAGCCCAGGGGATAATCTCAAGGGCCTCTTAGCACTTCCAAATAAAAATCAATAGAAGAATAGAACAATAAAAGCCTGGCCACTAAAGTCTCAGAGCCTCTAGGAATTGTAATTTCAGTCACCCCACCAGGTCAAGAGTCCCAAAAAGGTGGAGTGCGGGCTAAGGGCAAGGTGACAGAGAACGTGACAGGGTGGTAGAAGGAAGAAGTGATAAATATCATCTGTACTCTCATGACCAGGTACAGAAATGATGACTTTAGCAGCTCTGACTGTTTTCTTATGTTTATATTACTCAATTCTTTCTTTTTTCTTTCCTCTTCCCTTATTTTTTATGATAAGTATCAGTAGTATTTAACTTTATAATTTAATCAATAGATCACTTGACTATGAAAAGCTACATCCAGCCCTTTGGGAAGGATCATATTAACTGAAATTATGTGCTTGAAATAAATAATGACAACTGATGGGACTTTGGGTCTCCCCTTGTTAAGAGGGTGAGAACATTTTTGGTTTATATGACACATGCCTCATGTCAGGCAGATGAGAATGGATACTGGGCTGCAAAGGAGAGACACTGAGTAGGTCAAATGCCTGTTTGTTTTTATGTTCTCTCTCTGTTCCTCTTTTGCTCTATTCTGTACTCAGGGAACTACATTTCTCAGGCTCTCTTTCCCCCGGGGTTCTGAGTTGACATGGTCAATAGGTTATGATGGGGGGAAGATTAGAGCGGGGAGGAGGGAAAAAGATGGAGTATTTCTCCTGTGGCATCTCTGTAGTGGCTACAATTCCTCCATAGCTTCAGCTCCCATGGGATAGACCATCCATGCCAGGAAGTGATCTCCCACCTGGGCTCTGGTAATATTCATCACTTTGTCTCTCCAAAGCAGAGGTGCTTTTCACCTTTGTAATCAAGTCTCTGTATTAACTATTTATATGGATTTTTATTTTTCTAATTGAACCATAATTCACATAGTTTGTTTTGTTATGTTTTAAAAATAGGCTATATATTGTCCAACAACTTCTTCTTTAAACTTATAATGCATCAGGGACACCCTTCTACAGACAAACAAATCTCTCTTTTTCTTTTTGAGATATAACTCACATGCATAAAATTCACTCTTTTAAAGTTTATGATTCAGTAGTTTTTAATATATTGTACAAAGTTTTGCAACCATCACTGTTGTTTAATTCCAGAATATTTTTATAACTGCCTTAAGAAACCCTGTATTCATTAGCAATCATTCTCCCTCCCCCATTCTTCCTCTTTCCCCCGGTCCCTAGAAACTATTTTTGTTTCTATGGATTTGCCTCTTTTGGACATTTTATATACAGTCCTCACTTAACATCATTGATAGGTTCTTGGAAACTGCAACTTTAAGCAAAACGATGTATAATGAAACCAATTTTACCATAGCCTAATCAATATAAATAAGAGTTAAGTTTCTTTGGCGTATTTCTGGTCACAGAACCATCACCAGACTTCTAAAGAAAGACCAAAACACTTCTAATATTAAGCATTGAAATAAATGTGAGCTATACATATATTTAAGAAAGGTTAATATAAATAAGTAAGGAATTCTTTTCCAACCCCTCGCAGATCCCAGTTCAAGGTCTCTGGTGGCCAGAGCCTGTCCTGGCAGCTTAGGGCTCCAGGTGGAAACCAACCCTGGACAGGACATTCTTCCATCTCAGGGTGTGCTCAGTCCCATACTGAGAGTAGGACAACGTAGACACACGAATTCATCTGATGGGCACGTCTTTGGGATGTGGGAAGAAACCGGACTCCCAAAAGAAAACCCAAGCAGACATGGGGAAAATGTGCAAAGGAGTCATTTTTTTTCCTCATCAATGTTATAACAAAATGATGTTGAACCAAACAGCGTTAATCAAAGACCTGCTGTAAATGTGGCCTTTTGTGTCTGGCTTTTTTCACTTAGCATAATGTTTTCAAAGTTCATCCATGATGTAGCGCGTATCAATGCTTCATTTCTGTTTATGGTTGAATAATATTCCATTGCACTGTTATAACACATTTTACTTACCCTTTCATCAGTTGATGGGACATCTGGGCTGATTCCACTTTGGGACTATTATGAATAATTCTGCTATAAACATTCACGTGCAAGTTTTTCTGTGGACACATATTTTCATGCTCTTGGTTATATCCTGCTGGGTCATACAGTAGCTCTTTGTTTAACTTTTAAAGAACTGAGAAGTGTTTTCCAAAGCATCTGTACCATTTTACATGTCTAATTCATTCTTTTTAATAGCTACATAAAATTCTACAATATAGCAATATGGATGTTCTATAATTAATTGAACACTTCCTCTATTGAAATGCAGTTAGGTTATCTCCATTTTTTTCATAATTACAATTACTCATGACTATTCATGAACATGTAGGGATTCTTCCACGTGAAATCGCTATGTCAATTGAATTTTTTGTTTTTAAGTTTTTTGTTATTTAAATTTTTGTTGTTTAAATTGCTTTTTAATTTTTTAATTTTTTGCTATTTCAAGTTTTACTTTGAAATACGCCAAAGTGCCCCAAAAAGGTTGTTACTAGTCTATACTGGTACAACAGTATATGAGAGAAACAATTTTCCCACACTCGTGCTAACATTGGATATGTTTCAGGTTTTGCCAATCTGACAAGGGAGAACTTTGTCTGCTTGTTTGAATTGCATTGCTCTGATCCCTAGTGGGAGGGAGCATCTCTTCAAGTATTTATATGTTTATTACCCAAATATAAATAGCTAGATCAGGTGATTTCTAAAATTCTTCACAGTCGTAAAATTTGACATGTGATTTATGCTCTAGCAAGAAGTGATAGTTGCACAATGCTGGCCGAAACCAGAACTGGCTTTATGGAGCATGTGATTGTTTAACTGTGCTTCACAGGTGCTGGGACCGGCCCTCGTGCTTCCACAACATGCCCACTATTAGAGCCACCTTCCTTCATATTTAGCCAAAGAGAAAATGCCATGCCTCTAGGAGAGACACAAGTTAGCACAACCAAGGGAATCAGAGCAAGTTTTGATTGAAATCAGGGAACTGCTATCTGAGAGGGCGAAATGTCATAGAAAAGAGGACCTGATAGATTTAGAACAAAATTGACCTAGTTCTCATTTTTACCTCAGGCCCATTATTTCCCAGAGGCCAAATGGTGTTGTAGTGGAATGGGCCTTGAACGTAGAGTTAGGAGATTTAGGGTCCAGTCCTGACAGACACTCATGTGAGGGCTTGGATCATGTCCATGCCTCACTTTTCTCTTCTGTCATATGGTCATATTCCCTACTACACCAAATTATAATGTTATAAAGCTCAAATTAGAGAACAGGTGAAAATGCAATGAAGTAAAGACAGTGTTCTACCTAAAAGCCAGTGATTTGGGTTCTTCACTCCCATATCCAGTACTCACAGAAGCCACATAACAGGGTAAGCAGTCCAGAAGGAAGTACTTGACAACTTCACTCCTCCACTTGAGAATTCAAAACCGATTCTTAGAAATATACAGATTAGAAGAGCCACACTCCAACCATGCTTCCCCGTTCCAGAATCCGGCATACCTGGGCACCAGTACCTGTGCTAGGACTTTCTTCATCTCCTAAAACGATTAAGACAGACATTTAGGGACCCAGATGGGCTTTGTTTTTCTCACGTATTTCTCAGATAATCTTATTCCACTGTTTTCCTCTTTTGTTCCAATTATTTCCCAAACTCTTCCACATTTCCTTATACATAAATCAAATTAAGTGGTGGCTAAACTTGGAAGACAGCTGATGGACTGACCCTAGCTGTGTTTGCCAGAGTTAGTTAGCCATCCACCCACTGTCCATGCTCTTCAATTCATAATTTAAAATTATGATGAGAATCACCTAGGGATCACATTACCAGCTTCATGACATATGGCTGTGACCATGTGACTAGTGTTCACCTATAGACTGTGAGTTGGAATGATGTATTTCATTTCCTGACCTGAGTTTTTTAAAACTGGAAGTACCTGCTTCACATTCTCTTTTATCTTTTTCCAGCTAAATGCAGATGGTGAAATGACTTAGACAATGGCAATGGCTGAGCCGTACAACAGAGGCATCTTAATTCCTGGATAACCATGTTGAGGAAAGCTGACTTCCCTTGACTATTGAGTAAGTGAGAAATAAAATTCTATTAATTCAATTTTGAGGTCTATTTGTTTCAGCAGCTATCATTATTTTAACATCCTGCCTGAAAACATTTCACCCGCATTATCATTTTAATAAACCAGGTAGCAGCAAAGCTCATGACATTCCCAATAGACATCTTCATTACAGCCTAGAAGTTTCTTCAAACAGAAAGCTCATTAGTTACCCTCGTGCGATAAGACAGCTCAATTCTGCTATATCCAACAACTCTTGGCTTGTGCTTTGAAAAGCTCTGAAGTGTGAGAAACAGATGTTTTACAACAAAAAGTTACAATAAATACATTGATTGTATGTTAATGAAAATTCTCAGGAAGTATAAATTATTCAAAGAAATATTGTAAGAATAAGATTGGTCTCGTCCAGGAACTTACAATTTAAACGGGAAAGCAATATGCTTATACAAATAACTCAACTTCAAGACTGTATGTCTGGTTGATACCAGGAATAGGTACTATAAGTCTTTTAAAGAGGGTGAGATCATTTTTATCTGAGGGCAATAAGGTAAAGCTTCATGAAGAAAACGGGAGTTGAGCTGTGGCTTATAAGCTGGGTAGAATTAAGTGGTAGAATCATGTATAGAGGTCAACAGAAATTAAACTGGCAAGTTAGGTTACTGTTAGATGCTAGGCATTTAAAAGGTCTTGAATGCCAGGCTGAGGAAGCTGGACATCTTTATTAAGGCAACAAGAAGCTAGTATTTTAGGTCCCCCTTAAATCCTAGAATTTTAGAGCTAAATATGTGACTTACCCATAGCAAAAGCCATGGCAGCAAAAGCCTAGGGATTACATTACAAAGATGTACTCCTAACCTCCTTTATTTTCCTATGGCCTACTTTCATGGCCCCTAAATTTCAGTTATTCAAATGCCACCTTCACATTTTATTCCATTCCTACATACCACTGGTGTATTTGTCATTTAATAGTTTTCTTTAAGTCTACTTCTAAATGACTTCTACCTAAGCAAAAATCTATCTGTGAAATTACAGGGTAGACATATGTGCAGGGTAAAATTTTGTCTAATATACAGTCAAATAAATGCATGGCTATTAACATGTTTAAAGTGTTCTTCTGTTGGCTACCTACATATGCTTATTTCCTATTATTGGTTTACAGATAACACTTGGACAAACATGGTCCTGCTCTGAACCATTATACACACCTTCTCTCCTGGGTTCCCAATCACTTATCTTTCCACATGCACTCCCTGATCTTGTTTTGTCCATTTTTGAACTCAGTAACTGATGAGTAAGTAATATTGCCACAGACAATCCTAAAATCTTAGTGGTTCAACAAAACAAAAGTTTATCCCTTGCTCATGACAGGGGGAACAGCCCTCCTCCATCTATCTTGTAGCTAAATCACCTGGAACACAAGGCCTCCAGGTTCACTATGGCGGGGAAAGAGAAAAGAACTGGAGATCATACGGGCTTATTGAAGGGCCAGGCCTAGAAGCAGCCTATGTTACTTCTGCTCACACTCATTGGCCATGTGACCCCAACCCAACTGCAAGGGAGGCGGAGAAATGCAGCCAATCCCACAGATATTGGTAAGTACTGAGGGTCTCTGCCATGATAAACTTGGTACTACAGACCTACAGATCTTGTGGGACGTTGCTCCAAAACTGCCCCCACGACTGGGCTGATTATCTCAGAATTAAAATAACAGATGCATCTGGTTACCTGGGCCAGTATTTTTTTTTTATAAAAATGGTCACTAAGGAACTCAAGCAGCCAAGCCTAGCATTCATTCTTTCCATCTGTCCCCCGTTATTACAAAAGGCTAATAGATTTCTCCAGTGTGTTCTACTTCCACGGTATGTACATATATTTCCCCTGCCCAATCTCTAGATTGGAATTTTAAACTAGAGGATATATAGGCTTCCTCTTGCTGCTATAACAAATTACCACAGATGTAGTGGCTTAAACAACAGAAATGTATCATCTCACAGTTCTATAGTTGAGAAGTCTGAAACAGGTCTTATTTCAAGGTGTCAGCAGGGCTGTTTTCCTTTCTGGAGACTCCAGGAGACAATGCGTTTCCTTGCCCTTTCCAGCTTCCAGAGGCCTTTCACATTCCTTGGTTCATAGACCCCTTTTCCTGCAAAGCCAGCAACGTGATCCTTCCTCACCTCTTATGACTCTGAAGCTGACTCTTCTGTCTCCCCTGTCTATTTTTAAGGACCGTTGTGATAACACTGGAACACCAAGATGATTCAAGATCATCTCCCCATTTGAAGGTCAGCTGATTAACAACTCAATTACAGCTGCAACCTTAATTCTCCTTTGCCATGTAACATAACATATTGACAGGTCCTGGGAATTAAGGCACAGACATCTCTGAGAGGCCATTATTCTGTGGATCACAGATGCCCTCAGGCCAAACCCAGGCCAAGGACATGCTTTGTTTCATAGCCTAGAGTTTCTTTTTCTTTCCTCTTTTTTTCAATATTTTTTAAAAATTGTAATTAAGTTAAATGTTTTTAAATCAGGAGCTTTTATATGTTTTTTATATAGTTTCTCTAAACCCTAAGGGGACTTAGGAACAAGGGCCTGGATTTCCTCATCTAAACAATGGGCTGCTACCAAGCAGTGGCTGCCCTCTTTAAATGGGGCCTGGGCTGCAAGGTCTCCACCACTTGCAATTGCCATGTACTCTCAGCCCACTTCAAGTTCGGTGACTTGCCTTGCCCCCTTTAAATGTGAAAACTCTGTACCAAGAATCTTACTAACATCTGGGTCCCAAACTATCATTTAACTCTCTGTCACTGGACTTTAGAGACATTCATCCTCTTTGGCAGCAGATCCTCCCGTTCGTAAGTCTGCCGTCTGCAGAGAGATGTCATGACAGCTTTTTCTGCTGACTGTAGAAAGCAAACGTGCCCATAGCTTGGGAGAGGCAGGAGTGGATGGTGTGGCTTGATGATCACAGGCATTAACAAGCCCCTCTCAGGCCTGCGTGTCATAAATCTCCTCAAGAAGCAGGGACCTAAGTGCATCCTGGAGCAAGGGACAAAGTTTTAATTTGCTGTTGTTCGATCAACACCCGCCCACTCTTTCGTTCTCTCTTTAGTCCTTGGTATGAGATCTCCTCTAATGAATTTCTTTGTTCTGACAACAGGCCCGAGTCTGGCTCCTGTCCAAGTGGCGCGCTGGCTTTCATTGTCCTCATGGGCTTAAGTGAAGGGCATCTCACTTTGTTTCACTTGCAGATGCTCACAGATCCGGCACTGGCATTAATAACACTGCAGACCTGGCCATTCCATCTTCATCAGTAGCCCTGAATCACTCGCTGCACCACGGATGGGAAGCTGCCTCTGCTGCCAGGGAGGTGAACTCGTCATTACCCAGGTCGGGCTGCGGGGCCTCCTCTCCTAATCCCTGAAAATCATATTAGCCAGGCAGAACCTCTCCTGTCACACTGACAGTAAGTGGAAGAAAGAGACCTTAAAGATCTCAATTATGTTGGAACCCTTCCAAAGGTCACAGGAGCAAGAGACAAGGACAAGAGCTGTGTCACTGAATCCAGTGTTTCCCCAGCCTCCGTCATCTGTGCTCCAACTTTGAGATTTTTGCCATTTCTGCCTAATACCTGTAATTTTATTTATATCATAGCTTCCTTAAATCAACTGTATATTGATTTGCTTTTATTTAGCCCCATCTTAGCTCACAGTAACCAGAAAATTAGAGCGTAGATGAGCTAGTTATTCTTTTTTCTAATATGCATTAAAGTGGGGATATTTATTTCATTAGTTAAAATTAGAATATTAATATTAAAATAAGAACTGTTGATACACATATCATCTAAAAGTATCTTATAATGCTCTTTGTTGGATGCAAACCATATTATATTTGGAAAGCAGAGATATACTCAATCCTTCCAGCTCAGAACAGAGTCATACCTGAATTACATGATACAGGTCGCTCAAGGCTCTCTGGGTAGAATTCCCAAAATTCTGAGGGTACCAATGTCTGTAGGTACCATTATCACTGAGAAGTTTTATCTGATATCTCACCTAAATCTCTCAGCTTACTGTAAGTCTGTTTCCTCATATTTTGACCTATAGTACAATAGATAGTGCCAGAACTAGGAATTCTAGACTCAACAAATGCTCTAGAAACAGTCCATCTCTAGAACAGCCATTCCTAGGTGGCATGGCACAAACCAGCTCAGAGCTAAAGGCTCCACGCTCAGAGATGGACATGGCCCACATTTTCAAGACGGACAATAAAGAAAAGAAGAAAAGAGTGAGGCAGACCAAACAACAATATCTAAGAGGAAAGGCTAGCCAACGTTTTTCTGAAAAAAGCCAGATAGTCAATGTTTTAGTCTTTGCAGGATGAATGGTCCCTGCCATAACTACTCATCTCTGTCATTAGAGTGTGAATGCAACCATAGATAGTACATAAAAAACATGACATGGCTGTGTTCCAGGACAACTTTATTTATAAAAACAGGAAGGGAGCCATGGTTTGCTGACCCTGTTTCAGTGTGTTGGCTGATGAGATTCAGTCAATATAGATGGCAATCTCTCCTGCTATATTAGTCAGGATTCTCCAGAATAACAGCACCAATAGGATGTGTGTGTGTGTGTGTGTGTGTGTGTGTGTACACACACACACACACTCTCTCACAAAGAAATTTATTATAAGAAATTGGCCCATGTCATTATAGAAGTGACAAGTCCCAAGACCTGCAGGGAGAGTCAGCAAGCTGGAGACCCAGAAGAAGTGATGATTTAGTTCCACAGAGGTCTGAGGGCCTGAGAACTAGGAGAGCCAGTAGTGTAGTTCCAGTCTGTAGGCTGGCAAGCTTGAAGCCCAGGAAAAGCCAATATTTCAATTGGAGTCCGAAGCCAGGAAAAGAGGCAACATCCCAACCTGAAGGCAAGTGGGCAAAAAGAACTCTGTCTTACTCAGGGGAGGGTCAGTCTTTTTGTTCTATTCAGGCCTTCAACTGATTGGATGAGGCCCACCCACGCTGGGGAGGACAATCTGCTTTACTCAGTCTACAGATTTGAATGTTACTTTCTTCCAAGAACACCCTCACAGAAGTACCCAAAATAATATTTGACCAAATATCTGGGCACCCCATGACCCAATCAAGTTGATGCTTAAAATTAATCCTCACCTCTGGCAATGTTCTGTCCCTGGTCCTGGGGCTGGAAGTTGTCAGACAAGGAAAAAGTCCCGGATTCACAGTGGAGACAGACCTGAGAGACAAGTTGAATGTGAGAGATTTGTTAAGTCTCTGAAAGAGTCTAAGGACAATACAGACTTCTGACAGATGAGGCTGTTAAAGCCAGAGATGCCTTCAAGGTCATAAAGCCCGAATCTTTCATTTTTCAGATAAGATCGCTAAGGATGAGAGCGTTCTAACACAAAATGACGTATTTGTTAAAAATGAAATTATGCACCACAAGTTTTAAAATTCATCATGGAAGTGCAAGCAGGAGAGACCTGACTAAACTGACTGTGGTTTACATCCAAAAATAACTGTAGGAGTTTAGTTTATGACAGCTCACTGGAGGTTAATAGTATGAAGCAGGACCAAACAATGGTTTTGCAGCCTCAACATGCTCCAGTGGAGGAAGGATGCCCACTTAAGGAAAATATTATTTTCACACCGTTTTGCCCAGGCAAACCGCTTCTGAAGTATTGCTTTCCATTTGGGATCACACACTTACCACACTTACCAGTGACAGAATTATTACTGGGAGGATAATAGTCACGCACTGAGCACCCTCCAGGGCCAGGCCAGGCCGTATGTGGACATTTCTGGTACCACACTACTGACTCTCATAATAACTTGCTAAGGTAGTGGTTGTGGGCAGTGATGAAGCTTCAGACTATTTTAATATAGGAGCACAACAATTTTGTATTTCTTCCCTTTCTTTACTGCACGAAGTACGTTTGAAGTTTAAGCCCATCCCATCCCAATTACTGAGAGAAGGCAACCTAACTTTCCATTGATTTGAACTCTCGTGCCGAGGAGCGTGGGAGCTGGTCAAAGAGAAAATGCCCAAGAAAAGGGGTCTCCACCCAGGGGTGAGGCGGCACCATGAAAGGTACCAGCTGAGCATTCAGCGTGGGAGCCTCCACTCAGGAGAACAGTGCCCATCGCTGTCGTCAGAGATTATGCCAAACAGTCCGTGAGAAAGATCCCATGGGAATTTCACATCACTGGAAACCACGGAGCATGTGGTCAAGATCTTTCTTGTTCTCCTGATTCACACGGGAACCGCAGGAGCTGGTTAGAGCCTACACAGATGGGGCATAATCTGAAGCAGTCAAGAATGCCGAAGCTTGCATGACAACCCCCCCTGTTACAGTGCTTTACCCTCACTTTCACATGAGAATGCTGAGGTTCCTAGGTTAATGTACTGGTAGAATCTGGATTTGAACCCATTTGACTCCAAAGCCTATGCTTAGTGACATTTCAATACTCTCTTGATAAAATGGAGTGTGTCTAAACGAGAGTGTCCGGGAAACTAAAGATGTAGAGCCTAGAGGAGACTTGGGAAGACGGGGAGGAAACTGGTTCCTCCTTTTAAATATTGGAAAGGGTATCATCTGGAAAATAAATTAAACTGGTCTATGCATTCCATGGGTAGGCCTTGGATCAAGTAGAAGGCACAAAGAGACAAATTTCAGCTAATAGCAATAGAGGGACCTAAAATGGAATGGACTTCCTTTTTAGGTATGAGATATTCATCACTGGAAGTATACAAGCAGATGCTGAGTGAGCACATCAGGAATGTGGAACACTGACTAGGAGATCGAGTCTTGTTCTCTGTGGTCTTTCCCTATGCTAAGAGTCTATGACGCTAACAAGGCAGGAATGTGGCAGAACCTCTGACCGTTGGCCTGGTTCCTGGGTCTGTGTTCCACGGTTCTGCTCACCCAGAGCAGCCAAAGTTTCCCATCACCAACAGGAGCCCCTTGGGGACATCCCCAGGCCTGGCCTGCCTGCCTTCATTCCCTGGAGCCCTCAAGTGGTGCATCATCAGCCTCATTCCCCACTGCCCTGAGAGCTCATAAGAAGCATGTTTCGAGGTAAGCTTTCCCTTGCTTGAATCTTCTCCTAATGGACCTGACCACATGCCTTAGAAGAACCTTGAGTACTGGAGCCAGAGGGGAAGCAGGTATCATGAGGCAGGAGGTCAAGGCAGACTTTTGTAGTAATTTTCTGGCCCCATGAAGCCCTTATGGAGCTCAGATCATTTGATCTTCATCAGACCCTGTTGCCCTTTTCAAGTATGACTTGCATGTTCCTTGAAGCAGGTTGGGGAGAGAGGACAGACAGAGGAAATTTACCCACAGTTTGAGTTAGAATGTAAAAATCACCTCAGAAGTGGGGAGGCTGAAGCGGGTGTTGGAGGGCCTGCTGGTAGAGGGAAATCCTGGCTAGCAGGAGGAATGAGGGGATGTGGGAAGGGAGGAGTGAGGAGGGTGTTAGTACGACATTTGTGGCTAAAGGTTCTGGGGAGTGGGAGCCCTAGGGTAAGAGGGTGAAGGCATGCACAAGCCCTCAAAGTCTGTAGGGTCTTCACATCCTTGGAACCTTGCAGGGTTCTAATGTCACCACAGAATGGGAGAAACAGCAAAGTACAGCCTCTCTCTTTTCCTTTGAAAACCAACCTCCTCACACACCAAATCACTGTGGAAACATGGAAACAACCACCCCTAAGAATCAAGAGAACTGGCTTCCAGTTCAACCGTGTGGAGGCCTAGCTGTGTAACCTCGGAAGGCAGTTCACAACTCTGGTTCTCAGCCCAGACGCGCAGAGGGAGGGGTCGGGCCTCCGTCATCCACTGCAGTTGTGACATGCAGGATTCTGGGCCTTCCCCACTCCAACAGTACCTAATGCATGTCAGCCTTCATGAGGGCTGCTTATTGTTTCTGCAAATGAAGCACATGTTGATATTTTCACTTTAGTACTTCACTTTCTAAACAAAATTAGGAAGAGAAGAAGATTCAGGAATAAGCCAGGCTGAGGGGGAGGTGCCATGCATTATTTCAGCTGAAGTGAGGGCCCATAGCCCCTCAGTATCTGTGCCTCAAGAATTGAAACTGCTCCTCTCTATTGAAGGAGCGTAGCAGTATGGAATGAGCCAATGATGGTACTGAGACCAGGAGAGGAAGAAAATAGGATTCATGGTGGATTCGTCCATGGAGGGGAGAAGAGACCCAGGGACCCAGCGGGAGAGTTGTGGGAAAGTCACTTAAGGTTCTGGGAAATCATATGGAACCAGGCACTGGATAGTGTGGAGTTTATAATTCCTTCCTGGAAAGGGACCGTCAACATTCTAGGTGCACTGCTTCAAAAGGTCCCATTTAATGACCATAAATGAGAATGTTCTGTAAACAGCCTATCTGTCACCCACTCTTGCAAATATTTAATTCTGTTTACATTCTATTAACAAGGGAAATGGTGACACAGAGCTACACCCACCACAAATCTGTCCACCAGAAAGATTAAAGGTCAGGAACATAAAGATGGCTGGAACCATGGGACACCTGGGGGACCTGCCCTCTCAGAGAAGCTACCTTGCTTCTGTGAGGAGCTCCAGCTTTCTCTTTCTCGCTTTCCTTTAGCACATCATCTCCAAATGTGGGTGATGCAGCAGCACTTCTCGACTGGGAGCTTCCCCCCTGACAGAATACTAGGGAAAGAAACAAGCAGGAAGTGAGAAAGGCTGCTGTCCACCTACTCTACAGAGTCCAGGGCCTCTGTCTCACAGCTTTCCACTGCCCCTCCCTGTCCCCTTCCCTACTTTGGTTCCATATTTTGAACTCCTTTCTGCTTTCCTCACACCTCTTCCTGCCTCATCCGAGGAAGAGCAAGGACAGTATATGGCAGCCACCCCACATTCTCTGACTTCTGATTTAAACCCCTGCTTACCTCAGCCATGTCATGAGCATGAAAACTTGTAGTAGAATGTAAATATCAATATTATTATAAGGAGCTAATTTGTCTTTTAGACTCACACTCAGGGCATACTGCTCAAACTTGGGGTTCCTCTCCTAACACACGCTTTTTAATGATTATAAGAAAGAAATATTTTCTCTCATTTTTGGTTTCCTCTCTAAATTTTTCCACCCAAGGGCTATTACTTAAAGAGTAGCATTGTATTCATCCCTCTGTTCCTTGAATTTTCTCACTTAACAATGTATGCTGGAATTGCTCCATGTTAGAGCTATGGAAGTACATCTATAGTTCTGCTTCAATCTTGTTAACTGCTGCAGAGTATTCTACTGTGCACTATGATTTAGTCCATCACTGCTACACGCATGGGGAATTTAGGTCATTTTCATGGAACACACGTTTTCATGGAACACACAGAACAAGTAGACCGTGGTTGTAGCAACTACCCAGTCCTTCTCTTGCACTGAAGAAGATTGAGGCCCAAATTTGAAGTTTGGTAGAAATATTAAACATGAACATAATTAATAGCCATGTGACTTTCCAGTCACTGAACTTCTCCAAGCTTTAGTTTCCTCATCTGTGAAATGGTGATAAAAACTACCCATGTCGTGGGAAAGCCAAGGCAGCAGGCACATTACTCACATCTGCAAAACAAATGTAGCCAGTGTCTTTTTTCCCCTATATCTGATCTGATCCTCTTCATAACTTCCACTGCTGACTGAGCAGTAAGGGAAAAAAATAATAATTTAATGCAATCCAGTGACAATCAGCCCAACCCAACACTCACAGCAGTTGCTTTAGTTAATTCAGTCTCTTTCACAGAAACACCCCATCTTGCAGTGCTTCATTCCTTCCTGTTTCTCCTCCTCATGATGACAGCTGGCCTTTGGGAAGCTTTTTGCGGAATTAAGATCCATCTAGACATGTCCCTGTACTGTCTCCTGACTCCTCTGGTCTCCTTTTTCTGCCTGGCAACCGTGATACCTGTCTGTCATGTTTCGGTCTGTTCTCTTGGCTAAATCAGAGCCTGGCAGAAGTCCTCTGCTGACTAGGACTTAGCTAAACCGTTGCTGGAACTATAAACCCCTAAAATCTGGCTGTGACTCAGTCAATCCCCAGACGAAGCAACTAGCCTCATAGACCTTAGCTGCAGTTTCACTTCATCCCAACCACTGTCAATCCATCTACTCACTCTCATCTGCTCCCACAAACTCTGTAGCTTGACATTATACAGACTCTGAATCTCTTAGTAGTACGTTTCCTTCACTTTTAAAAAAAAAAAAAAATCTAGTGGTAGATACTCCAGGCTTTGTAGCTCCATGAAATCATCAAGGATCCAGGCTTCCTATATATTTATGCTTTTCTGGGTATGCTTCTATGTTCCAGGATGGCAGCTGAAGCTCCAGCCATTGTGTCCAGCCTCCAAGCAATAGAAAGAAGAATGGGGAGTGTATCCCTGCTGAGTCAGCTTCCTTTAAGGAACCATCCCAGAAATTCCACTCAAACTTTTGCTTACATTTTATTGTCCATAATTGGCCATATCTAGCTGCAATGTAGTCTTTCACCTGGGTGAATTTCTGCCCTGAAATTGGGATTCTATTCCTTAGGAAGACAAAGAAAGGAATAGTATGGAAACAGCCAGTCATCACTGCTGACCTGCAGGAACTTCTACATTCATTTCATTCCATTCCATGTTCCCAAGTTCTCACTCAAGCTTTCTCTTGGTCACGCACCCTGTCAGCCCCAGGTTGTGCTTCATTCTGCATGGTAGCCCTCTCCATGTGTCCCATATATGGCCTCTTACCAGGATCTCTTCTGGTACTTGTACCTCACTCTAATAGTGCTTCCTCACCCCACCATAAACACACATTCACATATCCCCCTGGACTCCAGCCAGAGGAAGCAAGGTCAGGACTCACATGTTGCCACCACATCTTTCCCCTATTTTATCCCCTTCTTCTTCCCATAACTCTCAGGCTGGAAGGAACAGGATTCCCACTTCCTTTTCCTTTCTATCTTTGACCTTCCTGTGCCACACGCCATAACCCTGCCTACCTGTCCCAGATACAGTGGGGGAAGAGAATGGTTACCAGGCACTACAGGGTAGAAAAATTAAAATACATTGGCTTCATATTTTGAAAATATTATCCCTGTCATATCTATATTCTTTTTTTATTTGTTGAGCACATGGTAAATAAATAGGCCTTTTAATGAATAATAGAGTTGTCCTGGAAATCAAAAAGAGATAAAATGTGGAAATCTCTTGCCACAATGTGTGGCATATTTTACATGCTTAGTAATTAAATTTTAGCCATTACTGTTACTGTTATTATTTAAACAGTATTACACGATATGCCTCAGTCTTCCTCCATTCTTTTTGTCTCTCCCAGACAAACATGCTGCATGTATGGCTCCATCTCACAGAAATGTCATTATGCTCCATCACAGAATTTTCCATTTTGCTGTTTTAAACCCCATTTTCTGGAAATGGGGTGGTTGTTTTTTTCCCTAAGGAAAGGAGGAACGACTTAGAGACCTGACTTTTAATTAACTTTGTTAGGAACTGAGCGGGTCACTGTTCTTTAGGGAAGGGGGCTAATTGGAAGAGGAAAGATTGATGAAGGTCAGTGTGAATGGTGATGTAGAACTACGGCTGGAGGCTGGGTTAGCCAAACTCAGGCCTTTCTGTGCAGTGCTTCATCGTGCGACTCCAAATCATTTCTTACCCCTGGTGACCCCCGACACTTTATGTTGTTTCTGGTACAGCAGCTCAAGAGAGCAGGTAAGTTAAATAAGGCAAGATGAGAATTGATCTATTGACAGTCAACCAGGGGTTGGCTCAGTGAGTCTGAGAGGGAGTTGCCAGAGGCTCTGCTTTGTAATTGCTCTTAAATACATTTGGAAAAGCGTTAGGAGGAAAATGACTATGGGCACTCAGTTTCCTCAGGTGTATTTGGGCCTCTGTGTCCAGCCGCTGCATGGGATTTCCTAGGATTGAGCAGGAATTCCCCAGAGATTTCGAGCTGTAAATAAGGGGGTCATTTTAATGTAGGGAAAATAAGAATGAGCAAATTTGTAAAGAAATATAGTTCTGCTACTTTCAAGTACAACACATAGACACCCAGCAAAAATGTAAACAAACACTTTAAATAGCCCCAGAAAATGTCACTGCCAGGGCCCAGCCCTGATGGGGCAGGAATTTCTCAGACCCGGCAACCAGAGAGAATTTTTAGTCTGCATCAGAGGAGCAAGTAGAGGCATGAGTACAAGAGAGTGGCGTTAGAGGGTTTGGCAGCTGCCTGGAGTGGGGTTCTCTGAAGAGTCTGAAGGCAAATTGGTCCCCATTTCTTCTAGTCTCCCACACAAACAAGCTGCATGACGTGTGGTCAGTCAAATCTGGAAGGATTTGTGCTGATTTTACGTTTCACGAGGAGGGCAGTGTTCCTGGTGAGAAAAGACTCTCCTGTGTAGTAATGCCTGAAATTCACCTACTACTGGGGTAAAGGAAAGCAGGGTGTGAATGTTGGTGGAACTGGAATCAACACTAGGGATAGGTCAGGAAATGGATTGGGAAATATCAGATGAAGGCCTCGGTTCCCTATTGACGCTAACATATATTTAATAATAGCTGACATAGAATAGCCCCTTACATGTATCATCTCATTAATTCACACAGCAAACATTTGAAGCAGGTAATATCATCTCCATCTGACAGATGAGGAAACTTAGGAGAGAGGGAGGGTGAGAAATTTACCTAAAAATTATAGATTTCGTAAATGGTAAAGTTAAGATTTGAACCTGAGGAATCAGACTCCAGAGACCCATGTATTCCACAGGAATACATCCTAAAACCAATATTTGTTGTACCAAAAACCCCAACAGTAAAATTCATAAATCGGAAAAATGATCCTTTTAATATTAACTGTAAAGCACTACATTAGCATAAATTTCCGTAAGGTAATTTTCAGTTAATTATAGAATATTCAATTCCACTCAGAGCTGTCCTTCAATAAGTGAGTTAATTTTTTTCTACATTTTAAAATAATTGCCTCTAATTTGTGTCTTTAGCTCAGATCTACCTTTTCATTTTTTAAAAGCCAGGGTCCAGGAAATAAGTTCAGAACCACTGAAAAATGATAAGTGACCCTGAAGTTGTATTTTTAGCTTCAATGTGTCTCGAGATCTCCCTGTGACAGTCTGGACTAGAGGTCCCTCAGGCGCCTATCACAGAGCCTGGTACCTGCTTAGTAACTGTGGACAAAAAGATGGAACAGAATCCAAGGGAATTTTAGACTCATATTTTCATTCACTGACTCTGAAAAATACATTGTAGTAGCTGTCGTTTTCACTAAGAAATTTTAGCTTTACTGCCAAAAATAAAAATAGCCTAAGCTATTTTGTGTTCATATTTTAAAACTCGTTTTGAGAATTAATATTTTATAAGAAAATTATTTTGATTCCAAATGTGACTTTTAAAAGGTTTATGGTATTCTTAAGTGTAATTTTTATTATGCCTTGGGGCGAGCAGCTTTTCTAGAAAAATATACTGTAGTTATTGATGTCTTGTACCCTTTGTGAATTCCCCTTCATGTTCCGAGGCAGAAACAAGAGAAATTATTTTCTGTACATAATTCACTCCCTTTTTTCCACCTCTACCCTTCGTTTTCCCTCACTGCCTTTTTTTTTATTTCAGTGCAAAATACATAAAATAACTACCATTACCAATAAAAGAATTTTTTAAAAAAATAGGTTGTGTTTTAACAAAGCCAAAGTTAAATTAAAAGATGGGGAAACTACTCATTAAGACCTGTGTAAGCAGATGTGAAAAACTATACTCTCGGTTCTACCCCAATCAAATGCCCTTAGCTCCTAGCCATTCTTTTTCTTCTCTCTTTCCTGGTCTATGTTGAAATGACCATCTCCTTTTCCACCTTCCACATGATGGAGAGGCAGGCACTGATCTTCAGCTGAAGTAGCTGCCTAATGCTGTTCTAGGGGACCTAGAAGGCTAAAGGCCCCCAAATAAAACTGGAGATGCTCAAGTCCCTGTATCAGCTAGTTAATGATGCATGACAAACTGCCCAAAATTTAATGGCTTAAAACAAAAACTTTTGATTATTTCTCACAGTCTATGGATTGGGTGAAGGGACGAGCTGATCTGAGCCAGGTTTGGCTAAACTTAGCTGGGCTCTCTCAGGCATCTGTTGTCAGCTAATGGGCCAGCTGGTCTAAATGGCCTTGTATGAGACAACTCTGCTCTCCCACGTGTCTCTCACACCATCTTGCAGCATGTTCCCATGGTGGTGGCAGGAGTCCAAGAGAGAAAAAGGAAATGCACATGTGCTTTTCAAGCTTCTTCTTGTACCAGGTTTGTTAACACCCCATTAGCCAAGCCAAGTCACATGGCTAAGACTGGAATTAAAGTAAGAGACCGGGCAGAGAGCCTGATACTAGCAGACCAATATGGAGGGCATTAATGCAACCAGTCTACATAGTGCCTGAATTAAAACTTGAAACTGGGCAAAAAAAGAATATTTTGAAAGCAAAATACAGTCAATCCTCATGATTTCAAGATTCCATATTTGCAAATTTGTCTACTTGTTGAAGTTTGTTTGTAACCTCAAAATCAATACGAGGGGAACTTTCACAATCATTCCTATAGATGCACCAAGCAGTGAAAATTGTGAATTGCCTGACACACGTGTTCCCTATGTTGAGGTCGAAAAAGGACATGCTCCGCCTTCTTGTTTCAGCTTTCATACTGCAAGCAAGCATCCTTCTCATGGTATGTTCAGTGCCACATTTTTTGCATTTCCGTGCATTTTATTGGTGATTGCAGTGTTTAAAATGGCCCCCATGTGTCATGTGGAAGTGCTAGGTGGTGTTCCTGAGCACAAGAAGGCTATGTTGTGTCTTAAGGAGAAAATACATGTGTTAGATAAAGTTGGTTCAGGCATGAGTTACAGAGAAGTTGGACATGAGTTCAATAATAATGAGCGACAGTATATATTAAACAAGGTGTCTTTAAACAGACAGACACCTAAAGCAAAGTTATGCAGTTATTGATTGATGAAAATGTGATCAGAGGCTTACCTAACCCCTAATATTTACTCTGGGAGCAATGGTTCAGTATTCACTAGTTCATTGTCTGCAGCAACTTTATAGAACATAAATGCCTCAAATAATGAGAATCACCTGTGCTTCCATTTATTTTGAGCATTATCTTCTTAAAAAGACTTTTTAATAGCAAAAGCTATATTCTTTAGAATTGCATACTTCTAAAAAGCAAAACAAAAACAACTCTGTCATGTAAATACCAAGTTGGCCTTACATAAAACAATCTTTTGTGTTAAGTAAAACATTTTAGGAATGAACTAATTAGCAAAGGGACACATATTAGTGAAATGCCTGGTGACATTCAACAAATGGTTACTGAGTTCCTTCTATGAGTAATTCAAGCTGAGGCATAATTCTGTAGTAAATGAATGAAAACTCTGAAAGAATAACAAAGATTCCAGAGAGTAAAATAGTATTCAAATGTGTTTGTGAGCCTTTGAATGAAAATACTGAACAGGAATAAAAGGCACAATCATAAAATTTTTCATATAATGAAAGCCAAGAAAAAATAGGATTTAACATGAATACCATTTTCAGGAATGCATCTATTATATGTGGAAGTTCAAAGGCATTTTGTCTTGTTATAGAACACAGTGTCCCCCAAAAGCTTTGAGACCCAAATTTGAGTTTTGATGTTGGGCACATTGAAAAGGCTAGATAATATCATGTCTAAAAATCTTAGTCTCTGCAGTCAGTCACACTGAGGTCTGGGTTCTGGCTCTACTTGATTGGATGGGTGACATGGCAAAAGACACTCCCTCTATAGGTCCTTATTTCTTCATTTATAAAATGGGAGTAATAGGAGCACTAATACGAATATAATCAGGCATTTATGAGTACTGACTATGTTCCTGGCATCCTGCTGAGAGCTTTCCATACATTACCTTATTTAATCCTTACACCTGTCCTTTGAATGGGTACTGTCACTATCCCCATCTTCTACATGAGAAAATAGACGCAAAGAGAAGTTAAACAATCTCGCCAAGAATTCGAGTTGGCAGAATCAGAATTTGACCCCATGCATCTGACTCTAGCTTCCTGATCCTGTTGTTTATGAAAGTTAAATGAGATGTGTACAAAATGCTCACCATGGATCCTTTTAAATAAGTGTGGCTCACCATTCCCCACTCCCACTACAACCAACAGATCTGCAGTAAGTAAAGGCTACATAGACAGTTTGTGTGGGGACTCTGTTTACACAGAATGCTACTCCAATTGAAAGCACCACGGGAAAGTCTTACCTCACCAGGAAATGCATTCCAAATCACCCCCTGGGGAAATTTCTATTTATCTTCATTAATGGAAGATAATAAATATAAGTTGGGAGATCAGATCCAAGATTTGTGTTTTAAAAATCTCTCCCATTAAGGTTAAAACTTCCAATATTTTATCTCAACCCTTCTTGAATCTGTTTAATATGTCTGATATTATTATCTTATTTTTTGTCCCAACTCAGATACAATGCTAATGTTTTTATGGAAAACATTTTAAGTACAGAGTGAAGCCAGCTGTATAAACCAACCTTCTGACAGACCAAAACAAAATACACTTTGGTATCTTCTGGATTCTCATTGCCTGTTGTACAAAGGGGAACTAGAGAGAACAAAGATATCCAGAGTACCATTTTCAACTCACATAACTTTCTTTCCTATTTTAATGCCTGTTTTATCAAGTTATCACAGTCAAGTTTCTCCCAGTCCTACACTTTAAGGTTGGACAGACATAGGTATGAGCAAGAATTACTGGTTGTTCTTTCACCTTCAGCTAACAAGATCACTCCTGACTCTGTCCCCTGGCCCTTACTAGGCCTTCAGGAGATCCTGACAACTCAAGCAAACCATGAGGTAGGAAAGAAACACAAAGGAAAGAAAATACTCGCTCGTCATTATCAGAAGTCGTGTGATGGCTGAGAAAACCTGAATTATATCGTATGTCCTGAGTGTGTGTCTAAAAGAACACTCTGCAGCTATGAGTCAGACTGAAGTAGACTGACATATACTAATATGGAACAATCCCCAGCATGTATTGTTAAGTGAGAAAACTCAAGCACATGTACACTGTGCTACTCTTTGAATAACAGAGCTATAAATGCATAGAGACTTGATCCAGAAGGACAAACAAAAAAGCTGTAAGAGTGGTTACCTCAGGGGAAGAGGTTAAGTGTGGGGGTACACTTGTTTTTCAATCTACATCATTTTTTACGGTTTGAATTTTTATTAAAAAGAATGTGTAAGCAATAAATTGTGAGCTGGAGTCTCCCTTTTGAGCTACATTGACCTCTGATCTGGGTGATCTACTCTCCCCCAATGGGGGAGGAGCAAAGACCTGAGGAGAGATGTGTCCTCAGAGCAGAGGAAGAGAAATCTGGGAAGAATCCTGAGAAGATGTTCCCCAGATTGACATTCATGACTTCCCCCTTTACTGTCCTCCTTTGTAGACTTGTCCCCTTCACATGTGAGGACGAGTGTAAAATAAGATCCATGTAAAGATAGAACCTAATATGAAAGAAACAAACCTATGATATGATAAGCAGATTTAAAAAAAAAAAGCTATTCATAAAGAGAATCACTTTAGAAAAGAGAAAAAAAATGTTATATACTTAACTCTGTTTTCAAAGAAGGAGAATTTAGGCTCTTTGAGGAGAGACAGAAAAAAATAAAGAAACCAGAGAATCAAAGATTAGAATATGAAACAATAAAAAGAAAGCATTGGAAAAAACAATAAAAAGAAGCATTGGAAAAAAATTAAGATAATGATAAAAACATTGGAATGAAAATCACATAAGAGGCAGCAAGAAGAATACATAATACTGAAAACACAGAGATGTGGAGGTGGGTGCATAGCTTAAGAAATTCATATAAAAAGAAATGGGAAGAATTTTTTAAATAAAAGAGATTACAAAGAAGATGATAGATGGGGGAGGGCAGGAGGAGGTTCTTCATGCACATAATTGATTTTGCTAAAAATGGAGAACAAATATTTACAGATACAAGAAAGAAAACTTTTCTGAAATAAAGAAAGATAATATGAACCCATTGATTAAAATCTGCAGAAAGTAGAATTTTTGTCTAAGGAAAAATAAAGTCTCAAATTTGAGCCATATCTTAGTGGAGACCCAGAAGTTCAAGAATAAAAACAGAATCTTATGGGCATTCAGGAATTAAAAGCATGTTGCCCCAAAGGAGAAAATGGCTGACCTCAGCCTTCTCTATCGCAATATTCAATGCAAGAAGTTGGTGGAACAATATCTACAGAATTCTAATAGATAAAATCTGTGGCCCAAGAAATATATGCTTTATGTCTAAAAGTAGCAGAAAGATAGTTTTAATAATGCAAAGATTCTGATAATATAGCACTTATGAACCCTTCTTTAAAAAAAAATAGGAAGAAAGAAACAATAACAAAATCAAGCCAGCCCAAAGTAAAAAATGTTTGAAGTCACGTCATGAATGGGAAAGCCATGGATGAAGGGACTGTTGATGACCACTAAGTATATAATTACATTTCCATAGCTCAGTTCTGTATAAGTTATAAATCTTGGTAATACCGGGGGAAAAAAAGTGAAATGAAGGGAAGAAGCTGGAAGGAAGTGTGAAATATAAGTTTTCCTCTTCATGATGAGTGTAAAACTGCCCAACATTGATAAAACAAGAAATAGAGTTTTAACTAACTCTAAGTTTCAAATATTATTATTAGAAGTGGGGAAGACAAAGTAAATCAAAGAAAGCATAAAATAGCCAAAATAAATAAATAAGTCAACAATGTAAACAGAAAATATAGAAATACTATGACCAAATAGATATTGTAAGAAAATTAAGTGCCACAAATATATGTTTAAAAAAATAAATGTAAATGAGATAAATCTACATAACAAAAAAAGACTACCAGTCTGGATTTACAAAACTTACCTACTTATAATGCTAATAGTGAAAACATAGGAAGCTTGGATAATAAATTTATGGCACATTCATATAATAGAATATCTGACAGTCATTAAGAAAGAACTAGATATAAAAGAAATGATGTGAAATGAAGTCGAATATAAATTAACAGAAAAACATTGCAAGAATAACGCATAATGTTACTCTATTTGTATTTTGCAAAGGATATACGTGGTACACACAAATGTTGATACATTTGCCTCTGAATATATATGCATATACATATGCATTTTGTTTCTGTATGTGTATTTTCAATGCTATACCAATGGGGAAGGTGGGCTGATGAAAGGGATCTACCCAATAGGGAAGAGTATTTCATCCTTGATATTGTTTAGAATTGCTGGTTCATGGTGTTAATAAAAAGAAGACTGATTTTAGGAAATTTTATTATTTTCTACAGTTCTTATAACAATGCACCTCCTTATTATCTGACCTGGGTGGACCACTCCAATCTTCTTTCTTTTGGTATGCCAGTGTGTGTGTGTGTTTTTGTGTATGTGTGTGTGTGTTTTTGTGTGTGTGTGTATCTAGCAGCTGGAAAGATACACAACACACAGTTAATAGGAATAAGATTGGAAGATACGTAAAGAGCAGAGAATGTACAAACTTTTTTGTATGTTATGAAAATGTTTAAATTGGAATATATCTCTTTATAATACAGTTTAATCAATAATAAAAAATGAGAAGAGTAGGAAAGAGTTGTATATGGAAAGAGGTAGTCAATTTAAATTGAATTGTCAGTTTAGTTTGGTGCTCCTGCCAGATATAGAAAACCTTGGGTTACACAGTCTTTATATCAAATAAAAGAAAACATACAGTTCTACCCCCCCTCCCAGTTCTAATACTTAGCACCCAATAGACATTCAATAACGGTTTGTTGGGAGAATTAATAAATTCTTCTAGTCAAAGAAGCTTTTTCCTTGCAAAAATTTCAGGAAATGTTACTTGAATCATATAATGAGTGACACTTTCAAAAACAGAAATGCAAAAGATACAAAAATACCTGCAAAATGACTGTTTGCTATGTCAACTCTCAGGACTTTCAAAAGCCTAACACAGCCGTCACTCCTGCTAGACCTTTCTTTAGGGAGCTCGAAAGCATTAGTGTGCTCTCTCCTGAATATATATATGGTGATTAGAGGATGTCATGAAAGTGACATGGAGCATGTCCCTTAGACTGTCCCTTTCAAGTGACAGATGTCTCAAGTGGCCTTTAGCAATTGCTAGGTTGCAGACAACTTCCAGTTGAGTCTCTCACAAATATATGAAGTACTGTTTATTGTTGCTGTGGTTTAAAGGTGTCATCCATCAGTGCAGAGCCAACGTTGCATTCATCTATTTAAGGACAAGTTTACTCGTTCTTATGGTAGAAATGAAGTGGGTTCTTTTTCCTCTGCACTAATGGGCGTTTGCACGGTGGGCCAGGCTCACCGTGTGAACAGAACCCAAGATAGCTTTCCTCTGCCCCCATTCTCCACAGACCCAGTGGGGAGGAGAGGAAGGGATCCCTAGATCAAGTAGGGAGTTCAGTGTTACAATTTCTCACCGTTTTAGGCAAAATTCTGCTCAGACTGATGTGAGAAAAGACAGTGGCGCCATGTTAACATTTTATAGCGTCCCAGCAGGTAGAAGAGCAGAGGCAGGACTATTGTTCCTGTTCCTTAAGCTGACCGCTGGGGATGGGGTTTGGGCTTCTCCTCAAATGGGACCAGCTGAGTTTGTCCTGACTCTTGCTGAGTGACACTGTCCAATACAGCCTTCAAAACATACATACAGCTAGAAGACAATCGCACAGTAATATGTCCCTTCGAGCACTGACACTTCAATTCCAACTGTAGTCCAGGGGTATCCACAGCTCCTGTCTAAGGCACATGCTTTGTTTGCTCTGTAGGAGAGACTGTTGATCGAAGAAAGTCTCATGACACAGTGGCATTTTCTTGGAGGGACCTGGGCCCTAGGGGAGATGGCTCCAGGGATCTCTACCGTAATAATATCCTATTGTAAGTATTTATGGACTTAATTTGTATTTGGATACAGAACGGAGGCTGTCCACAGAGGTTATGGCAGAAAGAATCAACATTTCTGTCCCGAAATGGAACTTTAATGATTCAATTGGAAACATTCTCACCCTGCAGGGATCTTTCTGGACTCCACTCCACCTTGGCGTCTCCATTCTCCCTTCTTCTTGTGCCCCAGGCAAGAATCAAGGGGTGCTCTGCACTGAAAATTCAAGAATGTGACTAGTCCTTGTTTCCTAAGGAATGAGGTCATGGTGTGTTCGTATTTACTGCACGGGAACGTTTTTTCTACACATGGCAGATAAAAATGGACGTGAGGACCTCTGGCTATCTGTCTCTCTCTGTCTCTGTTTTCTTCTCCCCCCATGCTCTCTTGTCTGTTTCATTCTCTATCCTCTCATGTGGCTGATGAGTGGTCAGACAGTTTGGGTTTCAGGGGAGGGAAAGGTCCCTTTTGGACCTCCAGCCTAAGCCACAGACTTCCTCAATGCGGTTTCTGACACAAACATCCTATCACACCAAGTGGAACGTTGCATTCTTTTGCCATCATCCTCTGTAACTTCACAGGGAAAGAGAGTTGCTTAAAGGTAGGGCCACATAGCACCATGCATAGAGTAAGCACACAAATGTTTGCTGAGTTGAGAGACTTTGAAGTCTCAATCATTATGAAGAATTCAAGTTTCCAGTGAAAGTGACTTTGTTTTCCACCATGAAAATGCATCAGGAATAGCTGCATCAAGGTGAATCCTCTGGAAGCCCTATCTTGAAGGGAGGTGAATCTGTTGAATAGAGAGGCTTCTAGTGATGAAAACAGAATTCTAGTCACTTAAAGCTCCTCTATGTTTGTTTTTCAAAGTGCAGTATGTGTTCCCCTATTCAAAAGAATTTAATTTGTACATAAGCAAATATTTTATTATAATTATTCTGAATTAATTTAACCTTAATTAGAAAAAAATGTAAGTACTATGCCTAAAATGTGATTTTATAAGTACTATTGATTATGACAAGGTTAAGGTCCTTATCCTTATAATTGTTTGAGTTGATTTAAAGAAAATGCTAAGTCAATAATAGTCAATAAGGGTCAGCCCGGTGGCTCAGGCAGTTAGAGCTCCATGTTCCTAACTCTGAAGGCTGCTGGTTCAATTCCCACATGGGCCAGTGGGCTCTCAAGCACAAGGTTGCCAGTTCAATTCCTCGAGTCCCGCAAGGGATGGTGGGCTCCGCCCCCTGCAACTAGAAAATGGCAACTGGACCTGGAGCTGAGCTGCGCCCTCCACAACTAAGATTGAAAGGACAACTTGACTTGGAAAAAAGGCCTGGAAGTACACACTGTTCCCCAATAAAGTCCTGTTCCCCTTCCCCAATAAAATCTTTTTTAAAAAACAGTCAATAAAATGAAGATGAGCATATGAAAGACTGAAATTAAGGTAACACTGACTACATCCTCTTGGTTCATAATATATGCTGCCTTGGCTGACCTGGCCAATATCAGAAGATTAGAGACCCATTCTGGCCAATAAATACACTATTACATACCCTGCATGGCCTTTTCAAAATCACCAATGTCCAGTAGCTCTACTGGGTTTTGAGGCTGAACCTATTGCTCTGTAGATGGAATCTTACTTCTCCAGCTCTGCAGAGTGACCAAAAGCAGTGTCACTAGGTGTGGCGGATTGTGGACCTTCCCCAGAGAGCTGGCTTTGCATCCTAGGAGGCTTTCCAGCAACCAGCTGGGTGGGTGATGGGGTCTGGGGCCTTTGTGGAGCTTGCCTGCCTTGTTTGAGCCTCGGCCGGACCCCTAACCTGCAACTTCCTGTTTCTATTTCAAAAAATGTAAACTGATGATATGATGCAAAAGACACATTTTGAAAAGGAATATAATCTAGAATTATAACAGTAGAGTAATAGGAGTAAAACGAAGTCTGCTGAGGCAAAAGAAAGCACTAAGCAGCCAGTCAGTGGCCCGATCATCTGAGGAGGCAAAGCTGGGCTATGTACTGGCAGACTGTGAGCCTTCAAAGAAGGGCTGCTCACTATACACAATAGCCAAGACGTGGAAACAACTGAAATGCCCATCGCTCGATGACTGGATTGAAAAACTGTGGTACATTTATACAATGGAGTATTACGCAGCCATAAAGAAGAAAGAAATCTTACCATTTGCAACAATATGGATGGACCTAGAGAACATGATGTTAAGTGAAATAAGTCAGACAGAGAAAGACAAATACCATCTGATCTCACTTATATGCAGAACCTAAAGAAAAGAATAAGTGAATGAACTAATCAGAAACAGTTTTGGAGACAAAGAGGAAAAACTGAGGGTTGTTAGATGGGCGGGGGGGTGGGGATAAGGGGGAAGGTGAGGGGATTAGAAAACAGTCAGTAACCACAAGATGGCCATGGGGTTTTGAAAATTAATTTGGGGAACGTAATCAATAATGTTGTAAAGATTTTGTAGGGTATCTGATGGACACGTGTCCCATTTGGGAGACCACCTCAGGGATGATGTAGATGCCTGATCACTGCACTGTACGCCTGAAGCTGAACAATAATGAATGCCAACTATAATTTTACACATATATATATATTTATAAGAAGTGGAGTACAGCATTAGGAATAGAGACTGTGGAAATGTAATGGCTGTGTGCGATGTCAGAGGGATAGTGGATGGAGGAGTGGGGTTGTCACTGTATTCGGGATATAAATGATAAATGTCTAACTATTACATTGTTTTGTGCACCTGAAACTTAAAAAAAAAAAATATGATGACTAAAAGTGACATTTGCCTAATCTGTATCTAATTTCCAGATTGGAGAAAATTAAATAATATTATTATCCTAAGGCACAACAATGTTGCTTTAAAGCAACAATATTTTGAGAAAGTAACATGCTAATGGTAGTGAACCGTGATGTCCGAGTGAGGGTAGAATCAAGACTGGGAGTACCGGGGAGATTCTTGTAGGAATCCTAATACCAGGCTAGAATCTGGGAGCTAAGATCAGTGTGCTTGGAAGTTCTGGGTCTGAGAGCATGGGCATGAATGGAAACTGCCCAGGACCAAGCAGTCAGTGGCGACCTATGCTTCTGTCATATCCTGGGACTCATTCTGAGTGAAGCAGACACTGTGTGGCTCCTGGCACACACACTCTCATATCTGTGACAAGAAAGGTGCTACCAAAGAAACGCCAACTAGACCCAGAACTGGGGTAGAAATTCCTTGAGGATGCTCGAAAGCAAGAGGAAGGGGAAAGAAGGGGCAGGGGAAAAGAGCAGCAGCAGACGCCACAAAGAATTCAGAGATGAGAGAAGCGGAATGTCCAGCACAAGAGTCACTTGAGCTGGGGGCCAGAACCCCCATTCTAGGGTAGCGCCAAGCTGCCCACTCCAGAGCCAGGGTCCAGATCTCCAAGAGTCCTGACTGCACACTTGCTGAGACATATGCCATCCCCCTACTTCCAGTGACCTGGCCAATTCGTCCCCACTTTGGAGTATGGCTTTGATCCTCAAACCCAGGGAAGCCTAATTAATACACAAGGCCCAAAGGAGCAAGGCTGTGGAGCAATGCAGATAATGATGGTCAAGTGTCACAGCTGGAACCAGCAGAGATGCGGAAGTGGGTGGGATCCAGGATTCTGCTGATGTTAATGGTAGTTGTAATGGATGAGTCAGGCAGGTGGTCAAAAGTTAAGAACTAGGAGATCCCTAAGGCGAAAGTGAAATAAAGAGGACTGATTTGAAGCATTAGCTGCAAGGAAGACTTTAACAGCCGCAACCAAGTAATAAACTGTGGTAAGTCCTCTCTTAAAGCTCATGTCAGACATTATGGCCTCTCTGAAAGCCTTGGGTGACCTTCCTCCCGGGCTTGGTTAGGGGCCCATCCTGTGTGCTCCTCTAACACAGCATCCTGTTCTTACCTATTTCACAACACTTAGCACCCTGTATTGTCATTGTTGACTTACTCACGTCTCTCCTTATGAGGACAAAGACTATGTCTCATTCATCTAAGTATTTCTAATACCCAGTGGGGTAGCAGGGAAGGGAGAGGAGGGAGGAGTAGGAAGGAGGAGAAAGGGTAGAAGGGGAGGGAGAGAAAGGAGGGAGAGAAGGAGAAGGAAAGAAAAAAGAGAGAGATTAAGTGAATGTGAACCAAACTGGCAAGGTTTCCCCACAGCCAAAGCATTTGGAGATTCCGAGGAGTGTGTTATCACAGGGTTTCAATGACATTTGGAAAAGTAGCTCCTGCTGGCTGATGCTTTGGAAGTAACTTGTTGTGAAAGAAGGGTGTCCTTGATAAATCCAGTTTCACCCCTTTGCTGTATCTGCATGACACTTCGTTTTCTTTCCACAAAGCTCCACCCTCCCTCTTCTTTGGAACCATTATTTGCTTGACATGAGAAACATCCTCTAGAAAATGTAATCACTGATTACATCAATGAAAAAATCCAGCTCTCCGATATAGAATGATTAAACACAGAAAAACAATTTTTCAATAATAATTTTCCAGCCCTTTATTCTCAGCCAGAGTTAGTTTTTTGCTTGTGCACTGGGATTTCCCAGAGTCCTTTAATGCTTTTACTCACTGTCAATTCACAGTAAAAATCCTGTCTCCAAGTTGGCACTCTGTATTAGAAGAAGTCTGAACTGCATGTCATTGAACTGAATTGTTCTCCTTGGTTTCTCTTCCAAATAAGTACGCACTTCAAAAGCCATTTGCTATAAGCTCCTGAGTTCTTCTTGATTTCTAAACTCCCGTAGCTTTCCTCCCACCCTGCCCTCTTCGCTCTGCCTTCTGAGTTTCTATCCAGCATTGCATTCCTGTGCTCACCTGCAGGTCTTTCATGGGCCAGGCCCTGTGCTTCTTGCCTTGCACCATGTATGTGGCCCTTGTGCTGTCGGAGGTGGGACATGAGCGTGGCAGGCGAGTGGCCCTGTCCTGCTTCTGAGGACTCTTACATCTCTCCCAGCGAGTGTGCTCCAGGGCTCACCATCTCTCCATCTACAGACAAGTACAGAGCTCCTGCTGGGTGCCCTGCCCTGTGCTAAGTCTGAGGTGGGGGCAAAGACCCTTCAGATGCAGCTGGCAAGCCACTGGATCTCCACCCGACAAATGCCCAGCTCCAGTGTCACCTCCTCTGTGAAGGTATTCCTGACTATTACCTTCCTCTGTGACCCCACAGCCCTCTGTCCTTATTTTTGTTACAGTGCTTATCCTGTGTTAGGCCTTAAGGGATACAATACATTATATCCATCCTGTCTGATTTTGAAATCAACTGAGAAACATACATGAGTCGAGAGCTGTAGCTCACAATATCAGCTTCATTCATGTCAAATGAAGCCAGATGGGAGAAAGCAATGGGTCTGCAGCCAAATGAGCTTCCCAATATGCCACACACGCACACAAACACACATACACCCCAATAGGCCTGACTTATCCCCTTGGCACACTGAGCCACTGGAAAACTTCAGGCCTCCATTGACCAAGCTGATCTCTTATCACACAGCATATGCACTCACCTGCTAGGAGAAGGCTTCAAAAGAGAAGAAAAAGAGCAAGACTTTTGAGGGGACCTTTTAATTAACACATTACTCTAATAGAGTAATGTGGAGCAATGGATGTCAATTTTTCTCCAGCCCAGCAAACAGGTAAGCCACTTCTCTAACTCCAGGGAGGAGAAAGTAAAAGGTGGCAGGGAGGGGGGTAGAACCTCATTTCTAATAGTTTAGAGAAGATTGAGGCAAAGACATGAAAAAAGTAAGAAAATGGACCACACACACATACACACACACACACACACACACCCTCAGAACTGTAATCATCTGTGTAGAATTCCATCTCTTCCACCAAATTTTGAGTTTCTCAAAGGCAAGGACTATCTCATTAATCTTTGAATAACAAGGAAAAGAAATTTCCCCAGCTGCCACATGTGCTTTATTCAATTGATGTTGACTGAATAAATAGATGTGTAACCCAAGTGTGGCAGGGCCTCTCTCTCCTGCCTGTTGGGTTACTTGCCCACCTTTGGGCAAGATTCTTGGCCGTATCTGGTCCACATATCGCTCCACACTGGTCGGCAATCAGTGGTGACCCTTTCCACTATGTCTTGGCTGGATCCCATGAGGTGACTGGGAAGCCGTCACCATCCTGCCCCACTCCAACCCCTCAGGGTTCCCCTGACTCTTGGGGAACCAGACACAGCAAGCTATGTCTAAGAAGTAGATCTCTCTCAAAATAGTGCATTGCAGAAAGAGCAGAGTTTATAACTACGCCTTCCTTCCACTACCAAGGTCTTAGGTTTCAGACAGGAAGTACCTGCTAAAAAATTCTGTCTCTTCATCTCTTCTCAATTCCACAATCCAAACCACCAGCCACAGCTCCTTCTGAAGCTCCTCGGATCCAAAGCTCAATCTTTCCCTCAGGAAACTCTCCCCAGTGAGAAAAAAATCCCCAGCCTCCCCCCGCCACCTTATGAACCCACTTGCTTCTTCTGTCTGAGAAACTCCAGCACCTCATATTTTGAAGATCCCAAAGGAAAAGTCTAGGGAGGAATGGGCACTGAGCTCTGTCGCCCCAGCAGCGAGAGATATAAACTGGCATCACCTTCTGAGGAAGCACGTCTAAACAAGGAGAATGTTGTTCTATAGCATTTTGAGATATTACTCTATGATTTTTTTTCTTTTTTGTGTCTTTTTTCTGTCCTCCATCCCCACACCTGCATTTAAATAGTTGGTATGAAACTTGGCAGAATGGTAATGGCATGTAAATATTTCTTGTTTTTGTTTTAAAAGCCTAAGCCATTAGGAAAGGCGAATTTGCTAATCATAAACAGAGTTTCTAGAAGAAAAGTGAAGGGAGAATTTCCTTCACTTTAGAAAACACTTCTCTTCAGGTTTCAGGTGAAGAGTGGAGAGAGGAGGAAAAGGAGAGAGAAAGGAGGGAGGGAAGAAAAAAGAAAGAAGAAAGGGAGAGAGATCAATTGTTCTGTGGCTTCTAAGAGCAAAGTCCTAGAAGCAACAATGAAAAGCAGAAGACACTAGAGAAAAACGACAGTTCAATGCATCATGGCAGATTGGACTAGAATCAGCCTCAGCAAAGATGTCCATGTAGCAAGGACAGCACAGAAGCAGCAGAGAATAACCACATCAAAGAGCCATAAGAACCAGGCTGACAGTGTTCACCACAAGGCACCCCTGGGTGGAACAGTCTCCAAGGACCAAGTGAGTCCAAACCTTGGTACTGGGTAATTCCCAGACTTGGAAAAGCTCCAGGAAAGACAATGTGTTTCAACTGAGCCAGAAGAATGTATGTGTGTGTGTGTGTGTGTGTGTGTGTGTTGTGGGGAGAGGAGTTCAGAAATAGAAATCACAGTATATTATAAAATTTAAAGTTGAGTTTCTTTAGAGAGTAGATTGGTGGTTGTCAGAAGGGGACTCGATGGGGATGGGTGCGGGTGGTCAAAGGGACAAACTTCCAATTATAAGGTAACTAATGTACAGCACGGTGACTATAGTTAGCAAAAGTATATTGTATATTTGAAAGTTGCTAAGAGAATAGATCTTAAGAGCTCTCACCACAACATAAAAAAAATGTAATTACATGAGTTGATGAAAGTGTTAACTCACCTTACTGTGGTAATCATTTCACAATACATACACATACCAAATCACTATGTCGTATACCTTAAACTTACACAATGTTATATATCAATTACATCTCAATAAAGCCAGAAAAAAAATTATATTTCTTGAACACCTCAATTTAAACAGAGTTTCGTCCTGCTGCATGAAGACTAATTTTTCTCCAAAGACAACATTGTCTGATTTCATATGAAGATGGCATGTCCTTCTGTTATCATGCATTAGACCTGCTCCTGTGGAAATAACAACCCTGGAACTACTGTACAAAGGAGCTCTTGATGGCTCTTGGGGTCCCTACCTTACCTGTGAACTGTGCTAATAATGCTAATAAGAGATTTTTTTTCAATTAAAGTTTATTGGGGTGACAATTGTTAGTAAAGTTACATAGGTTTCAGGTGTGCGGTTCTACAATACATCATCTATATATCACATTGTGTGTTTACCACCCAATCAGTTCTCCTTTCATTACCATGCATTTGATCCCTTTCTTTGAACACCAGATTGTTGCCCCAGTGAGAGAATGGGGATGAGCATGGGGACTGGATCTTGACCATCCTGCAAAATTATTGAATGCCGATTCTGCCTCTAGAGTGGTCAATGGGCAGCCATGCTGTTTATGTAAGCTCTGACCTTTAGAACTGGACCCTGGGAGGAGGAGGAGAGCTTGCAAATGGCCCAGTTCTCACAGCTGCTGATGAGCAGCGGATTGGGCAAAAGTTACCTGATGTCTGTCAGTCAAGGATAAGGCTGCATTATCAGTGGTGAGACAAGCCCATTACTACAAAAGAAAGGAAATTATCAAGAGACAAATTTTCTTGAGGCTTGACACACCTTTAAAGGCTGTGAGAAGGGAAAAGGTGTGATTTAACCAAATTTCTTCTCAGTTGCAAAGGAGAGTGACGAGTGCCTTCAGACAGGGAGCCAACAGCATAGCCAATCAGTCTTTCCCTCCCCAGACGTACCCTTTTCCATTCATTCATCTCAAGCCCCTCTGGTGTGTGGTGCACAGTTCTAGGTCCATGTGTGTGCTGCAGGGCCTTGGCTGGATGGTGGTGTCAGTGGCCTAACCATACCAGTAGCAGCTGCAATCGATACAGGTGACCAGTGAAACCATCTGAGATAATGTATCATTTAGGGTCCTTTAATACAAGACTAAAAGTGGCTTAAACAATTTTTTTTCACAGAACACAAATTCCAAGGTAGGTGTTTCCAGCATTATTTCAGTCGCTCAGCTATATCACCATTTATCTGTTATTCCATGGTGCTGTGCTCAGCTCTTACTCCAACTCTTGTTCCTCATGGTCATAAGCTCTAAACATCAGTATCTAACACAACAAAATCCAGAGCAGGAAGAAAGTGATAGAGAAAGAGTTGTCCTCGTTTATCTCTCTCTTTATATCAAAAAGAAAAATCTTTCTAACAGACTTCTCCCAAAATCTCACTAGCTGGGACTGTTTCTAAGGGTTACCTTTAGCTGCAAAGGAGTCTGGAAAAGTGGCATAATGGGAGGCAGGATTAGCTAGCATGAAGGAAGCAAGAAAGAATGACCATGGGATAGAAAAATGAACACTGTCTGGCCCCACTCCTGCCTTAGATGGTTATTGGGTGCCTCTGGGTCCCCAGCTGCCATGACCTTGGACTTTAGCCAGCTGACTCCCTTTGGACTGGTCCTTTATGCCTGTTTCAAACCCCAAATGCAATATCTCTGCTCCCTGCTGTGGTACCATGTCCCAGGTGACAAGCTAGCCTGATGTTGAAATAGATATAACACTGAGCAGCACTCCTAGCCTCTACTCATCCTATCCATCCATGGAACTGCGGAGAGAGAAAGACCTAGACTTGCGACATGGGGAAGGTGGAAGCAGAGGAACAGGATGATGGCAGCAGAGGAGCTCGTGCCCAGCCCTCCAGGAGGGCAACCTCCCACTGATCACCAACAACCTCTGAAGGTCTTTTTTATTGAGGCCGGCACCGAAAGGTTGGGCTGTGTACCTGAAAGAGCATGCGTTCAGGCGCTCCATGCACCTGAATTTGAACCTCAACCCTGCCATTTGTTCCATGAACTATAAAATGGGATTATGGCAGCACTGTATTCCTAGGCTGGTGGGAAGGACTGAGTGAGCTCAGGCTCGTAAATCTCCTAGCACAGTGCTTGGCACAGACTCAGGGAAACTGGCTAAGAGAGTAAATCTTACAAGTCCTCATCTCAAGAAAAAGAATGTTTTTTGTAACTATGTATGGTGACAGATGTGACTAGACTTACTGTGGTGATCATTTCACAATATATACAGATACTGAATCATTATGTTGTACCCCTGAAACTAATACAATGTTATCTGTCAATTACACATCAATAAAATGTTTTCATTGAAAAGTACATACGCAGCAAAGACAATCATTGCCATCACGCCACCCTGCGTGTTCCACTGAGTCATAATTCAGAACTCTTGGTCAATAGCTCTATAACCAGAGACTCAGTTCAAATCCAGTCTTGGTCCTGGCTCTGTGACCCAGGCCCTTAACCTCTCTGTGCCTCTGTTTTTGTACCAGACAAAAGGGTCACTATCAGTGCCTGTCTCCCTGGTTGGTAGGAGACTGAAAGGGCAGTGATGCAGGTAAAGCACTTGAACAACTGTGGCACATAGTGTGCATGCTAGACTAAATATGTTAGGGTATAAAATTATGTCATTTTCTTGGACTCTCTGCTGAAGAACAGAGGCAAGGAGAGATGTTTGCGAAGAATTCATCAAGAGGCTAACACTAGAGTTGGACCCTTACAGAGTAAATCTTCCCTTATCAAGAAAATGGACTTTTCCAGACCACTGCCTTTCACTACTAGCAGAGGGCAATCTCGTCCTTCTCACCAGCGCCCTGTGCAGGTCTTGAAGATGGAGGCCGGAGGGGAATGTGTTGAGGGCCCTGGGGGCCGGGTCCGACCACCTGGGCCGCAGTCCTGGCCCTGGTCTGCCTGGCTGCACAAACTTGGGCATGTGTTTGAACTCCCCTTTGCCTTAGGAAATAATAAACCTACCTCCGAAGGTGGCTGTGAAGAACGGCGCCCAGCATGTGATGCTCAAAATAATGTTATCAGCTATTGCTATTAGGAGCTTAATTAACTAACTTTGATTTAATTGGGTGGGATTGTTGTTGTTGTCCCCATTTTACAAACAAGCGAACCAAGGCAGCACTGAAGTCACATCGGGAGCTCAGCCTTCCGTTTTACTGCTCAGTCCATTAAATTCCGTTCTGAACATAAGTTGATTTTTGGTGTGTGGGTACTACTCGTGTGTGATTTTATTTTCCTCTGGTGCATTTTAGAAACAAGGAGGTCGGTATTCCTTGCCAACTCACCTACCATTTCAGACTTGCTAGACTCTTGTCAGTTCCCTCCGTAAAAATAAACCTACAGTGCTCAGAATAGAAGAGCACACTGGAAAATTTCCCCAACAAACTGAGACCTAATTGTGGAAAACAGGAGCAGGCCTTCAAGTTGGCACTTGCTTGACCTAGAGACAGAAAATAATGATGTCACCACTTCCCCACCCCACACTGGGCCTTCCAAACATATGTGGGGAAGAACAAAACACAGAGAAGGGAAGGTAGAAAGATCCCATCTTTTTATTACAGGAATTAGAGCACATGACCAATGTTCACAGAGCAGCTTCCAACCCAAATCCCAAAAAAAACTCCTGCCAAGAAAACACATCTCTTTCCTCCCCCATAATCTAAAACCTCCTGCTTTATCTCTGCTGCTTCTAGAAATTGAAATGAAGTTCAGATCCACAGTCTGGTACCTTCTAAGGAAAAAGAATGGTTTTCATGTTTCGACCACAGTAATTTTTTCATCCCTCTATCTGAACACATGAACAGCTGCCAGAGTCGTGCATTCTTCCGGGTGACATACAAGTGTCAAACCCAGGAAGAGCATCGTTCTCCTGGAGCCCAGGGTGTAAGTATCAGCCCTGGCTGCTCTCACACCCTCCTTTCTAGAGCCTGCAAAATCTCAGCTTGATGAACCCAACTCCATGATTAGCCAAGTATGGATTTGAAGCCAAGCAGCATTGGTCCCTCCTTCAGAGCTCACAGAAACCATTTTATCTGCAAGTTTTTAGGGGTTCACAGAAGCTGAAGAAAGCACAGTAATAACAAAAGCAGCCATTTATAGTGCACTTACTTAAGCAGCAGGAGGCATGCTAAATGCTTTATATGCTTTATCTAATTTACACCCAATCTCAACCTATGAATTGGTTTCACATCTATGTCTGAGAAAGCTAAAGCGTGTAAAGCAAAAGTCACTTGCCCAAGGTGGCACAGCTAGCAAACGGCAGGGCCAGGATCTGAATGAGGGTCTGCTCTGCCTCCAAAGCCCATGATTTATTCACTACATTGGAACTCCTAAGCTATGTCATCCATCATAGATGTCACCTATTCTCCCCAGAACATGGCTGGAGAACTATTCCTCCAACAGCCATTGTATTGAGCACCTAGAATATGGCAGTTGCTGTGCTCAGGACAAGAGATACGAAAGAGGACGTGAGCCTTATAGCTCCTACAGACAAAGAAGTGATAGTCGACAGTGCGTCCTGTGAAAACAGACAATTGAACTCTCAAATAGTTTTCAGGAAATCCAAGAATGAAAGAAGCTGGTGCTGACTTTCCACCTGGCACTCTGGGACACTGGCAATCCAAGCAGATCAACCCACAGAAGACCAATTGCTCTGCAAAGTGTCCAGGCCACTGGGTGAGTGGGGACAGCCTGCTAGGGTCCTGCAGGGAGAGCAACCAAAGTCTCCTAGCTTCCAGGGAAAGCGCTTGATGAGTACTACAGATATGAGGATAAAATGCGCATAGATAGCAGCGTGGTCCTGAGATGTGGGCCCAGGCGCTTCAGTGAATACCAGTGGGGGTTCTTCAGAACCGACATCAAGACCAGACAGCGCTACAAATACGGATGTCAGCCCAGGTGGACCATGAACCCAGGGGCTTCCTCAGTGCCACCACACCACGACGTCCTCCTAACAGAAATGGTCTCGCCTTGCCAAGGAAAGAGAGGGAGAGAGAAATACTTAAATATGACTGAGTTTAACCCAAGTAAACTGAGAAGTCACGGAATTTCACTGAGTTAACCTGGAAGTGACAGGATTGAGCTTTCTGCATCAGTCGCCATGGTGACTGGAGGTAGAAATTCAGTAAAGCTAAAGGAAAATTTAAAAAGCTACTCTTCTGCACATGAGACATGTGAACCCAACTCTGTGGGCTACAGCAGAAGTTGGAGTAAATGTTGATGGCAGCTTGGATCAGGGAGTAGAAGAGGAGCTGGGGAGAAGTGAGTAGCTTTAAGTCAAATTTCAGAGATGATACTATGTTTATGCAACACTGTGATGGGGTGGATTTCAAAAAGATGGGTATTATGGGTTGAACTGTGTTCCCCAAAATTTTATAATCTATGAAGTTCTAACCCCTATTACCTCGGAATGTGACTTTTACTTGGAAATAGAATCATGGCAGATGTAATTAGTTAAATTAAGATAAGGACATCCTGGAGTCTGGAGGCCCCACTCACCCAATATGATTAGTGTTTTTATAAGAAGGCAACCATGTGAAGACAGAGACACAGAAAGAACAAACACCACTGAACGTGAAGGCAGAGATCAGGCTGATGCATTCACAGGCCAACAAATTCCAAGATTGCTGGCAAACCACTAGAAACTGAGAGAAGGGCACAGAACCGATTCTCCCTCACAGCCCTCATAAGGAACCAACTCTACGGACACCTTGATCTCAGACATCTAGCCTCCAGAACTATGAGATAAATTTCTACAAATTTCTGTTGTTTAAGCCACAAGGCATCATAGTCCTAGCAAGTTAATGCAATGGGGAGACACATTATATCCATTCATTACACATTCCCTAAGTGCCTACTAGGAGCCAGGTAAAGCTTAAGATGCTCTGAGGGATACAAAGTTTGACATTGCCTATGATAGTTATTTTCCTCCAAGATTACAATCTCATAAATGCTCCTTCAGTCACAAAAGGCAGCCGATGGGAATCCCTGGTTCTCTGGTCAAGGCACCTTCTGGAGCCCGAGTCCTTCCTAAGCTACTGAAGATGGAATCTCATGGCCATAAAGCACAGCAAGCCTCACAGTCCTGTTGTCTGGTCTTTGTCCAGGATGTAAGTCTCTCTGATTATCTCTTCTCCACCAACATTATGCTTCATTTCTCCTGACCCTATCTCTTCCCACAAGACTGACTCCCAAGCTTTTGTAGAACACACACTCCATGAAGAACAAACCCCCCAATTCTAACCCTTTTCACTAAGTCATCTGTCTCCTTATTTTCACGGAAACCTAACTCTGACCTGAGGACACCTGCTTTCTTTTCAATCAGATTTTGTCCTTTTCCCCATACCCTGGTACTTTAAGTTGTGAGGGGTGCACGAGAAGAATCCTATTTCTCCTGACAGGAAACAAGGCCTTACTCTGCACTCTTTTCCTTGCTCTCTTCTGGAAGCCAATGACGCCACATTCTATGAGATGCCTGGTCAGTGGTCTGCTCCTCACTTCTGCTCTTGTCGCCTGAGGAACACCTCATTGTTGACAATGGAGAAATCTCATTTTGACCCATCTTCTTTGCCCATTGTTTAGTCCAGGATCTTAGCTCATAAATGTTCAAGACTTCTTTTTCTCTCAAGACATTGTCACTGTTTGGATATTCAAGATCTTATTTTGATACTACAAAGCAAAACCTGAGCAGCTTATTTCGCTTTGCATTCCTGATATGTGGTTGACAATTAAGTTCTCGAACTCCTCCTAGAACAAGTGCTACATATCTTATTGCTAAATATCACCACAGTCACCTTCAAAGTACTCTCCTTGGGAAGCTATGCACCAACGCCATTGCCTAGTCCACCCTTCCAAGCAGTTTCGGAACTCTTTTTCTGGAATGGCCATCAGAGCTGTCGTCGTATTACCCTGATATCCTGAATGTCATCAAAATGTCTTCCTTTCAATATTTCCTTTATCTTCGGGTAAAGAAAGAAGTCACTGGGGGCCAGATCAGGTGAGTAGGGAGGGTGTTCCAATACAGTTACTTGTTTACTGGCTAAAAACTCCCTCACAGACAGTGCTGTGGGAGCTGGTGCATTGTCGTGATGCAAGAGCCGTGAATTGTTGGCGAAAATTTCAGGTTGTCTAACTTTTTCACACAGCCTTTTCAGCACTTCCAAATAGTAAACTTGGTTAACTTTTTGTCCAGTTGGCACAAATTCATAATGAATAATCCCTCTGATATCAAAAAAGATTAGCAACATTGTTGCAACAAGTTCACAAACTTAATCGTCCCCCCTCGTGTAACATCCCTGATACAATGAAAGCCTCGGAGGAACATATTCATGAAAAGAACTTAACTAGCTTTTTGCCCTAGCGCCCCACTATAGACCATGAGGTGTGAGGTGAGGAGTAGGGGGGCAGAAGAAGTTATTCCAAGCTTTTCGTGGAAAAAAAATGTAGAGAGAGGACATTGGGAACTACCAGCCAATGCTTTTTCTTGTCGCATCTGTCCCATGCCTCTCTTGCTCCCACCAACCCCATGCCCAAAGGGTCCGCCGCATCCCCTCACAGCTCCGTGTGGCATGCATTTCACTCACCTCAGTGGAAGGAGGAGACAGAATTCAACTGAGTTTCTAAGTAGATGGCTTTCAGATTCATGGTAGAGTTAATAGTCTCCATAGCCAGCACAGTTTTGATTTTCAAAAACCCGACAAGAGTGAGAAGAAATGATGAAAGTCCAACAGGGACTGTTCATCTCAGGGAAGCCACTGGGGTTGGGGGCGGATGAGAAGCAGAATCCTGTTTCTTGGGGCCATGAGGGTATGTAAACCAACCCCAGAACTTAGAGCACCCTGGGGGAAAGAGAAGGAGAAAGAGGAGGGCAAGTCCTCAAATGATAAAGAAACGCTGAAGTGATTGTGTATATCTTGAATTGTCTAGAAGCTGGACATTCAAGATTCTAAATGAAGATGCCAGTAGGCAGAAGAATGGGGAGTTGAAAGCCAGATTGTTATAGAAAAAAAGGTAAGTTCCATTTGTGCAGCATTCTTAAGGTTTGACCTATACCCAGTATACCTACTAACAGGTATAGTCTCCCCAGTTCCATGCCTGTCACTCATTATCCACAGCATATTCCCTACGTGCTGCCTCCCTTGCCCTTCAATGACCTCCTACTGCACTTCAAATAAAATCCCAGTTCCTTACCATTACTTAAGAAGATAAGCCATGATATGTCTTTGCCTTCCTGCCTCACATTGGTCTCTACCTGCCTGCTCATATGGTCCCTATCTTCCTCTCCAACTCTGCATTGTGCTCCTCTCCCCTTAGCCCACCCCTCTACAACCGCACTAGCCTTATTTCAGTTCTCAACGCCTGCCAAACTTTTCCCCACCCTGTGCTCTCCAGAGCTCTGTCCCATGGCCTGCTTCGACTCTCTTCCTAACTTCTCACTCTTCAGACAGGGCTGACATGGCCCTTCAAAGAAACTTCCTTGCCTCTCAGGAGGTTCCATGCCTACCTCCACCCCCACAGTTCTCTGTCTCAGTATTGAGAGCATTTCCTGCATAAATCCACCCCGTCTGTAAGAGTTTCATTTGTCTGCTGTTGTTGCCCTTCACCAGTTGTGGGTAAACTCCATGAAGGTAAAGAGCACCTCACTCATGTTTAATTATTCCCTTCCAGGGACAGCCCGGGGCCTGGCCCTCAGTAGGTATTTGTTAAATGACGGAGCGAGTGAACCCCCCAGCACATTGCCAGTGTAACTCCTTTGACAGAGCAAGAAGACGAGTGAAGTTTTCTCTGTTGATGTGGGTAATGCCTCCACAACATCTGTTTACTGTACCGTAGGGAGCATTTTGCTTTAACAAGCCCAACAATTTACATCCCCAAGAAACACATATGGTTACTAGTGACATTAAACTAGTGGTGAACAACCTTTTCTGCTTGACAGCCAACTCAGAAAAAAACACAAATGTTTATGATCAGCATTTTAAAATTTAATATGAAAGTGACTTTACTGAATCCTATGGGATGGGGGAGTGGTGTGTATTTTTATCATTGAGATGATGTACTTTATCGATCAGACAAATGTCACTGGGAATGGGCCTTACTTTTTAGCCACTAAAATGCTAATATGAACAGCAATCCATAGACGTCTGTGATATAATCAGAAATACTTGATCTTCTTCCCTGGTTCCTGACACAGAACTTCTAAGATCTTCAGAATTTCCTGAGTGGTAGAGGTAATAGGAGTTTTGTTGTCCATAACAAGCCCTTTCAAACTTAGCTGAGTTAATGCTAATGAGGTGACTCTTGACGGGCCCCTAGATTGGATGGGGGCTGGTTGCCAGAAGAACCAACCATGTGATCAGTGGGTTGGAACTTTCATTGCCCCACCACCTCTGGGGAGGGGAAAAGGGCTGGAGCTTGAGTTCAGTCACCAATAGGCAATGATTTAATGAATCACACCTACATAATAAAGCCTCCATAGAAACCCCTGAACCGTGTGGTTTGGAGAGGTTTTAGTTTGGTGAACACATCAAGGTGCTGGGAAGGGTTGACCTGGAGGGTTCATGGAAGCTCTCTGTGTCCCTTCCATTTGAGAGTTGGACAGTTCTGGGGTTTCTCTCTCAACATTTGGAGAAGAATTCTCCTGAAAATCAGCCTGATGTGATTTATGAGACTGACATAAATTTGGACACTGCCTTTTAAAAGATAAACAGGAAAGCTACAGCCTGCCATAACATATTCTTTTTCCCAAGCGCTAGTGAGTCTCCTCCATTTCTAGAATCAATCCAATAATTTTCAGAATACTTCTCTTTCTGTGAATGTGCTTAGAGTGGGAGTGATACACTAAGTGTGGGTGTAGGAAGTGGGAAGGGGATTAGATCAGGTATCAAACTCCAGGTTTCAGTTCTGGTGTGTCACTTATTAGCTGCACAAGTCTAGACTTAATTGCTCTGAGCTTCTATTCTGTCATTCTTCATGTCAGATCATCATCTGCCTTCCCTACTTCACAGGTGTAAAATAATGTTTTCAGAAGTGCATTAAAGGTTATAGCACAACTTTATACTTACTTTCTACTATATCATGAGTTCCTTGAGAGTGGAAAGCATATCTTAATCCTATTTGTATATTCCACTGTTCCTAGCCCAGAGCTAACATTAGGTGCTTTGCTCGATAACTGTTGATCTTAAATGACAGCTATCATAAAATAAGAGGAAAACAAAGGTCAACAGTAAACGTTCAAGATGCCTGCTAGTTGGTATCTTGTGACATTTTAGATGTGACATTTCACATCTAAAGAAAGATCTGGAACTGGTGGCAGTTAACAGCAAAAGGAATATACTTTATGAAACTATCTGAGCAATGAAGCATCGACAATTGCAGGCTCTCTTTTTGGCCACAGTTTTACATTTAGATATGGAAGCTAGTCAGACTAGGCTGAGAATAGAGAATAAGAAACTAACAAATAGGCTAAGGATCATTTCAAAGATGAAAATTTCTCCTGGTCTCTCCACCGTGGTTCTCATGCCTCCTCCTGGGAGTTGCTCTTTCCAAATGTACCCCACGATTTGTAAATTTCAGAAGCATAACAGGCTGGGTCAGCTGAGTGGTTCCCCTTCTTCATCCTGGGAGTCAGTTTCCAAAGGTGACCTACAAGGGAAGGGTATAGTGATTGGGAACAGAGATATGAGAGATGTAAGGAAAGAAAAAGAAAATGGAACATCAAAGCAAACATGGTAGTGTGCAGAGCCAGGGAAAATGAGGAAACAGAGGTGTCCAGTACATTTTTGATGATTTTGTAAAAACTATCTGTTATGCGATATGGCAATGTAACCAGCTTTGTGGTACCTGTGGTCCTTCAATAAAGTCTGTCATACATCGTGGCCATATGTGCATGGTTGCCCTGGAGAATTGAAGGAAAGGGCGGGACGTGCCCATGTAGGGCAGATGATGTGCAGAAAAAGGACAGTGTGTACAGAATGACAAATAGAAGAGATCAAAAAAGAACACCAGAAGCAGGAACTTGGAGCTAGAGAAGAAACATAGGGCTATCTACAATTCTTGGAGATGTGAAAGAACAGTGGGCTTTCTGAAAAGGAGATGGAGGCTCAAGTCATTTGTATACACTGGCAAGTAGATGCGTGGCCCCAAAATACTAGAGCAATAGGAGACACTCAGTGGCCAACAAGTCTCTGAAGTCTTATTATTGTAGCCTAGGAGTATGGATGAAGCTGGAGAAGGTGGAAGAGAAAAGTAGGAAGGCAGGTACAGAAAAAAAGTTCCTTCTTCTATTTCCGGCATCAGAAGATGAAGCTGGCTATTTCTACCTACTAAAAGGCAGGATGAGACAGCACAGGCCATGTCCAATTCAGGAGCCAATGGTCAAATCATTCTTCCTTCAGATTAAAGCAAAGAAAGAAGCAATTTCCAGAGATAAGGATTTTTTAAAAATTACCTTGGCCTGAATTAGAGGGTAATTGCTGATGTGTCTGTTTCACCTGTAGATTTATGCTACAGAATAATTCCCCAAGTTCAGTTCCAAGCTCCTTACCTAATGTGAGTCAGGGAATATTTGATATGTAATAGCATTTTTATCTTTGTGTGAAAAATATCTCAGTGGCTTGAAAACCTTAACATATTAAACAGAAACTGAGCAGCAGACATTGCTTAGCACAATCCCTTATGCCTGGTGTGCCAGGGGTATCCTACTGTGAGCTGGAGGTAAAAGCTGAACGTGGCCACTCTGAGGGTCCGCAGTCCAGTGGAGGGGGCCATCAAGTGAATAACTCAGGCACTGTAGAGTCACAATGTGCAGAGGATCTCGGAAGAGGGACTCACACTGCCATTCTGGGCCTGAGTCTCAGGCTGACCCTTCCCTTGACTGGCTGTGTAGACTGCCAGCTAACAGAGCACCTTTTCTCTCCCTCTGCAATGAGGAGAGGCTAAGGATTGCAGCCTGTTTCTCTTACCCAGGTTTCTGCAGCTTCTTTTTTTAGCCCATCTCATCTTCTTTTGGTTTTGTTCAATTTTCTGCAAGCTTTTCTACCTGGCTCACTTATCTCCCTTTATCCCTCAGAACCATCTCCCATAATTCCAATGACTGGTGGGGACATTTTCATGTCAGAGAGCGGAGCTGAGCCACTGCCTCTCCCTCCCCGTCCATCTGCTCTACAGCCTCTCTGACCCCAGAGGACCTACTGCCTGGCTATTTCGGCCAGTGGGGACTTTCCTTCAGCTTTTTAATTTCTGGCTGCTGGGTTTCTCTTCTTAATTACATGGATACACTTCACACAACAAAAGCCAACCCAGATTTCAGGTGAGTTAGTATTCTGTAAGGGAATTTTGTCATTTCCATTCCCTCATCAAAATAGAGCTAGGTTGAACCCACTGTAAATATGAGAATGAAAAGGACTGATGAATGCGGTGGTATGAAGAAGACACAAAACTAGGTTTCAGGGGACCCAGCACAGGGTCAGGCCCACAGCTTATTCTACTATATGTTCTTAGGTAAGTCACCTCACCACTCTGACTTCAAAAGCTTATGCCTCTCAGCCTTCCTCATGATGTAGGTAACAGAATTAAATGCATGCATTGCTATAAACATACCTCATAAAATGGAAAGCCCTGTTTAGCCTACTGAAGATCCATGTCAAACCTGGGGACACATGGGCAGTATACCTTTCTGAATAAACATGTGATCTCCACCAAAGTGAGGGCCAGGTCAGCTCTTGCTCACTATTTATTCCCAGTGCTTGGCCCACGGAAGGAAGGAAGTAAAGAAGGAAGATGGGAGGAAGGGAAGAAGGAAAGGAGGGAGAGAAGGAGAAAGGGAGGGAGCAAGGGAGGAAAGAACTAAAAAAGGAAGGAGAAAGGGAAGGAGGGAGAGAGGGAGGGAAGATGGAGGGAAGGAGGCATCCAGGACATATGAAATATCAGGTCCTTCAACATATTCAACATATTTGTGAAGCCTGTTGACTGCTGGTGGGAGTAAGAATACCTGACACACCACCCATGTCTATCCTGAATTTGCATCTATGAATCGAGCCCCATTTGTGTGAAAAGTCAAAAGTTGAAGTAAATCAGAGATGCCTCTACTTATAGGTCAACAACAAAAGTCTTGACCTGGCATGACCCCTTGGAAATTGGTCATTTAAGTAAGCCAAAGTTATAATACTGATATCTTACATTTTTATAGTGCTTTATCAATTTTATCAAACATTTTCAAGTACCTGACCTCAGTCTGATCTTCAAAATATCCTGTAGATGGATAGGGGAAATAATTCCTAATTTCCAGGTCTTACAGGAGTACTTATAGCAAATCACAAGTGGCAGATCACAAGTCCTCTGCAAGTGGCAGAGCTGGGATTTGGAAAGAGCTTTGTGACTCCTTGGACCTTTCAGCTGCTAGTAGAGGACAGTACAAAGGTGTGCCCAGTAATAAATTTACAGCCTGTGTAGCAACCAAAACTAATATGATATCCTCTTTATTTTGCTAGAATTACTTTTATCTTGAGTCCCTAGAGAGGAAAATAGATCCTCTACTGCTAAAATAAGAACAAAAACTCCTTTTTAAGTAAAATATGCAATTGGTAAATAAACATAATTTTAAATATTTGACTTCATAAATAATCAGTTAATTGCAAACTCCAGCGATGATGTGCCATTTCCCCATATCAAGTCAGGAACAATAGGATTGATGTAAACAAGGGTGCAGCAAAAGCTGTGTTTGTGCTGAACACTGGCGGCCTCAAATTCTGCGACAGCCATTTCGAAGCTCTTTGGCCAAAGACATCAGGAGCCATGAAGTTGTTCACACTCTCTGAACCAGTAATCTTACATCTGGGGATCTATCCTAAGGAAATAGTGTGAAATAGAGAAAGAAAAAAAAGTATCTTCCTGAGCCCTGAATGTTGAATTCTCCCTTGGGCAGCAATGAGATATCGTGTTATCTTTTCAATAAATTTTCTCTTTGTTTAAACTAGCTTGAACTGGTTCCTGTTATCAGGCTCCAAAGCTGTCATTCTTATAAAACCACTCACACATAAACATAGCTTATATAAATATTAATATCCTCCCCTTCCTTCAAAATTGATCCCACTTGACCTTTCCAACCTCACCACCTGTTACCCCATCTCTCCACCCCACCCCCCACCAAACTCGGGTAAGTCACACTTCTCACAGTTGACCAGAAGGCCCATGAATACACATGTTCGTAACTTTCATGAGCCTCAGAATCACCTGGAAAACTGGTTAAAACACAGACTTCAGACGTACACACTGCTCCCTGCTGATGTTCTGATTCGGCGGGTCCTGTGGGAGACAGAGGTTGTGCATTTCTCCCAGCTCCAGGTGACGTGAAGGCTGCTGGTCAGGGAGCAGGTCCCTTGGAGAACAAGTGGTTAAAGCAGTAGCCTGCTGGCAGGATCGCCCCCTCTTCTCCTGGCAAAACCTTTCTAGTCCTTCCAGCCCCAGCTCCTCTCTATGTTTTGCAGCCATCTCCAGTCCCACCACGCTGAACTCGTTACTCGGTCCTTGTGCTGCTTTGGGGAGAGAACAGCGCCTATTACACTGTATAATGGAAGTTAGTTGTATAATCAACGCCAGCTCCCTGCTAACTGTGACTGTCTGGAGGGCTGGCCCACGGCTTCAGCCCCTCGGTACCCGCAGAGCTAGCCCAATGCTTGGCACATAGTAGCCATACATGTATGTAACACTCAGCTATTCCTCTACGGGAACTTACGGTTTACTCCTGTTCCCACAGGATCCATTAGCATATTGAATGGCTATTAAAAAAAAAAATTAGCCATGATAGCAAAAAAAGAAACATGAGCAGAGCTTATTAGTTTGCCAGGCTAGTAAATATCATCTTGCTTTGCTCTCTAAACTCCCTAATGAAGATAGCAGCTCTCGGGCAAATAAATAAAACATTAGGTTGACAAGAGACAGCACGTCATAAGCACATTCCACTAATTTGCTCATTGCTGAAGGACACTGGCCATCTCTGGGATAATATCCATAAGCACACTGCCCGGACTCCCTCGCTCCTAGATAAATACTACCAAGCTAAGGTTTTAATATTTTTCAGTATCTTATATGTATTTTATTTCAAGAGCTGTCTTTTTCATAGCAAAATACCCATTTCAGTCAAATGACAGCTGTTTTTCAATAATTGTCCTAAAAGACAATTCCTTTTCTGGAAAAAACATCTTTTTGAATCACAAATGGCTGGCCTAAATAGTGTTCTCAGAATATTAATGTGAGCTTAAGCCATTAAAATGTCATGGTTAACCTTTTAAAGCCTAATTAAATTAAAATAATAGTATGGAACTGTTTTACTGGAAGGAAAGGCCCTTTTTCAAAGAACCTGCTCCAAGTCTCAAAGCGAACACCTTGAGGCCATGGTGGGAAAGAGCTTTTGCATGCAGACAAAGGGAGCCTGGCTCTGTCCGTACTGTGATTAACTTTGAGTTGTTAGTATTAGAGTTAATTACTGGAGCATGCTGGAGGGCAGGGACAATTTACTTGCCTGATCACACCTAATAAGATATATTTGCAGATGCCAGCATGTCCTGGACTTAATCAACAAACTATCAAGACAATCAATGCTGTTAGGCCCTATGTCCTTGTGATATTTTTTGCCAATAAAAAAGATAAAATCCAAGGACAAGAGAGCTAAGGATGTAGGCCAGCTGCTCCGAATGCCTCCTTTAGCCAGCGTCAGGTTCATCTCCCTCCCTGGATGGCTGTAGCCACTGTGCAAGAGGCTTGGTTCACCCTAAATCCTGATTCTATGGAGACCAACATTCAAGCCGGGCCCAAACGGGCTTCAAACAAGTCCCTGCCTACTTTATCTCGTGGGGGGAAAGACTGTTCCCCTCAAGATACTGTACTCACCCCTTGTTACACAAGGAATGAGTTTCTGTTCCTTTATTTGATCATCTACGCTTGAGTCCAGGGAATGAATTTTTTAAAGAAAGAAACTGGCTATGATATAGAACAAGTTAACCAATTCCACAAAATAGCAGGCCTGAGTTTCAACCCTGTTTCTTTATAGACTCCCCAGAACATCACATGGAGGTAGGATTGGCATCATGCATGGTCACACAAAATGAAAAAGGGCCACCATGACTGAGCTAGAGAAATCTCACACAGGTAATGGAAAGGTGCAGGTGACAGCAGTAGCCAGCCTGGGGTCCACTGAAAGCTGAGCTAAGACTATCTTTGGCTCACGAATTGTTTATTCTGAACAATGAAAGATGACCACCATTCAGCATGAACACCTAGATCTCTAGGTAGTCCAGTCATTTATTCATCCCTTCATTCACTCAACACATAAGTATTTGTAGAACTCCTCCTTCATGCCAGCCACAGTACTGAACACATTCCTAGTTTCACTGAAAGTGAACTGTGCAACTGTGAGCTCTTGGTACTTTGCACAGGGCCCATTTGGGGCAAAACTGCTTATATGACCAAACTGGGAATTTTGTTGATCTTCTGGCTTCCAAAAGATAGCACCACCCTAGAAGTGACACACGTCAGTTTCATTCACAGTCTATTAGTGAGAACTAGTCATATGGCCACACCTATCTGCATTTTCATTCTATGAAATGTCATCTTCATTCTATGTCCAGCTAAAATTCAGAGGTTCCATTACCAGTTGAAAGAAAGAGAAAACCAATATTATTGTCCCTGCTATATAGTAAGATATTTGCTTTTATAACAAAGACTACTGATAAACCGATGAGGTAAGAATTTGGAGCATCTTCATAGACCATAGAGATGGAGGGATGGCTAGGAGCCAAGAGCCATGCAGGAAAATTTCTCCACTGGGATTCAACCCTACTGAAGGCCTCAGAGTTAAGTGCAGGCCTTAGGCTCCTAGAGGACTGACAGATGAACCAAGGAGGCATCACCACTCGGGCAAACTTCAGAAAAGACAGTGCTTTGTCTTATTCAGGCATATGTGGACCTTTTTAAAGTTTGAAAATAAAGACCCATACTACAGAATTATCCCTGATTTACATTTTCCTAGTAGAACATTTCTTGGTATCAGGAAGAAAAACTTTTCCTCTATCCTCTTAGGTTCAATATTTAGGAGGCTGCAAATTAAATTGATACAAGTCAGATTAGCAAGAAAAAAGACAAAAGTTTACCCACTTACATATGTGGGAGCTCACAAAGAAAGTGGCAAAGAAGTGGTAAGAATTTGGAATACACAGGCACCGGATGGCTCTGTTGGTTAGAGTGCAAGCTCTTAACAACAAGTTGCCAGTTCGATACCCACATGGGCCATTGAACTGCACCCTCCACAAACTAGATTGAAAACGACTTGACTTGGAGCTGAGCTGTGCCCCCTACAACTAGATTGAAAAAACGACTTGACATCCTCGAAAAACACACTGTTCCCCAATATTCCCCAATTTAAAAAAAGAAAAAAGAATTTGGAATACACACACACACACACACACATACACACACACACACACACAGAGTGCCCAAAAAAAGTATACCCATTTTAAGAAAGGAAAAAACTGTATTAAAATTATGCTGAAGGTAACCACTTTGAGTACTTCTTGTAATTGCAGAAATCAAATGTGACTTGTATTCATCTTTTGTTATCAGCATATGAGTATATTAATACAGTTTTGTTCCTTTCTTAAAATGCGTATATAGTTTTTTGGCACTCTCTGTATATATACAGAGGTTTGGGATTTCAAGGGACAATAAACAGAAAGGAAAGCTCCCAGCATTTGAGGGGAACAGCACCATCTTGCCAGCTACCTGTAGCACCACTGGCCTTCACTCCTTGTTGCTGCTTCACTTACGCATTTGTATGTACTACTGCCCTGCCTGCACAACAGAAACAAGAAGCCCTACCTCAGACGACATCATAAAAATGGTGGCGTGAGGTGAGCCTCTTGAAATCTCCCCTGGAATTTACAAAAACTGAACAACTATAACTACACAAAGGACTCCCTGTGCAGCAGACAGGCAAGACTAACAGGTGCATTACTGAAATCATCTAAAGGAGTAAACAGAGCTGCTGAAACACATGGGCTCTGAATCTGGTGCAGGAAGAGCTTTGGAACTTCAGAAGTCTCCACATCCCCCCCACGGAGGCGGTGCCATATGACCCAGGTGAACTGTTCACAGAGGAGAAGTCCCCCTTCCAGGGAATCCCCCCATTGTGCGATAAGCCAGAATAGTGCAGAGAAAACATAACACTACAGTGTGAGAGAGAATAAAAGGCTGCAGTCAAAGAGAAAATAAAACATTCTACCAACAAGTACTGGAAAACAAAAGAAAGACCTCTTCCTATCTACCTGTTGCACAACCCATTCCTGTAGATGAGTAGGAAAAGAAATAATAATTCATTAATTCCCATGAATAACCAACATAACTAGACCACTCAGAAAGAAAATAAAAAGTCTCCAGAAAATGAACTTAAAGACACGGAAATATGTGACTTAAATGACAGAGAATTCAAGATTGCAGTTCTTAAAAAACTCGACAAGATGCAAGAAAACACAGACAGGCAGTCTAAAGAACCAAATAGAATTTCTGGAGATTAAGAACTCAATAAAAGAAATGAAGAATGAAATAGACAGCTTAGGTAGTAGAGTTGACCAGATGGAGGAAAGATTCAGTGACATTGAAGATTGAAATCTGGAAATGAAACAGATAGAAGAAGAAAGAGACTTGAGATTTAAAATAAACAAAAGAACTCTACAAGAACTTTCTGACTCCATCAGAAAGAACAATATAAGAATAATGGGCATACCAGTAGGAGAGGAAAGAGAAAAGGGAACAGAGAATATATTCAAACAAACAGTCGACGAAAGCTCCCGAAACTTGCGGAAAGAACTGAATCCTCGAATCCAAGAGGCAACTATAACATCAAATTACCTCAACCCCAACAGGCCTCTCCAAGGCACATCGTATTGAAACTGTCAAAAATCAACGACAAAGAAAGAATCCTCAAGGCAGCCAGGGAAAAGAAGATGGTAACCTACAGAGGAAAGCCCATTAGAATATCATCAGATTTTTCAGCAGAAACTCCACAAGCCCGGAGGGAGTGGAACCACAAGCCAGAGGGAGTTTGAAAGAGAGAAATTATGAGCCAAGAATAATATATCCAGCAAAGACATCCTTTAGGTATGAAGGAGGAATAAAGACCTTTCCTGACATACAGACACTGAGGGGAGTTTCTAACACACAACCTGCACTACAAGAAACACTGAAGGAGGCTATTTGACCAGCATAAACAGGGTAATTTGTGACAACCAAAACATAAAAAGGGGGAGAGTAAAAGTCCATGTACTACTAGCCTATGTACCGGAATATGGGAATGGAGAAAGTAAGCAAGCTGAAGAAAATGGAATACTCTGAATATGAACTTTTCTTTTCCGTATACTTAATGGTAACCATCAAAAAAAAAAAATCCAGAACTGAAATATGTAACGTCATAAAAAAAAAGAAACTGAGGGGAAAATCATAGAGTACCACCACACAGAAATAACAGACAACAAAAAGGCAAAGAAACAATGGAGACACAATCTTACTAGAAAACCAAAGATCGAATGATAGGAAATCCTCACATGTCAATAATCACCCTATATGTAAACGGACTGAACTCGCCAATAAAAAGGCACAGAGTAGCAAGTTGGATCAAAAAACTAAACCCAGCCATATGCTACCTCCAAGAAACACATCTCAGCTACAAGGGCAAACATAGACTCAAAGTGAAAGGGTGGAAATTGACACTCCAAGCAAATGGTACCCAGAGAAAATCAGGTATAGCCATAATAATATCAGATGAAACAGACTTCAGGATGAAAAAGATAACAAGAGACAAAGATGGACATTTCATAATGGTAAAGGGGACTATACAACAAGAAGACATAACAGTCATCAATATTTATGCCACCAGTCAATAAGCACAGAAATATACCAAACAACTACTAACAGAACTAAAGGGAGAAATTGACCAAAACACAATTATACTAGGGGACCTAAATACGTCATTGACAGCTATGGATAGATCATCCAAACAGAAAATAAAGAAAGAAATAGCAACCTTAAAGGACATGTTTAGCTGAAATGGACATAATTGACATTTATAGAGCACTTCACGCTAGAACATCAGACTATATATACATTTTTTTCTAGTGTACATGAAACATTCTCAAGGATAGACCATATATTGGGACATAAAACTAGCCTCAGCAAATTGAAGAAGACTGAAATCATGCCAAGCATATTCTCTGATCACAAGGCTTTGAAATTGGATATCAATTGCAAAAACAAAGCAGGAAAAATCACAAATATATGGAGATTAAACAACATACTTTTAAAGAACTACCTGGTCAAAGAAGAAATAAGAGAGATCAAAATATACATAGAAACAAATGAGAATGAAAATATGTCCTACCAAAATTTTAGGGATGCAGCGAAAGCAGTTTTAAGAGGGAAATTTATAACGTTACAGGCCTATCTCCAAAAACAAGAAAAATCTCAGATAAATTATCTCACATTACACCTTAAAAAACTAGAAAAACAAGAACAAATGAAACCCAAGGTCAGCAGAAGAAAGGAAATAATAAAAATCAGAGCAGAACTAAATGAAATAGAGAACAAAAAGACAATAGAAAAAAATTAATGTGACAAAGAGCTGGTTCTTTGAAATGATTAATAAAATTGACAAACCCTTATCTAGACTCACTAAGATAAAAAGAGAAAAGACACTAATAAAATCAGAAGTAAAAGAGGGGAAGTTATCACGATGTCACAGAAATACAAAGGATCATCAAGAATACCATGAAGGACTATATGCCACCAAATTCAATAACCTAGAAGAAATGGACAAGTTCTTAGAAACACATAGCCTTCCTAGGCTGAATCACAAAGAATTGGAAAACCTAAATAGACTGATCACCAGTAAGGAAATTGAATCAGTCATCCGAAACCTTCCCAAAAGCAAAAGTCATGGACCAGATGGATTCACTAGGGAATTCAACCAAGCATACAAAGATGATCTAATACCTGTCCTACTCAAACGCTTCCAAAAAAATGAAGAAGAGACAATACTCCCTAACTCATTTTATGAGGCCAACATTACCCTGATACCAAAACCTGGTAAGGACAACACAAAAAAAGAGAACTACAGACCAATATCTCTGATAAATACAGATGCAAAAATCCTAAACAAAATTCTAGCAAATCAAATGCAACAATGCATTAAAAAGATTATTCATCACAACCAAGTGGGGTTCATCCCCGGGGCACAAGGATGGTTCAGCATCCGCAAATCCATCGATGTGATACATCACATAAACAAAATGAAGGACAAAAATCATATGATTATATCAATTGATGCAGAAAAAACTTTTGACAAGATACAACATCCATTTATGATTAAGACACTTAATAAAATAGGTATAGAAGAAAAATACCTCAACATAATACAGGCAATATATGACAAACCCTCAGTTAATCTCATAATTAATGATGAAAAACTGAAGCCCTTTGCTCTACGTTCAGGAACACGAAAGGGCTGTCCCCTATCACCTGTGCTTTTCAACATAGTTGGACTTCCACATAGTTGGAAGTCCTCGCTAGAGCCATCAGGCAAGAGAAAGAAATAAAAGGCATCCAAATTAGGAATGAAGAAGTTAAATTGTCACTCTTTGCAGTTGACATGATGCTATATATAGAAAACCCTAGAGACTCCACCAAAAAGCTGTTAGAAACAATCAACGAATACAGTAAAGTTGCTGGCTACAAAATCAACATACAAAAGTCCATTGCATTCCTATATACTAGCAATGAAATCTCAGAAAAAGAAATGGAAAAAAAAAAAACAATCCCTTTTGCAATTGCAGCAAAAAGAATAAAATACCTAGAAATAAACTTAACCAAGGATGTGAAAGACCTATATGCTGAAAAGTATAAGACATTCTTAAAAGAAATTGAAGAAAACACAAAGAAATGGAAGGACATTCCATGCTCATGGATTGGAAGAATCAACATAGTTAAAATGGCCATATTACCCAAAGCCATATACAGATTTAATGCAATCCCCATCAAAATCCCAGTGGCATTTTTTAAAGAAATAGAACAAAAAAATCATCAGATTTGTTTGGAACCACAAAAGACCCCAAATAGCCAAAGCAATCTTAAGAAAAAAGAACAATGCTGGAGGTATCACACTCCCTGGCTTTCGCTTGTACTACACTACAGGACAACAATAATCAAAACAGCATGGTATTGGCAGAAAAACAGACATGTAGACCAATGGGATAGAATTGAGAACCCAGAAATAAAACCTTTAAATATGGACAGATAATTTTTTACAAAGAAGCAAAAAACATACAATGGAGAAAAGACAGCCTCTTCAATAAATGGTGCTGGCAGAATTGGAAAGCCACGTGCAAAAGAATGAAATTGGACTGCTATCTGTCACCAAGTACCAAAATTAATTCAAAATGGATCAAAGACTTAATCATAAGACCTGAAACAATAAAGTGCATAGAAGAAAATATAGGTACTAAACTTATTGACCTTGGGTTCAAAGAGCATTTTATGAATTTGACTCCAAAGGCAAGGGAAGTAAAAGCTAAAATAAATGAATGGCATTATATCACACTTAAAAGCTTCTGCACAGCAAAAGAAATCATCGACAAAATAAAAAGGCAACCCACTGAATTGGAGAAGATTTTTGCAAATAGTTTCTCCGATAAGGGTCTAATATCCAAATATACAAGGAACTCATGAAGCTCAACAACAACAAAAACAAACAACCCAATTGAAAAATGGGCAGAGGACCTGAAGAGACATTTCTCCAAAGAGGACATACAAATGGCAAATAGACATATGAAAAAATGCTCAGCATCACTCTCTTCTGAGAGAAATGCAAATAAAAACCACAATGAGATAACACCTCACCCCAGTTAGAATTGCTATCATCAACAAGACAAATAGTAACAAGTGTTGGAGAGGCTGTGGAGAAAAAGGAACCCTTATACACTTTTGTGGAATGCAAATTGATGCAGCTGCTATGGAAGGCAGTGTGAAGGCTCCTCAAAAAACTAAGAATAGAATTACCATATGACCCAGCAATCCCTCTCCTGGGTATCTACCCAAAAATATCTGAGAACATTTATCCATAAAGGCAAGTGTGCTCCAATGTTCATTGCAGCTTTATTTACGGTGGCCAAAACATGGAAACCAAAATGTCCTTCGATAGACGAATGGATAAAGAAGTTGTGGTATATATACACAGTGGAATACTATTTGGTAGTAAGAAAAAATGATATAGGAACATTTGTGACAACATGGATGGATCTTGAGACTATAATGCTAAGTGAAATAAGTCAGACAGAAAAAGCAGAGAACCATATGATTTCACTGATATGTGGCATATAAAACTGAAAAAAACAAAAGAACAAGACAAAAAAATGAAGGAACAAAAACACAGACAATAGTTTAGGGGTTAGCAGAGGATAAGGGAGGCTCTAGAACAGAGTAAACGGGGTCTAATATATGGTGATGGAAAGAGAACTGACTCTGGATGGTGAACACACAATGTGAGATATAGATAATGTAATACCGAATTGTACACCTGAAATCTATGTAACTTTACGAACAATTGTCACCCCAATAAACTTTCATTTAAAAAAAATAGTAAGGAGAAATCTATGGGGAAACTAATGGAAGGAAAGTTTTGTTTTACTAAGGTCTATTTATGTATCCAGCGCTGACTTCTCGTCACCAGTGACAAGAGTCACTCCTTCCTTCTGGTATGGGAAGCCTTCCTTAAAAGGGTTGTATAACAGTTGAATTATTTTGGAAGGCTCTGCTTTTAGGCAGATAAGGGGAGGACAGAGAAACCCTCTTCCTGCATTTGTTGATTTTCAACTGTCTTCAGCTCAATATAATCCTGAGGCCACAACAGTAAATTCCGGATCCCTTCATAGGTCATACCCAAATGTTATAGAATCAATTACTTTGACAGAAAGAAGGAAGAAAAAAAAATGAAAGATGAAAGAACAGCAGGCACTGGCTGTAACATATTTTTTCAGGTAATGTATAAATTTTAGGGGGAAAAAATATTTACATCCTTGAAACTCCATGTATCATTTTTAACAAATGTGTGGGGAAAGACTTAAGTTACATTCCAAACTCAGTTGGTAAGATTTCATACTCAGTACGAGCTATTCTTTGCCTGTTGTGTCCTTGCTCTGAACATATTTCCACAAGCCTTGAATAATTTGACCTGATTTTTATCCAGAGTTGGACAAGTACCCCAAAATTTGAGAAAGTGTTGAAGAAAAACTTGGATAAGAAAGTAAAGCCAGAGAGAAAAGCCATGGCACTGGAAGAGAAGAATTGGCTGCCCGCAGAGCAGTTGTTTATTGATGACCACATTAATAGTCTGGGATTAGGAAGGAAAGTTTTAAGCATTTTACATCCTAATACAAGTCTTTTAATCACATATAGGTATGTCACTGTGTTTCAGTTATGTTTCAGGAAATTGATTCGAGATTTGGAATTGATGTGTTAAACAGTGCAATTTTTCCCATGTCAAATAATAAGAAATAGGCTCCAGTTTACATTTTCATGCAGATTATCTGATTTTTAGTAACAGATTACTGATGGTTAGTGGGAGGGACCCGTATTTTAGAAACTGGATAAGACCCACTGTAGTAGTTTTTTTGATATCCTTTCGGAAAACGTTGAGTACAGTGAGCCAGGCATTGTTCTGAGGGCAAAGGAGACAACAGAAGGAAGCCAGCATCCCTGCCCTGCAGAGCCTCTGGATGTGTCAGAGGATGAGACAAAGCTCATGGGTACTGTGGGAGGAGGGTGAGGTGGGTGGTGGGGACCCTAATCCAGGTACAAGAGCCACAGAGTGGTGAGGAAAAGTTCCCATGGTGAAAAGAGGAAAGAGTGCCAGGTAGAGGGAACAGCCTGTGCAAAAGCTCAGAGACCAGAGAGCAAGGCAGCTCAGTGTAGCTATATCGTTGAGCCCTACAGGAAGCAGAGTAGGCCCTCCCATTGCAACACCGCCTACTGGACCCCATGAAAGAAAATGAAAAATCCAGTTCCATTCAGTAGCTCTGCCCTGACAGCCATTTTCATCTTAAGCTACTGGAAGGACAAAACTGTGAATGCGCTCAAAGATTTTGTTTCTTCAATGCAAATAAAAACTACAATGAGATATCACCTCACACCAGTCAGAATGGCTATCAGCAACAAGACAAATAGTAACAAGTGTTGGAGAGGCTGTGGAGAAAAAGGAACCCTCATACACTGTTGGTGGGAATGCAGACTGGGGCAGCCTCTATGGAAGGCAGTGTGGACGTTCCTCAAAAAACTACAAATAGAATTACATATGATCCAGCAATCCCTCTCCTGGGTATCTACCCAAAAATTTTGAAAACATTTATACATAAAGACACATGTGCTCCAATGTTCATTGCACCTTTGTTTACGGTGGCCAAGACATGGAAACAACCAAAATGTCCTTCGATAGACGAATGGATAAAGAAGTTGTGGTATATATACACAATGGAATACTATTCGGCGGTAAGAAAAGATGATATAGGAACATTTGTGACAACATGGATGGATCTTGAGAGTATGATGCTAAGCGAAATAAGTCAGACAGAAAAAGCAGAGAACCATATGATTTCACTGACATGTGGTATATAAACCAAAAACAACAAAAGAACAAGACAAACAAATGAGAAACAAAAACTCATAGACACAGACAATAGTTTAGTGGTTACCAGGGGGTAAGGGGGGTGGGGGGAGGGAGATGAGGGTAAGGGGGATCAAATATATGGTGATGGAAGGAGAACTGACTCTGGGTGGTGAACACACAATGGGATTTATAGATGATATAACACAGAATTGTACACCTGAAATCTATGTAATTTTACTAACAAATGTCACCCCAATAAATTTTAAAAAATAAAATAAAAAATAAATAAAGTGCCTGCACAAAAATCAAAACAAGAAAAGATTTTGTTTCTTCGTCTATAAAATGGGATAATAAAATTTCACCTTATAGAGTTATTGTGAGTGTTAAATGCATTAACACATGCGAAGTGCTTAGAAGAGAGCCTAGCACACTGTCAGTGTAATACCAGTATAGTAGCTATTATTATGAGCTAGAAGCCCTGTAAAGGTGTTTCAGTGAAGCCAGAGGGTCCCTAGATCAGGCTGGACACATTAAGACCTGGGTGTTCTACCTCTCCACTCCTCCTCCCTACTCACCTCCTCCCCCCTCCTCTCCACTGCTTTCTCCTCCTCTCCCCTCCCTTCACTTCTACACAAGGCAAATGCAGATTTATGGAACACCAACTGGTGCTATAAATCTGCATCCTACATGGATTTACTACCTTAAGCGAATTTAAGGGTGCTCACCTGGCTGGATGAGACTAAAAGAACAATTTAAATACTGCCAGTCCTCTCACCGTTCTATGAAAAAGCAGAGGCCCCAAAATGAGCCCAGAGGAGAGGGCGATGAGTGCTTATCCCTCCCATGAGGCTGCTTGAGGCTGCTTCCCAGCCTCACCTGGTGTATCTTGAAGTACATTTTGCAGGTGCATTAAGGGATTCGCAAGCGCAATTTGGGCTCCATGCCATTTTCACCCTCCACGCTGGCTTTAGAACCCAATCCTGGTTAAAAAGGAGATACCTCGCCACCTCTGTCGGTTTAGCACTGAGTACATTCTTATCAAATTAGAAATCTTTAAGGCTTTCTGAAAGCTAGTCTTTCATCAGGAACAGTTTAAATCACCCCTAAGCATAGCCTGAGGAGTAGGACTAATGCCTCCCAGACAAGAAAAACCCAGAAAGAAGGGCTGTGACTAACTAAAGGAATCACCGCCCTCTTTCCCTCCCCCACACCCACCCAAGGTAAAACTGGCTTTCCTTCCTGCCTCAAGCACAGCTGAAAAAAGAGAGCACCAATCCAGAGATTTGTCACATGAAAGCTACAGCAGGGCAGGCACAGAGCTCCAGAGCCTGAAAAAGAGATGCTCTCAGCTCACAAGCCCACAAACCCAATGTCTCTCTCCTGAAGCTCAGGCAGGTACGTTCTTCCCACTGGGTTTAATTTCAAAATCCAGTGCAATCACTGAAAAACGAGAGTGATTTGCTCTTTCAGCTATGCACAATTTTCATCAGCAGTCTCTGGTGGCTACAATGTCAGGTCATTTTTTCCCCACCTTTTCCTCATCTTCCCCTATACAGACACATATTCTGGGGAAATGTTTTTTCTAATTGCCTGTGGACACTGCCTGCCTGTGTTTGGAGGCATTGTCTGAGAACCAAGTCCAGTAGATAGAATTCTCTTTCCCCAGTCAGACATTTCTAGAAAGCTGTGATCTCAAATTTCAGCTTGATGCTACCTGTCTTCTTACTCATTGTCTTTCCACCACAATTATATATTGAAAGACAAACATGATGATACAACAGTGTGCATGGGACGTAAGTAACTGATTCCCAGCAAGTGGTAAACAGAAGACGTGATTACCACTGAAAGGCGTCACCTTTGGGGCAGAAGAAAAGGGGAAACCGTCTTTATAAAGCGTTCTTTTCTTTGTCATTAGCGTGGTGCTCACATTTCACTTGCTAACACCTACGGAAATAAGCACACACACACACACACACACACACACACACACAGCAATATTTTAGCGATCCTTGGTCTTTGATTTTGTTCTTTTTAGCACATGAACAATTAGCCTCAATAGTCAAATAAACACCAGCAGAACAGTTTTTTTCCCTTCCTCTGCTCTACTACTAAATACAGAACAGAGATGAGCAAAACAGCATGAAACCTGAACCGCCTCACACTGAAGGACTCAGGAGAACAGGATCTTCCCAATGGGAACTCCAGTTAGTTGCCGTGTTCTCGGCATCTCATCACGGAACTGTGATTCCAAAGAGGTAATCCCCTATGGCCCAGCAGGCCCATCCAATCGGTTGTCCACATTACTTATGTAAAAACCTGTCCCGCTGAATATTCTGGACATAGAAGTGACGGTTTCAAAATGAGATTTGCCAACACAACCTCCGTTTCCTCGAACAGCAAGAGTCAGCAGAATATTCCTACGAGTCCTCTCAATTTATTCTTCATTATAAACCATGGGGAAAGGAACCGGCTAAGTAAGATCCCAAGCTGCACAGAGGCACTAACCTAATCCCATCCAAAGGAAAACGAGTGGAGAGTATGAACCAGGGACTCTTAAATTAGTGGGCAAACTCAGAAACTCCGGGGAGCTTGGTTAGGCGGGGAAACAATGAGATCAAAGTCTCAAGGAGCCGGGCCTAATGATGTGTCCAGGCTGTGGGGCCCAGGAGGCGACAACAGTGTTCCCAGACAAAGGCTTTGGAACACATGTCTGTCCACAGTGGAGCATATGTATTAAGCGCAGTGAAGTGTGTGTGTGTGTTGCTTTAGAAAGCAGGAGGGCAATGAGGTTTTATTTTACATGAATTCTACAGTTTTAGCCAAACCTGTCCTTCCAATTTCCTGCAGGCTCCCAGAATGAAGGGGCTCTGGTTCAGCATAAAAGGAGACCTGGGCCACCGACAATGGCCTCACCTAGAAAACTGCTCCCCTCCCCTAACCCTCCTGCCTCGCAAAAGTGGGGAGCGGAATCACTGGCATCACTGAGAAATGATTTCCTTGCTTGTGTGTGCACTGGCTCTTTCCTCTCTTTCCTGGAGGCTTGATAGCAATGGGACTTCCCTTCTGCTGGAAAGGCGACCTCTGGGAGGCTGAGAGGGGTCAGGGTGAACCCCGAGGGAAAGGAGCAAAGAGATAGCTGACCCAGACCTGATCTAAGTCTTTAGGAAAAGAGAGGAGAACAAGTGGCTCTTTTCCAGGCCTCTGGCTGGAAAAGAGATGAGGTTTGGGCAGATGACACTCCGGAGAATGCATTTGGCTGGAATGAACTCAGTGTCTATGAGAGTCAGGAAGACATGCAAATCAGACCTGAGTTGGGGAACCTCTAACATCTATGGAGCCTCAGAATCCAGAAAGCCCCTAGCTTACAGAAGGCATCTTTCTTTTAGGGTGCTCTCAGAAACGGACAGGATGGCAGCCTGGTGCAGTGAGCAGAACACTGCCTGGGAGTCAAGACCCCTAATTCTCTTTAGTTTCACCTCTGACTGCTTCTCCTATCATAAACTCTGGCATATATATATATATATGACTAGCTATGTACAAGGCCCTGAATCTGACACAAAAATTAACAGGATACAATTGTGCCCTCAAAGACCAGATCCTGTGGAATATCAGTATTATGGACGGTGAATTGAAAGCGCATGGGTTTTTGAAGCCATCCTGATCTGGACTCTGTCATTTATAAATTGTGTGGCTGTAGCCAAATCGCTTTGCGCTGCTATAAAGTGGGGGTAAAATACTTAGCACCCAGTGTTTCTGAAAGGATCGGAGAACATATGTATGAAGCACTTCTGCCAGGGGCGTGGTAGACCTAGGTAAACAGCACCAGCATTATCAGCTATGGAGAACCTCAGACGTATAAGCAGCTAACAACGGAGCAAGGGAATAAAACCAAGCAAACATACCAGATCCAGAACCAGCAAACTGGGTTTAATGCAATGAGCCAAGGAGAGTGAAACAGGAATACATCACAGGAGCTGGCTCAGCTCCTTCTGAAACAGGGACAGACAAGGACCCCTACCCAGGCCAGCTTCCTGCACATGTGACCTGAGCAGGTGCACTTAGAAGAGTCTGTACTTAGTTTAGTGCTCTGCTGTTGTTATGTTCAAATTCTTAATAATTTTTTTAACAAGGTGCCCTCATTTTCACTTTTAACTGGGCCCTGCAAACTATGTAACCAGTCCGGCTCCTACTTACTGAGACTGACTGGGTTTTAATTAACTGTCTCCTCTGAGGCAGCCCACTCCCTTCTCAGAGGCCTCCTATGCTAGTCAGACCCCAGGTGCCCTCTGATACCCTGATGTGTGGGCACACCAGGCAGCCTAGGTTTTCCTTCTCAATTCCAGATTCCTAATCCACATGACCTATCTCAGCTTCCCTGTGGGTAACTGAATGGGTAATGTATCTGCACCAGCTCATCATTCTCCGTACACGAGAAAATGCTCCCCTCCACGAAAACCATCTCTGGGATTCAAGAATTCTACCTGGCAAAGACCATCCCTATATCAGCCAAGTTCACCCTTCCATTCAGCCAACATTTATTGAGCACTTAGCTGGGCTGGACTGAGCCCGGTGTTCCTGGCCACGAGAACTCCCACCTAGAACTGACAGATAGTTGGCTAAAGGAATAATGTTCCATAGCACCTAGAATAAGATGTATCTTTGGGTAATCTGACCTGGGAAACTTTTGCCTGGAAGAATGAGCACATTCTGGAAGTCGGGATGAGAACATGGGTGTAGAGCTGTGTTCTCTGTGGCTGCTGGATGAGCTGCTGCCCACTGTCATGTTTCCCTGTCTGCTACTAAGAAGTGTCCCGCCCACTACGAGTTGCATTCCAGCCAAGTGTTCTGAATCCTTGGGCATGATTCTCTGGGTTATCAGTGCCATGGTTGGAATGGGGCATCTGCCACCTTTGGCCTGGACTCCCTTTCACTGAGGGAAAGTGTTTGGGGAAGACAAAGAGCCCAGGGTATTCACAGCATAGGAGCAGCAAGAATTTGAGGATATCTTGAAGAAAGTGGTCTGCAGAGTGGCCACATGGTGGGTAGAGGGCACAGGGGTGAGATGCAGGCTCCTGCTGACCAGCCTCTCTTCCTCTGTGAAAAGTCCCACCTCTGTGAGCAGTCAGACACCCAAAGGAGAGAAGGTCCCAGAAGCTGAGCTATCGCATGTGCCAAGAAAAGACGCCTCATTCATCAGAATCAGTGAACTGTAAGCCATGAGCAGTGAGAGTAAAATAGCTACATCCATCTCAGGAGGGAGGGAGCACAGAAATAATGAGGGAAGGACCTACCCCTTCCAAATCAGCTCTGAGCCAGGAGGTCTTGGCTTTTTTTGTTTTTTAAATCCATGCTCCCTTGCAATAAATGTGAAACCCTCTCACTCTTTTACAGTTGTATACTTTTCAAGTAAATTAAAATACATTTGAATGTTTAGATCTAGAGCAGAACTACACCCAAGGGGAGGCAGATTTAATTCTACACAAGGAAGGAGTTTCTAACAATTAAGGCTGTCCCACAGTGGAATATTCAAGCCTATCCTCATTAAGAGGTGTGGTGAGTAAGTTTCCTTTCAATGGAAAAATTGAAACAGAAGCTGTGTGATTATCCATCTGTGCTGTCATGTGAGGGTTTTCTGCAGTGGAAGGAAGGAGGGGCTAGATGATTTAAGGTCTTTTCCATGATGCATTTGTTTTGTGTGTGATTTTATCAGCATGGTATACTATGTGCACACAAAGCTCTTGATTTGCTGAGCCATGCAGACAGTTTAGGGTGCCAAGGGCCTGGACGGTGCACCTATCCGGTCACTTCTATCAGCCTGATTTGTTTCCTGTCAACTCCTACACAAACATTTGGAAAACTCACATGATGTTCTTCTCACAGAACAATTTGTAAGTCATGCAAAGCAATAGGCAGGCTGTATTCCAAATTATTGGTATCTTAAAAATGTTAGTTGCACATGCTCTTATTATTGACTTCTTTCAGTCTTGGTTTGGGTCATGGAAAAACTGAAGGTAAATTAGATCATCAAAGTTAATGGCGCGAACAACCCTGCAACAGAAAGGCTCTTCCCCAAAATTAAAACTCTTACAACACAGTGTCTCCAGCGTGGCTGTTCTACCCATCCAATGTCTCCTTTTTCTATTCTTAAAAGTTAGCTAGATTTGCCAGAACTTTATCACATGACTATTGTCAAGTAGCCCCAAGTTACCTTCACTTATAAAACCTTATTTAACTAAACTACTGAATGTAAGGTTCTTGGTCTGGAACTCCAGAACTCACTGGTTTCTCTTCAGCTGACTTCGCCTTGTTAGCCTAACAGGGCACTAAACACTCATGCAGCTGAATGATCTTAGCTGTCAGTGGGAAATAAAAGTCATTTCTAGAGGGTTCTATGAGAGTTGCTTGGGGAACCCCTAGAAAGTGCTTGCCATGCCTCCAATAGGGCTCCAGGTAGACGGTGAAGTTATAAGGAGCACACACTTTGGGCAATAGAGACTCTTGGTAGAGGGAAGATACTGAGCGGAGGGTGAGGAGTCTAAGCTACCAGAGACTAGAGCAGAAACACAGACACACACAGAGGGTGTGTCTGAATTGTGTTCATGGCAGAGCTCCAAAATGAAGAGCCACAGACTCTGCCTACTGAGGTAGAGTTCTGTAAGTAAGATCAGGGGGGTGGTAACCTGGGGAACGAATTTGTCCATGAGAGTAGAACACAGTTAAGGCGTGAACACAGCTGCAGGCCGTAGGAGGACAACCAGCAATCAGCGGACAGTGTGCAGAGAAGCTGGGACGGATGAAGGGTGGTGAGGACAGAATGAGGGTGCAGGGTAAGGAGTGGGATCCAGAGAAGTGGCAGAACTCTCACCAGGGGGATGGAAGCAGACTGCACGGGTGATTTGCAACAGCCTAGGGAAGTCAGAAGGCAGGAGTCAAGACGAGGGACACAGGCCAATGGCAGGCTAATCACAGGCAAATTCGGTGGTGCACAGTGCTGGCCTGCTGGAAGAGGGGTCAACGAGAGGTGTGAAGGCAGAAGAAAGGCAGAAGCCTCTTGGGAGCACCAGATTCCAGCAGGGCTAGTAGCAGATTGCCTCTCTTGCAGAGGGTTTCTTTTATCCCTTCTCATTGGCCCCAGAATGCAGAGCATGCTGAGCCTTCAGGGGGCTGGGTGGCATGGGGGGGATAGGAAAGGTAAAGGGAGAGATAGTGGGGAGGTCAGTGGACCCCCTGAGTGCAGAAGCAAGGTCTCAGTAGTGGTCTGGGACAAGGAACCTACTTGTGAAACCAAGCTTTGCAGGTATTAGAAGACCCTGGATGGGAGCTTGTACCTGAATCTCTAGGGGTGAAAGCAGTTGCTCTCATTATCCGAGCCCATGTTTGCTGAATGTGCAAACATGCACAAGTATGGATCTTTAAAATGATTAAAAAGAGCAAAGCTCCTATAGGGGAAATACACGATTAATCTTGAAAGTTCTTCCTTTTCTTTTTCTGGCTGCTCTTCTCCAATAAAACATGACATTGTGTTTTTGTTTATTTTAGCATATTACAGTTTTGATAAAGCCCCAAATCCTTACATCAAATATATTCTTCAATGTCAAAAGGGCATGGAAAGAAATGTTTCCTAATGAAAGATTTATCTTTTGTCTGACAGTGATGATTTAGCTGGTACTGATCTCTTCATCCTCTTTTTCATTTAAAAAAATAAAATAAAATAAAGTTGAACAAAATTACCTTTCTTGGAATAACAGCTCCCTTTTAAAACCCGACTGCTTTGTCATTACCTCCGCAATCTCCCTTGGAGATCATGGGCTATTCATTTTCTCCCTGACTCCAATTTGCCTTTTGATATTTTTTCTTTGGTCTGTTCAAACAGTCTCCAATTGCCCAGCTCATCAGAGTGAGGCCTTAGCTCTAGCAAGAGCCCACTGACATGCGTGTCACCCACGGCGTGTCCCCCAGCATTCTGCCCGCTCTGGGGCCCCTCCATGCACTGTGGAGGAGCTTTGAACATGGTCTAAGCTCTTCTCGTTAAAGCTTTCTCTAGCTCTTATCCCCGTGACATCTTTTATCTACATATCATCTCAGAGGCTGCAGCTTCATAGTCCTTTAAAAAAAAAAGGCGCTATTGAGCCTTTTAAAAAAGGAAAACTTGAGAAAAGGCCAGAAATATGACATAATGACCTGTGAGCCCTCGGAGCCTCATGTACAGCTGCGAGGGGGTTCGCTATACGAGGGAGCTTGGTTGAGGGGTGAGAGAACCTGAAATTCAGCCCACCTAGATTTGCGTGTACCCAGAGAGGGTGCTTTTTCACACTTTACACCGAAGTGCCATCTGGGTTGGCAGCAGCTCTGCTTTTCAGTGGATAGGTAGTTTTTTCTGGATGTTGAGTTGGGCTAAAGGGTGGCTATATTGTTGCTGTTGTTTCTACACCTGTTGAATTGTTGCTGTTTTCTTCTTTAGTGATTTTTCCTTTCATCTCATCTGTGTGATTTCATCTCTGCTGTCCCCTATGGTAAGCTCAGCAGCCTGGCACAGCCATCACATACAGCAAGCATTGCATATACAAGAAATCTCACACACCTCTCTCTGCCTCTCCTCGTACATGACCCCTCAAAACGAAATTTCTTTCCATCTGTGTTTAATCAGTGGTGTGGATCCAAGTGTACCAACTTAGTCCTTACTAGATTTTGAAGCCTGATCACATCCCAGCTCATTAGTGACAAGAAAGCTGAGCTGTTAAGCATGGCTTCCACTCCAGGAAAGAGGTCTGTATTAGCACAAGGTCCAGGACCCGCACACCAGCTGAGTTGGCTTTTTCTTTTCTTTTAAGCTTTATTGATCTCAGGAAGAACTGAAGGCTTGTTGAAAAAAAGATGGGAATCAGCTTAACATACTAATTTATGTATTATTTATGGACTTAAAGAAGTCTAGATTCCCAGCAATAAAGAAAAATAAATGAGTGCAATAGAACTGCCATCGTATAGAATTCCAACACTAGGAGCCTGTCACATAGGAACTGTGAAATCTCCTGGGAGAAGAATGGGATACTGGAAGCAACCAGGAATTTTAGATCAGATAGCACCACCTCCACACGAGACCAGGAGCAAGTTCCTAGACCTCTCTAGGCTTCAGTTTTCTCATCTCTAAAATAGAAATATTGACTCTCAGCGTTGTGATAATCAAATGGGAGAAAGTAATGGATGGATTTCAAAGTGGTTACAAATGCCTAGTATAGGCATCCTGTGTAAGGAAGGGCATATGTCTAGCTCCTAGATTTCTTATCATAGAATAGTCACCTTTCCTGACCATAAGCCCGTGGGAAGAGGCATCTCTGACAGCACTGACAACCTCTCCTATCTTTACTCCAATAAGACATAAGAAAGAGCCACTAATCCAGGTTACAGTGCATTCTCTCTCTCTCTCTCTCTCTCTCTCTCTCTCTCTCTCTCTCTCTCTCTCTCTCATTCTTCTAAAAAAATTCACCCACCTACCATACAGCAATAAGTCCAGTATTTTTCCTAACTACAGCCTCAAAGTAATGGCGTGTATGCCTTCACACTCTACAAGGAGAGCCCTGGTCTCCAGGCAGACCACTCCCACCCTGGTTTCTTGCTGCTGCCTGAGTGGTTGTTGAAAGTTGATTGTTGACAGCCTGAGATGGCCATCCACCCTGATCCAGTACCATTGGACAGTCAACTTCAACATCAAGTTCAACTTCAACATCAAGTTCAACTAAAGATGCCCACCCCCCACATGGGTTTTCAGGATAACAGTTCTTAGCTGAGGCTTTTTCTCCCCCTCCACACTCATTGCCCAGACGTCAGAGTTCTCAGGAGTTCTATAGCAGAATTAGTTCATGTGGCAAGAACCCTCTGGTCCTTTTGATTCCCTGCTATCTACACCTTAGAGGGCAAGCAGATTTTTTTCAGCTTTGAAATTCAATGAACGTCTTAAAAATAAGGCTATTTTGCAAAGAATGATCATCTTGATTTTCTTCAAGGAGCTGATCCCTCAACTCTTCTGCCAGCTCCCCTTCCATCCCTCCTCTCTTCCTCCCCCTTCCTTGTGCCTCCCCTACCTTCTCCCCTCCCCTCCTTATGCCCACCTCAAGAAAGACAAAGGCTACCTCCCAAGTTTCATCACAGTGATTATATCTCTTAGGCAAAACATAAATTAAATCTTTAAGAAGACATTTTACTATAAATATAATATTCATTAAAAGCTTATTATATATGACAAATACTGTGTTGATACATTACATCCCTTATCTTATTTAATTCTCATGACCACTTGATATAGGAATTAGAATCTCCATTTTACAAATGAGAACCTGAGACTCTAAGAGACCAAATAGCACATCCAAGGATACGTGACTTATAGGTAGCAGAGTGCAAATTTGATCCCCTATCTATTGGATCCCAGTGCTCCTTAGAGCCCCCACCCCCAGCATTCACGTCCACACCACTGTTCTATATAATTGACAAGCATGTATTACGCCACAAATTCTTAGCCGTTCTTAGCACTTCTCATAAAATAACTCATGTCATCGTCATAGAAATCCTTTGAGGTAGATACCATTATTATCTCCATTTCACAGATGCGGAAACTGAGACACAGTAACTTCAAGTAACTTGCCCAAGATCCTACATCTGATGAGTGACAGGACAGGCATGTAAACCTAGGTAGTTTAAGACCCTTTAGGCTACATGGCTCCTACCCAGCCTAGCTCCTCTCAGAGGGAATTCCCTTTCTCCCAGGACCCTGCTCCCAGCAAAGGGATGGCAGTGTCAATGGGTAAGAGTAGGGGCCAGTAGGGGACAGGGACTGTTGTGCCTACATGATCTAAAACTGGAATTTCATCAAGTGCCCTGCTCTGAAACAATGGCCGTTGTGGTCAGCACGACCAGGGAGGGGCACAAACTAAGGACACCTGCTTGAGTCTGATGTCCCCAAGGCCCCTGCCGTAAATGCCTCCCCATGCCCATACTGCCAAGGTATCCAAATCTTACCTTAATGATATTCTCTTGAATCCTGTGGATTCTTCTGGGACTGAGAGTCACCTGTTAAAATGCAAATGCCTCCAGGAGCTGTACCTCCTCAAATACACCTTCGAAGACATACAGCCTTCCCTTCGCTGTTTTCCTCTCAGCTGTCCCTGCCAAGCCCAGAAACAGGCTGGTGAGTAGCCTAACCCCGGTGCGGAGCCAGGTGCCCTGACCTAATGCTCAGGAAAGAGGGCAGCACAGGTAGCTGGTCTCTGACTTGCTAAAACTGGAAATTGTTAGAGACAAGTTCCCAAGGAGAGGTGAGCCATTGGCTAAGACCATAGGAGTCTCTCCCACCCTGGCCTTCACCTTAGCATTTCCTCATGGGGCAGCATGGCATGCACACCTGCTGTGGATCTGTTGGAGGCTGCATACCTCCTCAGCTACACTCCGTACAACATGACAAACACTGCTTACTGGGAACCCCTGTGATTGTGTAACTGAAGAGGGCTATTATTCTGCTCTGCTCAGCTGATATCCAGGGAAAGCTGTGAAAGCCAGGGAGGTAATGTCCCTGAAGTAGCCCAAACCAGTGATAGATGAGACTTGGTGAATCAATATTAAGTCCCTTGCTGCCCTATCATGATAAGTCTAGGAAATTCTTTCACCATCTCCCACGTTCTCCTATAAGACTGAGCTCCAGGTGCCTTCAGTGGTAACTGGCTTTCACACACCCCTTACTGGCTTCCTTCCTTCCCTGTCTCTTCACCAATCCTCTATTTTGGGATCCTGGGGTGACCTCCTGGATAAACTATGTGAACTCAAATCCTTGTCTTGGGCCCTGTTTTGGGGGACATTACTTTGAATATATTTCATTTCCTCGGAATTTTCCTTTTGCATTGTGTTTTACTTCTTGGCTAATTTGGGGCTGTTTTGTCACAATTCATCCTAGAATGTCATCCCCTGTTTTGTATTTTGCATGGGTGTGTATGCAATTCTGTGATACATGGGATGACACACAGAAGGAGACTATATAAATATAGGAGCAAAGAAACACTGACAGAAAACACTATCATCTTTAAAACAAGCTTAACTTTGATAATTCCTATCAAGTTCCATATTGGCTCTTGCTAGGAGTCAATGAACAACCACCGAGCACCTACAAGATATAATCACACAATACAGTGACTGCTTAAATTTTACAGTAAAAGATACATTGCCATTAATTGCCCTCAAAATACTCCCCCTCACTTTGAACACACTTATCCCATCATTCTTGACACTTTCTGAAACAATTCTGAAGTCCTCTTTCGTGAGTGTCTTTAGTTGTGTTGTTGTGGCTACCTTGATGTCTTGAATCATTTTGCCTTTGGGGAAGAGCAAGATGTCACACATTGCCAAATCTGGTGAAGAAGGTGGATGAGGACACACCGTAATGTTTGTATTTGACAGAAATTACTGTATACTAGAAACGATGTGTGACACTGAGTGTTGTCATGATGGAGGATGATTTATGGCACACTTTAAAACACACCTTCTCTCAACCATGGCTCACACACAACTGACTGCACTGAACAAGTTGAAACTAGTCACACACTGTTACTAAGGTTCAACAAGCCAATTCCTATACTGAAGATCCCTGCCTTTCCATTGGATGGCACTTGGCAGCAGCATTCACCATATTCTGTGATTACATCGCTTCTGGTACAGCAATTTCTGTCAAATAAAAACATTACCATATGTCCTCATCCACCATATTCACCGGATCTGGCACTGTGTGACTTCTGGCTCTTCCCCAAAGTCAAAATGACCATGAAAGGAAAAAGTTTTGAATTGATTCAAGATATCGAGGCAGCCACAACAGCGCAACTAAAGACACTCACAAAAGAGGACTTCCAGAACCGCTTCAGAAAGTGTCAAAAATGATAGGATAAGTGTCTTCAAAGTGAGGGGGAGTACTTTGAGGGGGATTAATGGCAATGTGTCTTTTACTGTAATAAATTTTTTTATTTAAAAATTAACCATATTGTTTGATCACACCTCGTGTATGTACAGAATGCTCCACTAGACACTATGTATGATACAAAGCACAAGACACAGTTTTGCTCTCTAGAAGTTTATACATGAATTGAGGAAACAAAACTTGTGCACCCAAGAATAATAACTCATAAATCAAGGTAGCATGCAATAAATACCAATAGGATGTCATATGAGTTCCAATTTCAAGGAATAGTGGAATAAGTTTAATTTCTGGGTATCTCATGAAACAGTTCAGAAAGAATTTCATTCTTAACATAGAGAGCATGTTAATTAGCATAATTTTATGGAAATACGTTTTCATTGTTGAAATAATTGGTGGTCAAGCTATGGAATTGGTTACAAATATTGTATAGACCTCCTCCACTCCTGCATGAATAAGGTGCAAGACTGGGCCATACCAATAATTGACCTTCCTACGGAGCAGTGGGCTCCTTTTGACCTGTGTTCCTCCACTTAATAGAGGACTCTGTCATTTGATCCAAACAGAAAGATCTGCTGATCCTTCTTCTAGTCTATTGTTATACCTGCCTCGAGGGAATATTTTATGCAAGGCATTGGTAGAAATGCCTAAAGGATGTACAACTAGAATTTCCTTGACCTTATAAGAACAAGATTATTTGTGTGTGCTTACCAAAATTTTTTGTGAGTGTGGCAGAATTTGGTCTGAGACTTGCTTTCACTATAACATCCTACCTGGTGGCCATATTGCACAGAAGGGACCTACTCACTACTAATCCCTGGAGGCCACCAAAATTTAACAAAAGAATAAGCAGTGATTAAATAGACTTAGGTTAATTCTTACTAGCTGAATGTGAAATTCCAGGTTCAGAGTATTTCAGAATGGTAGCCATTGTCTGCTGGCATCTAATTATGAAAAGTCTGTTGTCAGTCTGATTGTCTTGTAGGTAGACTTTAGGATTTTATATTCTGTCATTCTAGCACAGTGAAATCTACTAAGGATATTTTTTGGTGTTTTTTTTTTTCTTTTCTTTTCTAATCCTTCTTGGCATTCTGACATTTTGGATCTAGAACATGTTTCGTATTTAGAAAACATTCAGCCATTGCTTCTTTGAGTCTTGGCTTTCCTTTATTTTCTCTATTCTTTGCTTGTGGAGTTCCTGTTAGATACAAGTTAGAGAGTCTCATGATATCCTCCACGTCATCTAATTTCTGCCATATTTCTATCTCTAGATCTCTCTGTACTACGTATGAAAAAGTTACATCAATTCTATCTTCCAAACCACTAACTCTTCCTTTATCTGTGTCGAAACTATTCAATAACCTATTTAATGAGGTTTTTATTTCAATGAGTCTCTCATTTTTAAGATTTCTGCTTAGCTCCTTTTGACTTTGAATAATTTATTTTTATGACATTTCCATATGTTTGATGTGGGAATAGGGTCTCTTAGCATGTGCTCAATTTTCGGTTAGTCCCTTTGACTTGGAACTCATCACACTAATTCATCAGGGTAACTATGAATTGTATCCAAGGCAGCTTGATTTTTGGAAAAGTATGATAATAGAAGTATGAGGAAGGTACCCAGAATCTGTTCACTGTTCTAAAGGCCAGAACCAGGAGAGGAACAACAGCAAAGCAGGAATCTGAAAGATTTCATCTGCATGGTGAAGCCATTTTACAGCTACTTTACAATTACACTGAGCTCCCTAATCGATTTTCAACATCATGGGCAGAGCTTGGCTTTGTAACTCCTAACTCTTGAGAGAAAACTGTGCCAAAAAGCAGAGGCGTTTGATCCTGTGAGAGATAGTTATTAAGGGACTATTTGATGCAAATACATCAACAAACACTAAGCAGCTGGATACCTGATACCAAGGCAAGCTTGGAGAGACTTAGAGGCCAGCTGGCAGGGAAACTGCTAATTGGAAATAGACAATCATGGGGTTTTTTAAGCAGACTAGTGACATCATGCTGCTACTTCATTTTTCTTTTTCTGCTTTGTGACAGAATTGAGAAAAGATACGAGGGACCTTTTATTAGTCAGGAATGCCAGAAAGGTTAAATCAGACCATATCTCTCATTAGCAAACAGCCAATACAGAAAAAAAGTTTATAGTTCTGATGGAAAAGTGACAGAGAACTACAAGGGTTAGAGGCCTTACAATTGTAAAACAAAACAAAAATACTAAAAGTACTAAGATTTACTAATGCTCTCAGGACAAACACAGTTAATACTAATTAAAACCAGTTAATTAAGCCATTGGTGCTGACTCATCAAAATCCCCTGAAACAACTGCCACAATGCAGATTCCTGGGCTTTTACCCAGAGTACTCCCTTCAGTAGATTTGGAATGGGTCCCAGGAACCAGTATGTTAAAAGCACCCTAGATGATTCTGATATGAATGCTAAAAAAGAAAAGTACCCTTTGAGAACCACTGGATTAAATTGTGGAACAAATTATTTCTAGGTGATGGTATAGATTTCAATTTAGCACTTAAATGTGACTGAGCCTTCACATAAAATCATTATTGATTTGTGCATATTTGCACTTAGCTATTTGGATAAATTTTTGTCACTGAAACAAACACAAAAAAACAAAAACAGAATGGAAAGCTATGCTAACTAGGATTCTCAGTTACCCATACCTGTGAGAAGGGCATCCTAGAAAGCAGCTCCCCCAGTGTAGATGTTCTAAACATGGTGGTTCTCAACCCAGGCTGCACATTAGAATCATCTGGGGCGCTTACTTAAAATACCAATGCCTGGGCTCCACCCCAAACCAATTAAATCTGAACATCTGGGGGTGTAACCCAGGTATCAGCAATTTTTAAAAGCTCGCCTAGCAGTTTAACGTGCAGCCACGGTCAAGAACTATTGGCTTTAATGAGAGCTGAAGGCCTAGTCTTGCAAAACCAACCCTAGAAAACAAAGGCAAATATTACTGCCTATTTCTCAAATGGCACCCAGGCTGGGTCTAAGAAATAATTAGGGATGTAGTGGAAAGACCAGTATTTCAGAATGTACCCGGAAAGCAAGCTGTTTTGAAATTTACAAACATGGATTTTACAGATAGGATCTCTTTTTGAAATAATGCTAGGCAGGTGCCTTTAGTTCAAATACCTGATGGCATATAGGTAGGAAATTTCAGCTCCAGTCTCAGTCAAATATCAGCTGTAGTTGAAAATTAGCTCAGTCGTCATCATTGATTAAGCAGTATTTTTCAAAGTCTCTATTCATCAGGAAAGGAATCCCCCTCAACAGATTAAAAGATTTTTAATGATTAGCTAGTGTTTTTCATCAGGTTAGCAAAATGCTTGATAGGTAGTTCCCTTAAGCAGTAGCCCCTGATGTTGACTAAAGAAGTCTCCCAGAGCCTCTCACCCACCCACTAAGGACCCTCACAGTCTAGGAAGGCAGGACACTCATCCCACAGACTCCTGGGATCATTGCTTCCATTACCTCCTTCTACTCCATCCTTTACACCTCCTTTTACACTCCTAGGAGAGGATGGGTTCTAATTTTTGACTTGATGACAATATTCAAGTTCTCCTTCCCAATTGTCTTTTTTAAATCAAACCAACTCCATATCTTGAAGCTTTTTCTTCCAAAGGGCCCTGCATTTGTGGAGGTATTTTGATAGGCTTCCTCTGTACTGTCCATCTTTTTCGTATCTCTTAAATGGCGGTTTTAGTAAGCAGTGCCAATCAAGCCATCATTCAGATGACGGTGTGCCTTGAGATGTGCCTTGGGAAGGGAGCAGTTGGCAGCAGAGGGACCAGGGACCCCTCCGCTCCTGCCCTGAGTTCTCCAGCACCAAATCTTTGATTCTTTACCAGCTTTGTGGAGGTTGCCTTGCCAGCAGTCCATTTACATCCCCTACAATGCCACTGAAGGAAGCAGCTTGGTGTCACGGAAGGGAGGTGTGTCAGAGCCCAGGAACCTAGAGATGCAAGTGAAGGTTACAACCCCATCCTATATCTGGACAGCCTTGGGCAAGCAATTTAATCTCTCAGAGCTTCCATTTCCTTTTCTGTGAAACAGAAACAAAAATACCCATCCCACCTTCCTTAATAGATTGTTGTGAGAATGAAGTGAGGTGACCGATGTGAAAGCACTCTGTGTATTGTAAAGCCTGTTATAACTCCAAAGTTTTATCCTTAGACTGTGTGATCCATACAGCCCTGAAATCCATTCTTCATGACAAAGAAAGCCAGCAACATCAAATGTACTATTGAAGGGTCCCTCTGGGACCCACAGCAAGTTCTCCTTCCTACTGTCTGAATTACTGAAGGGGATAGATAGTCCCAAGGCGTAGAAAATTCTTCTGGCCTTGGACCCCTGAGAACTGTCACAGAAAATAAGACAAGGAAGCCTAGACACAGATAAAAGGATTAAGGGGCATCAAAGCAAGCTGTTTTGTTTTAGCAAAGACCTTCTCTTTATAGGTCTTTAAACTATAACGGGCTTCTCACTCTCCCCAGATGGTTTACATGGTGGCCCTGTCGGAAGGCCACAGATGGCAAGCCACACTGATTCCTATCAGAGCATTCCACTTTCTGAGGAGCCTACATTATAATAAGCAAGGCAATCAAGCTTCCCATTTTTCACACTGCACTTGATCAGCCAAACCATGGCAGAGAACAAAAACAAGGTGTGATCAAAAGATACAGTGAGGGGTGGCCAGTTAGCTCAGTTGGTTAGAGTGTGGTGCTGATAACACTAAGGTTGCCAGTTCAATATCCGCATGGGCCACTGTGAGCTGCGCCCTCCTTAAAGACATAAAATAAAAAGATACAATGTTTAAATAAAAAATAATTATTATTAGAGTAAAAGACACATTGCCATTAATCCCCCTCAAAATACTCTCCCAAAATACTCCCTCTTGCTTCAAACATACTTATCCCATCGTTCTTGCAATTCTGGAAGTCCTCTTTCGTGAGTGTCTTTACTTCATCCTCCATCATGACAACGCTCCATGGTATGGCAATTTCTGTCAAACACAAACATTATGGTGTCTCCTCATCCACCTTATTCACTGGACCTGGCACCGTGTGACTTCTGTCTCTTCACCAAAGTCAAAATGACTCAGGACATCGAGGCAGCCATGATAGTGCAACTAAAGACACTCACAAAAGAGGACTTCCAGAACTGCTTCAGAACATGGCAAGAACGATGGGATAAGTGTGTTCAAAGCGAGGGGAAGCATTTTGAGGGAGATTAATGGCAATGTGTCTTTTACTGTAATAAGTGTTTTTTATTTTGTGATCACACCTCGTATTCCACCAATGTCAAAAACAGAATCATGTACATTTTTACCGCAGTATTTTAATAGCAAATGAAATGTGAATTCACTTGCCACACAGAGGAGTTATCCCCTCTCCAAAAAAAAGCTGGCTTACAGTCAAATGGGATGAAGCTGTGTTCCTAGGAATGAATGTCACATTAAACATAAAAGATTCGGAGAAAAATAATGATGTGGAAAATGTATACAGTACAAATACAGTTTTAAAATATTAATAGAATGAGGGGAGCAGCAGTTAAATCCTGCAACTCAGTTGTTCTAAGAAGCTTAATATTTAGTGACATCTAGTGGTGTTAAATACAAAAGCCTTTGTAGGCACGATTTTTAGGATGGCAAAACAAGGAATTCACCAAACTTGCCTATGGGTCAGAGCATAGCTTTTTTGCACTTCTCATCTTCACTTGCCCATCCCCCATGGACCTGAACTTGAGAAATCACATCTGATGGCAGAAAATAGTAATAGCAATAACAAAAAAGAATAGACCATTTTAAGGCCTGTTGTGTTTTTAATCCTTATTTAAATTTGTGCTTAAGCCTGCTTTCTTAAGACGCAATAGATGATTGTAGCAGCAGCAATACAGGCCAGTGATCCAAGACATAACTCCTAGGACAGGCCTAGTTTAGCAGACAGTATGTTAACGAGACCAAAGAATGGTACCAAACCTTGTGGTAACAACAAATAACTTTGTTCAAGGAATGAACAGCATATTCCCCTTTAAAATATTAAGACTTTTAAATGATGTTTTTTACCCCAAAATAGAAGCCATTTTCCATTTTACCCATTGGATTTACAGTTCTTTCGTATTATATTATCCAAACCTGATTAGCATAAACTCCATCTTGTGGTCTAGCATATTCCTTGACAGTGAGGCTTCAAGACAGGACTTTTCCAATGTATCTTCAAACACTCAAAGTGTTCAGATGGCTGCAAGCTTCAGTTTCTGAGACACTCTTTCCTATAAAACCTTTACTATCAAGAAGCCAGTGAAGGTCTCTGCCTAAATCAGCAGTGACAGGAGCAAGGGTTATTTCAAGTAGAGAGAGAATAACAGTCAGATGGGACGTGCCTTGAGTACAGGAAAACAGCCATTGATTTACTTCCTATTCTCCCCGATTTTTGAAAATTCCCCTGGAATTTTGCATAAGTACTCATTCATTCATTCACACAACAAATATGTAATCCAAGACCAAGATCCGTAAAGTAGAAAAATGAGACCTTTATGAGATTTTCTTGTCTAAGTCATATTTGTTGGATGAGGTGTCTTTTGAGCCCAAATTAAAACTATGACTTGAGCTTGAATAAGCTGCATAATGCTTCCATCTCTTGCATCAGATTCCTGCAAGAAACCATCCCCCTAGATGTCATCCAGGCTGATTCAGGGTCTCGGGAGAGCCCCGTAGTGTTCAGGGGCAGTATTTATTCCAAGTGGAGCTCACTACAGACAGCCAAACTCTAGGGAAGACCTAGAGTGTTCTACAGGAATCAGGGGTGGGAGGGAGAAGGAGGAGGCGTAGCTGGGGGCTGGGGAATCCTCTAGCACACTCAGTAGCAGAGCCAGCAGCCTCACCGGAGTTCACAGATGGACAATTATGACCCGCAGGAGGAGAGAGGTTATTCCTTTTACCTGTCAGTGAGCATCTTCCTTCCAACCTTGGCTCCATAGCTCTATAGTTCTTAGGAAAAGCAGCCTGGAGAACTGGCCAGCTACTTGTGTGAAATATTTTCAGGGCTTGCTTTGAGATTTCACTCAAGTACCTGTGTCCTCTACTACAGTCTCCCCACCCTGCCTTAGTTCAGGCTCACATTACTTTTTATTTCTCACTTAGCTATGGAAATAACCTCCCTGCCTTCAGGCTTGCTTCCTCCAATTCATTCTGTGCAGCAAAGCCAGAACAGTCTTTCTAGTTTTATCCCATGTTCCTCCTACCAACTTTATGTCCTGACTTTCCATCGAGTACCAGATGGAGTCCAAGGGTCTCCATGACCTGGACCTTAGGGCCTTCCCTCACCACCCCACCACATGCACACCACATTTCATGCACTCACAAATAGTGATGCGTTTTTAAACATTCCACCCTCTTCCATGCCTCTGTCCCATTGCACATGCTCTTCCATCTGACCGGGATGACCTTCCCCATCTTCCCAGATTTCTACTCTCCTCCTCAGCCTCTTTCTATACAGAGTTAGTTGCTTCTTCCTCTGAGTTTCCATAAAATTTCGCTTTATCTCTAAGCAACAACTTTCTTATATATTAATATTTCTCATAATGATTTTTTTCACCCATATGTCTCCTCCACCAGACTGTAAAATCCTCAAGCAATAAGACAATATTTTTATTATTCTTTGCATCTCTAGTATTTGGCATAGGACCAAGCTCAGGTTCAATGGCTCAATAAGTGTTTGTTGAATGAATAAAACTTATATCCACAACATGGAGAGATTTTTAAAGTCAAAGCAGTAAAAAGACTGTGAACACCACTTTGCTGTCCCCAAGTCTTCAAGTATCTCTTCTCCACTCTTCTTCCTTCCTAACAGAACCCTGATTTCTTCAAGGAAACACACTCTTCCACAGCCCACATGGGAACACTGATTTCACTGCCAGCTCCAGAATGTTCCAAAGGTAATGTTATTCCCATCCCTTTCCAGTGGTTGGTTCCAGAAGGGCATTTGATTGAATTTAGACCCATGAGACATGAGAAAAGATTTTCTGGGGTCTTCTCGAGCTTTCAGACAAACCTTGCTCTCTTTCTCTAGACATGGCCAGCTAATACAAGCCCAGGAAAAAGGCCACCCACAGAGGCCCGCAAAGCTAAGAACATCTCAGAAAAATGGAGCAAGAGCCCTTGGATTAAGCCAGCACTGAAGTCTGCCCCATTTCTGGATTTCCAGTCATGTAACCCACAAAACATCTTTCTGATGTGCGTCCTCTTAAGGTCTTTATGCTACTGTGCTTCCTCATAATAAAAATCATTTCACCTAAAACATACACTCAGAATAACAGATGTATGTGTGCATTTGAAAAATATCATATTATCACTCATGCTTGCTTGATTCTCCAAAAGCAAACCATATTCGTATCACTCACCCCTCCTGAATTTAAAATAGAGTATAGATTAAGGAAAATGGGTAGAGCAATGGATGTCGGCTCAAGTTCACTACACAGCAAAGCCAGCTGACAGGTCTAGGCACATTTTGACAACGCCTGTCCAATGGCTTACCTCCTGGTGAGTGGACAGCGGTATGGCAGACTGAGTCCAGGTTCAAATTTGTGTCACTGTTCACTGCCCGATGCTCTTTCCCTGGCTTAATTACTAAAGTTTATTGATACGTCCATCACTCTCTTGATTGCTTGCCTACTCTCCCCCTTCCCACTGCCTCCCAGGAGGCAAGAGTCTAGAAATCTTGACAACTGGCATGAGTCCTTTGGCAATTTTATGCCAAAGCTGAGATCTCTTTGCTTTTGCTACTTTAAGCCAAAAGCTATGCAATATTCTGGGCTCCTCGGGCATGAACGCACTCGGAGAACACACAGGTACCAGGGCCTGAGGACACACTCCCCAGTCCACAGGTGAGCAGTGGTTACTCTCATCAAAAGGGGCTGCTCACAAACATTTGTCTTTCATCCTCTAAATTTCTTCCTGCAAATGCAGACATGTTTATACACTATCACCATTTTGTAATTTGTTTTTCATGTTTCTGAAGTAGAGAACAGTTTGTGGAATTCCAAAATCCACAACATAATAAATTAACAAGCACTTACCCAGCAGACACCTACAGAGTCCCCAGAAATGCGGGGACTTCTAAAGTAGAAGAAACGATCAGGAGACTGGCATCTCAGTGCTGATATTCACTTCAACAAGAGATCATTTATTGCCTTAGCTTTTGCATGATTCATCTGTGACCTAATTCTGATGTCCATCCAGGTGTTCAATGGATTTTCGGCCTTTTAACCCAAAACCTTCTGCCACCTCATTTATTATACCTAGAAACCAAACGCGCAGAGTGGGGCTTACTAAATATTTGTCACGGATGATGACGACTTCAGTCTGAACGCCCTTGGGGGTGACGCGATACCTGGGTACGGCTGGGCCTCGTGGGAGGCCTGTGCCCTTGGTCTTTCTGCGGGGTTTCCTACCCCACACACCTCACGCCTTTCACAAGGGAAGAAAAGCTAAAGGTGGGGCTCGCTCAGCAGCGTGTGCTTTTAGCAACTATCGTTTGCTGCTCTTCGTATTAGAAAATGCCATGTTTGGAACTGACTGCTTGTGCACGTGTAAGACAGAAGAGAGAGATCACGGTGTGGACCACAGGCTCGCTGCTGCGCTGAACTCAGCCTGCAGGCCCTGGCGGTACCAGTCATTCGTGAGAACGGCAAAGGTCGTGTGGGGAGGCCTAGAGCTCCTCATCCGGATGTAGCTATTTAAATATCAGTAATTTCAGATCACCTAATTATAAAATGGACCTTTTCCAATTAAAAAAAACAAAACACAGGAGGCCTAACTCAGAGGTATGAATTCTTTTCTTTTTATTTTTTTTAATGGGGGAATATTGGGGAACAGTGTGTTCTTCCAGGACCCATCAGCTCCAAATCAATTCGTTGTTTTTCATTCCAGTTGTGGAGGACGCAGCTCACTGCTCCATGTGGGAATCCAACTTATGACCTTGGTGTTATGAGCACTGCGCTCTAACCAGCTGAGCCAACCAGCCGCCCTGAATCATTTTCTTAACAAAGAGTTCTAAGGAGAAGGGAATTCACATTTATGGAATGATCACTGTTCACATCGGAAGTTGTAACGCTTTCATGCATTTTATCTCCTTTAACCTTCATAATAACCCTGTGAGGTAGACAATAGGTATGAGGTAGAAAACGGCTCTTTAGTTAGATAACTCATTCATTCAAGGGCCCCAAAAGGAGGCAGGCCTAGGCATATGCTGTGATCTATCTGTCCCATGCTTCATGCAAGCCCAGCGAGGGGCCAGAGTTTGGGACTTTGAAATATATAAGAGTCTTCTGAATATGTATGTGTGTGTGTGTATACATATGTATACATATATATACATACATACATATACATATACAAAGTCTGACATTTAAGTTCGTGAACCTGTTGCAACGATGTTGCTAAACTTTTTTGATATCAGAGGGATTATTCATTATGAATTTGTACCAACTGGACAAACGGTTAACCAAGTTTACTATTTGGAAGTGCTGAAAATGCTGCATGAAGAAGTTAGATGAAAACAACCTGAACTTTTCGCCAACAATTCATGGCTCTTGCATCACGACAATGCACCAGCTCACACAGCACTGTCTGTGGGGGAGTATTTAGCCAGTAAACAAATAACCATATTGGAACACCCTCCCTACTCACCTGATCTGGCCCCAATGACTTCTTTCTTTTGGTACATGGTGACAGAGAGCACTTCAGTTTCATTCTTTTGCACATGGCTTTCCAATTCTCCCAGCACCATTTATTGAAGAGGCTGTCTTTTCTCCATTGTATGTTTTTTGCTTCTTTGTCAAAAATTATCTGTCCATATTTATGTGGGTTTATTTCTGGGTTCTCAATTCTATTCCATTGGTTTATGTGCCTGTTTTTCTGCCAATACCATGCTGTTCTGATTACTGTTGCCCTGTAGTACAAGCGAAAGTCAGGGAGTGTGATACCTCCAGCATTGTTCTTTTTTCTTAAGATTGCTTTGGCTATTTGGGGTCTTTTGTGGTTCCAAACAAATCTGATGATTTTTTGTTCTATTTCTTTAAAAAATGCCATTGGGATTTTGATGGGGATTGCATTGAATCTGTATATGGCTTTGGGTAATATGGCCATTTTAACTATGTTGATTCTTCCAATCCATGAGCATGGAATGTCTTTCCATTTCTTTGTGTCTTCTACAATTTCTTTTTAGAATGTCTTATAGTTTTCAGCATATAGGTCTTTCACATTCTTGGTTAAGTTTATTCCTAGATATTTTATTCTTTTTGCTGCAATTGCAAAGGAATTGTTTTTTTGTATTTCTTTTTCTGAGATTTCATTACTAGTATATAGGAATGCAATGGACTTTTGTACGTTGATTTTGTAGCCAGCAACTTTACTGTATTCGTTGATTGTTTCTAATAGCTTTTTGGTGGAGTCTTTAGGGTTTTCTATATATAGCATCATGTCATCTGCAAAGAGTGACAATTTAACTTCTTCATTCCTAATTTGGATGCCTTTTATTTCTTTCTCTTGCCTGATTGCTCTAGTGCCAACTCATATTCATAATTATCCCCTAACAAGGTGTTTAACAACTTTAGACCTGTTTCTCCTTCTGAGAATTAGCGTTTTCTATACAACAGTGCTAGTCCTTCCTGGTCCTTCCACAACTTGTCAGTCAATCCTCTGCAAGCTATAAAATGGCTGATTTTTATGTCGTTTTTCCCCCTCAAAAGTTAAGGAAGGAAACAGAAAACAGGAGATTGTGGCCTTGTCTACTTCCTTTCCCAGGAGATGTGTAATTCTCCCGGAAGCACCTCTGTTCAAAGATTTCCAAAGGCTTTTTGAGCCATATGTACAAGTTATGCATTAACAACGGGGCTCAGATGCCAAAACCCATCACCTGTGGCAAGCGTGATAAATCCAACAAGCAGCACTGACAAAGAAGCGTGCCAGCACAGCTCACACCCCTCCCTGTTTCCTTTAGGCTAGAGTGAGTCTGGGCCACACTTGTCCTCACGCTCTGAGTCTGGGCAAAGCAAACAACTTCACTCTTCCTTGCAACACTATCTTGAATTCTACCTCACTGAAGACCCTTGAGTGCTCTGATCTGGTTTCTGTTTTATCGTGGTCCCTTTCATTGCCTGATGGTGACAGACCAACTCACAACAAGGGCATTGAATGGACAAAAAAGGAATAAACCTCTCTTCAGCTTTATAGCTGGTGCAACATCTTCCATCCAATCCTAAAACTTTCACTCTTTTCTTTGTGGTCCAAGTACCCTCCTCCCTGTCCCACCCTACCTTGTACACACCACTGCCCACACTCCACCTAAAAAGAAAGGATCATTTTGTACCTAAAAATTGAGTAATAGACTGTAAACTTCTTGAGAAATAAAATATCATTCAGGCCCATCACTCAAAATAAAGAGGTTGGGCGGCTGAATGGCTCAGTTTGTTGGAGCCCGAGCTCTGAACAGCAGGGTTGCCGGTTCGATTTCCACATGGGCCAGTGAGCTGACAATGAGCTGCCAGAGGGTCAGTTGGATGGGTCAGTTAGAGTGTGAGCTCTCAACAACAAGGTTGCCGGTTCAATTGCCACATGGGATGGTGGGCTGTGCCCCCTGCAACTAAAGACTGAAAACGGCAACTGGACTTGGAGCTGAGCTGCGCCTTCCACAACTAGATTGAAGGACAATGACTTGGAGCTGATGGGCCCTGGAGAAACACACTGTTCCCCAATATTCCCCAGTTTAAAAAAAAAAAGAGAATTGTGTAGAATGCATTACATTTTTAAAAAATGTTTACCTTATCTTAATTTTTCCAAAGAATAGTTAAAAGTTTAACATCTTCCTAAGAAAGTCACATAGGCAGATTAATAGGACTTTCATGTCAAGTGACTATGTTAACCTGCTTTCCTGGAGCCAGCTTCCTAATTTTTGAATATAATAAGACACCAAAGAATATTAAGAGGTGACATTTGCTTATCTCAAGGGAAGATAAAAATCCAAGTCTGATGTAGAAAATCTAATGAGAAGATATGTGGAACTGCTTTGAGGTCTAATTTAAAGTGGACTAAATGCATACAGATGATAAAATACAGGTATCCACCATTTTAGGAAAAAAATTCATCCAACACATATTTTACTATGAGTCTAAATATGGCACAAATGTCCATTCTGCTAGTCACTAGATATACATGGCAATTTTTTAAAAAACATAAATCAGGGTGACGTTTCCTGTCATTTTTTAAATGTGGGCTTGAAACACTAGCACATGCCAAGAATTTTACTTTTTCTAGTTCCTCTGCCTGAAACTGAGCAACTAGAACTAGGCTAAGGGTGATGGCTGATCAATGAGCTGAAGAGAAAGGCAGCTTAGCCAGCAATTTATCTAAGCAAGTCATGAACTGAGTCCTATAGAAATTCAATCCCGTTATTTTATAGACATATCACACACATTTTTCACTGAAACTAAATTTTTATTACAAATAAAGCATTGACACTAACTATATTCCAGTTTATAGAAAATGATACAAATTTTGAACCATGATTTAAAATAAATAAAAACACCTACTTTAAATCGGTACAAATATTGTTTGTCTTTAAAACAAATGATGAAATGGCCCATCTTGGCAAGGAGGAGAATTTTATCACTGATATTGCTTAAAATTATTGGTACAGGTGCTAGTAAAAGACAGACTGGCTTCTACTCTGTTTTATCCTTGATCTTAACCCTCTCTTTTGCTTGTCTCTGGGGTGGACCATTCACCACCCATTGGTATGCCACAGCCTTAGTAAATGCCTCAAATCCTTTTTAGAATGAGTCATGTATAGATGAATGAACGCAAATATAGCTAGGAACTAAGTACACCTAGGAGATATACCTAGCAACCTCAAAATACTATCACCTATAGGAAATCTTATTAAAACCATTCTAATAAATCTATAACGGTTATCAATCATTGCTTAATCTTCTTTCCATTTCTTTATTTATTTTGCTTTAGGAAGATGTAGTTAACTCACCTCTCAATCAAGAATGAAGAGCCACCTTTCATTAGAATTTTGGCAGAGCCTCAGCTGTTGCCTTTCCCATGCAATCTTCAACTGAACTTATTTTACATTTTGGAAATGGACCCACCCAACCCCGGGTAGATTCTGTGAGTACAAACTCCTGGGTAATGCTTTGGGTAATGCTTTTAACCCATAAGAAGACAAGAATCTCTTATTAAATTCTTATTAAACTCAAAGATTGCACATTCAAATGCATAGGGCCAGGCAAGTTATGCAAATAAGCAAAACAGTCAGGGATTGGAGAGACCATGCAAACTGGAGTCCTGGAGAGGATGTGCATTCCAAAAAGTTCTTGCAGTATGCCAGATCATGAGGATATCGTGCTAGTGGTGGCCGTGGTGTGCTGCTGTGTTGTGTCTCAGTGGTTTTGGGGGGGTTTGTTTTTGTTTGCTGGGGTTTTTTTTCTTTTATTGCTTTTTGCTTTTGTTTGTTTGTTTGGAGATTTGGAGTTTTGTTAGTTTTATTTTGTTTTGGCATTGAAAGAAATAATTATCTTAATTGGAGGAAGGGTAAAAACTGCATCCTAGTAAAGTTAGAAGATATATTTAGAAACCTCAGAAGAACTATGCATTTAAGAATGTTATTGAAACCATTCTAAGAATGTGGTTGTTCTAGTATTTTCTTAATAATATTCAGAGAAAAAGATTCCACAATTTCCTGAAGTGGAACATTCTAATCAAGAATATAATGAGGCTTTCAGACAATGCTTATTTACTCCATCTTTACTTGCAGTATTTATTTCCAGTTGGACTTAAAAGTTATGCAGGAAAGTGTTCTATAATTTTTATTATTGGTTGGAGTTTCTGTTGTATTAATTTTCAGTTTTTGAAAAAATATTTTTTTTTCTAAGATCCATTTTAGGTGATTTTAATAATATTTCCAAGGACACTGGAAAAGAAGGTACATATACTGTGTTTCCCCGAAAACAAGATCTAGCCGGACAACCAGTCTAATGCATTTTTTGGAGCAAAAATTAATACAAGACAAGACCTGGTCTTATTTTACAATAATATAAGTCTGGGTCTTTATAATATAATGCAATATATCATATCATATCATATAAAATACCGGATCTTATATTAATTTTTGCTCCAAAAAGACGCATTAGAGCTGGTTGTCCAGCTAGGTCTTAGTTTTGGGAAAACACGGTATACATATCAGAGTAAACTTTTATTGATGTTGTTCAGATTCCTTTTCTACTTCTAACATTATTTGCTTTATACATTTTGAAGCAACATTATTTGCTTCATAAGGGTTTATGACAGTTACACATTTTTGACAATAGTTTATTTCATCAACATAAAATGTCCCATAATCTTCTTTAATATGTTTCTTAAGTTCTACTTTATCTTATTTACATTAACCCCTGTGTTTTTTTTTTATTATCATGATATACTATACCCATCCTTTTACATTTAAAACATTTGCTTCACTTTGTTTTAGGTTTATTGCTTTTCAACAGCATAAGGTTGGATTCTTTTTTATGACTCAATATGAGACTCTATTTCTTTTATTAAGGATGTTTACCCCATTATATTTATTATTATAATTGATCTAGTTGTTCTTATTTTTATCACAGTATTCTATGTGTTCTTTATGCTAATTAGTTTCATGTCTTACTATGTAGACTTTTCTTTTTTTCTAGTTTTATGCTTGTTTAGTTGGTTTTGATTTATATTCTCCAGGGTTCTGGATTAGTTTGTTTTTCATTACACTAAATAATTTAATGCCTCTGTAAATAATTCTTTAGCCCATATTTCTCTGTCATGATCAAGAGAATGTTTTATTTTTTCAGGTGTCCCTATTTAAGATAGGTAATTTGCACATTCCCTCCTCTCTTCTATCCACTGCTATCTTTTTTTGTTAATATAATCTGAACTTTAAAATCCAGATTATTGTTAATTTCATATTATATACTCTCTTTAAAGAAGATTGTGGGACATTTGCCCTCAGCTTCTTTTCACCTCAATTCTGCTTTTCCTGCTTTCAATATTACTATTAATTTTGCAATTACCTTCTAGCTGTGAACAATCCTCTCTTGATTCATCTAACTCTCTTTTTATCTTATCTGTCTGCCTTTTCATTACAGCTCTTTTTTACTTCTGGTTTTCTCTCCTGATTCGTAAAGGTCAAGTCTTTTTGAACTATTTTAAGAATGTCAAGAAGTGTTGTGAAAGTTTCTTCTGAGTTCTGTGGGCGATGATTTTTAAAGGTATGCTTTTCATCTGAGTTGCCCAGACACTATATTTTTTCCTTTGCTTTGCACAATTTTTTCATGTGCCCCATATTATTGTTTTCTTTTCCTAGACTGAAGCATTTATCTCCACTCAGAGTGTGTCAACAGGCAGTGTGATACGCCAAATCTGCTAGGCTAATCTCGGTTTTGTGTTTTTATCAATTGATCTTTGATTTGTTGCAGAGGTATCTACTTCATACCTCTTCTCCCTTTTTTCTTTCATACTTGAATCAGTGGAGTACATGAAAGAGAGGAATTCCCAGCATGCACTGCTGCAAAGACTTCCTGTCTCTGCTCCTAAACTAGTGCTTTATTCACAGACACTACATCTTCCAGAATATATAGTGCTATTGTACACACAGATACACACACACACACACACACACACACACACACACACACAATTGCTGCCAGGCTGTTTAAGATTCCCTTCCATCTAATTTTGATGTCAATGATGCAAAAAATATCTGGAAAACAATCAAAGAAGCTTCTGCCAAAAAAAATCACTAGAAGTCAATTAAAGAATTTTCTGCTATCAGGTGCTTGGAATTATTCATATGTCATAGTGGCCATCCATGTCTTAGGGAGTTCCCAGGATGATACCTAACTTTTGAACTCAGACCCTTAGTACACAGGCCAAGGAATACAACTGCTTAAGCTTGCCTGCCATGTGTCGTCCTGCTCTCTCCCTCCCCCTGGGTAATGGATGCTGGCAGATGGTCTTTCCCATGGGCCAAATAATGGTCTTGGTATATTAAAAACTCATTCCCACTCCTCCCTTGAGGATAGTAGGCTGCCACTAAATGCTGTGTACTCCAGAACATGATGCCATATTGTTGCCACCATAGCCAGAGGCTGAGGAAATGTTGGTAAAATGCAGACAATTAAAAGTGATGTCTCCGCTTGCTGCTGAGGCCGCAGACTTGCTGAAAATCACTACTTGTCCCTAAAAGAGAAGGATGGCAAATCCAGTGGATGAGGGCAGCGGCTTCCCTGCCCTTGCAGTTGCTGAGGGAAAGTGTACCCTGAAGAGTCCATTCGAGTCAAACCCTACCTAAGACATCAGCCATGGAGGTTCAAATCATCCTGAGGTCCACATGGGCTCAGTGGGAGGAGGAGGAAGAGGGTGGCAAGCAGGAAAAATCCATACTTGAAAGCCCCCGAGTTGATCTAACCTCAGCATTCTCCCTGGAACCCACATAAGGTTTCACTCAAGGGGCTGTGGTCCACGGCCCAGGCTCAGAGACAGGGTACCCTCTGCAACTCTTCTCTGGGCCCTTGGATCTGCTGTCTCCCTCTCAAGCAGCAGTAACAACACTGCCTGGCCCAGTGCCATGAACAGCCTCTGTCACAAGTGAGTTAACTTTGTCTTCCTTCCTTCCTTCCTTTTATTTAATTTTTCTTTTTTTTTTTTTTTTTGAAAGAGATGTCAAGCTGTTTGGCCTACTGAGCACTCTCAGTTGCTGTAGATCCTTAAATACTGGTAATAAAACAGAATCAAAAGGATTATAGCCTCCATTATGACAGGTATGATTAAACTGCCTGGGCATGATTTGTCTCTATTATAGGAGACCATGAGAAAGAAAGATTAAACCATCATCTTTATCACCATAGGAAAAAAAAAAAAAAGCCTCTCCCTGCATATTGTAGACACCTCAGCTCAGACAGAAATTTAAGATCCATTCATAGCTGTTCACAATCAATGAGCTGGCCATGATCAGAGCATTGGGCAAGGAGTTGATATTTCTGTCTGAAACGATTTTACATTAATGTGGACAATAAAGCCGAAACCTCTATTACCTGACAAAACACCTAAAATGAAACATGAAACTGGAATAAGAGATCCTTCCTAGGTCACACAGGGCCCTGGAGTGCTCGTAGCCTGACAGGGTCAGGAGTCAGTGAGGAGTGTTGGAGGGGAGGGGAGATGAGTATGTGGAAAACACTGTACTTAGCCCATCCCACTCCTTCAACACACATGCCCTGTCTCTCTTTCTCTCCATCCTTTTTCTCTTTGTCTTCAAGTATATATGTGACATAAGGTATACTCAGAATATGTGAAATTTTATAGGAAAAAAATTAGAGCACTCAGAATTTAGAAGGTATTTGGTTTAGGTTGATTGATGTTTTAAATAATCTTATTTTATTAGTAATTTATTTCTAATTCCTTAGCCATCCACAGAATACAGATTTAAGGAGATATAACAACTACACATAAACAATGCCATTAAAATGGAAACTAAGCCTGCTTTCTTGGTGGAACAGAAAAAGCCTTGACCCAGAAGCCAAAAGACCTGGTTTCTACTCCTGGGTCTGCCACTGCACAGTTTTGTGATCCTGGATGGGTTATTTTGACATCTTGTGCCTTGTTTCTCTCATCAGTGACAATTATTTAACTTTTGGACCTGAGGACCCCTCTGAGGATTTGATGAAACCTATAAACCCTCTTCCTGGAGAAATGCACATGAACACAGAATTTTGCACACAATTTCAGGGTTCTTGGGCTCACTACAAAGGTCCCCCTAGAACCTCACATGTGTAAATGAACCATAGGTCAAGAGCTCCCAGCACCCTTATCAGCTCCAATAATGCCAGGGCTTTCTGAACCTACAAGCTAGAGATAATGCTGAAGAATTAATTTTAGGAGAAAGAGGAGGAAGGAAGAAGAGGAGAAAAAGGAAAAGAGAATGAGGAGGGAAAAGAGAAAGTTTATATCCAGTAACTTGAAAAACACTGAAAAATCCCATCTTTAGATGAACACTTAAGTGAACTAAATGCAATAGAATTAAATTTCATGTTCTAAAGGAAAATGCACTGCAGCACTTTACCTCATTTTAAAGTTATACCCTCTTGGGAACAATAAAATAACTCATATTAAATAAAATGAAGGAAAATGAGAGCAAAAATCATTTACCATAACTAAACAATTATCTCAAAATGTGATTAAATACTTGGAATTCTATGATAATTGAATTAATCTTTACTTTTTCTAATCATCTGGTTTCTATGACTTGACTCTTAAATCTTTTGGGAAAATAAACCTAGTCTGCAGATTTTCAATTCTATAAGAACATATCACTACCCCCCATTTTCTAAAATGCAAATTTAGCAACTCAGTATGGGTATTCAATCTAAAAGATTTAATTAACTTTAGATGAATGTCTTGAGCCAAGGCCAAAGCAGAATACAGCCTCTTATAAACATGAACACTGAGCCAGATAAGCCATGAGATCAGCAGAGGGATTACTGGGCTCCAGTGATGGAGACAGAGCACCAAACAAGTCCCCTGCCCTATGGGGGCTCAGTTGTTCCCTCTGCAAAATAAAGCTGTTGAGCCTGATAATCTCTCAGATTCTCTCCTGCGCTGCCTTTCCATCTAGTCTCTGTTCCTCACAATCCTCAAGGCACTGTCATAAATTTACAACAGGGCCAGAACCAGTTTCCTTACAAACACAGACACTTGTGCATTTGTGGCTCTAAATACATGAAAGGTCCAAATTGGAGCAGGGAAAGCAGAAGTTAAAAAAAAAAAAAAAAAAAAAAAACCTAACCTTATGACAATTACCCAAACTTTCTTTCTAACTGCTGTAGGTTTTCCCAGAAAACAGAGAAGCATCAAGGAAGAAGGGAAAGGATCTATGTTTATGTACATGAATATTATCAAATAGTAATTATTAATTACTAATTTGCTCTTAGCATTCTACTGAAAGAAAACAAGTTAAATAGTTTCCTGACTCTAAGAACTTAAAACCTAAACAGACAACAGCAAACTAGGAAACCTAAATACACTTATTTTAACAAAATGTATAGCAGAGATTGCACACCTAAAGTGGCCAGCTGGCGATGTGAAGCAAGTTATGTCTGAGGCAATAGGGAGTGGTGGGGACTCCTTATTTAGAAAACTAAAACGTTTTGTTAGCCAAAATAAACATGCCTGCCAGTGAAAACTGATGAACAGGCCACATCTGGTTTGCATCTCTGACTTAGAGGCGCAAAGAAGAGTTTCTTGAGGTTGTCAAGCAAGTTAAAGGCAGAATAAGAATTCAAACTTAGGCCTTTTTAATTCTCAGATCAGTATTTTCTCCACTACACAGCTTCCTTCTGTCAAAGGTCAGAGCAATTTCCCTTTATAATAGATGTTGGTGTCATGTTCTCCCATCATTCTCACTGCTGCCCCTCAGACCACACTCCACACACAACATCATCGGACTCTTACTCTAAAATACCCCTTTTATAATGTCCCTTCCCAGCTAAGGAAGGAACAGAGGTCCCACCTGCTTCATTATGCTACTGAGGACCTCAATAGTCAGGTTCTGACTTAACTCAAATCAAACTGCCTTGTACCAGAGTAGATGGACTCTTGGCGCTCACTTAGCCTCATCATTCGTACCTTTATCCTTCATTCACCACATTCCTCCCTTCTGGAAAGTTCTCCCCACTTGCTAACAAGTACTTTGCAAACAAATAATTAATCAATATCAGTTGCAGTTCTTCACTCTAAGATAAGGAACATACAAAGGGGCTTCCTCCACCCCGCCTGCTTTCTCTTCTTGGCCTGAAGTGATGCTAACTCACCTTGAGAAGAGTCTTCTTTTCAGAAGTCAGTGGTACTGACATTTCCCTAAAGGACTTAGTGACAGAAAACCAGGGAACCCAAGAGAGGGGTGGCGCTCAGCTGCAAAAGGACTCTCTTCATAAACAAGGAGAGTTGCTCGTGTGGGACATTAAACCCATTTTTCTTACTCTGGGAACAATATTCTTTGAAACACAGTGATATCAGCCATGTGTCATTCCTAGAAAAAGACAAAGCCAGTAACTTGGTTGATGGCTGGAACACCCTCCCTTGATCCAAATCTGGCACCTTTTTGTGGGTATACAGAGAAGGGGCTAGGAAAAGAACACAAGGATACTAAAGGTGGCATCTGGTGTCATTTAAAAAAAAAAAAAATCACTGAAGCATGCTTGACATGCTTCATGCTTTAACATCCAGAACACTGGATAGCTGTTAACTCTCAAAGTTTATTCTCCTTTTTACTGCATATATTTTATGGTATTTAATTTCTCTAATTTTCAGGCTGGCTCAGGTGCAATAATGAAACTCTAGGCCGGGGTAATTTTTACACATAATTAACAAGCTGAAAGAACTGTGCCTTTCCACAGAATGAACTGTTCACCTGAAGTAATTAGCCAGTGGTTCCCAGTTTCTAAATGTTGTCATTACAGCCTATCTCTGCCTGCCAAAATGGGACTTGCTCTGGAATTTGGACCTTCACGTGGGCACCGTTCCCATGTGTGGGTTTTGGAATGAGCAGAGGTGCTGCGGTCTTTCATCTGCCGTGAATGAGACTCAGTTGTTGGACAGAGGCTTTCATCAGCGAGGCGGCTGGAAAGGTTTCTGTGCAAGCAGGAGCCTGCCAGACATTCATATCAAAAATCCACAGGCTTTATTTAACTCTCCCTGGAAGGAGGTATAAAGGTTACAAAATAATGAGGAAGAGCTCTGTTGAGCAGGAACCCAAGAGTCACAAGCTCTTTGTTAAAACTGACAAAAAAAGGTGGGAGATAAACTCTATGAGGAACAGAATCAGGCCTATTTAACCTGCCGAAGGGGAAGCTGGAAGGGAACAAAATAGCAGGATTCATACATATGAAGGGATATTATAATAAAGGGATGCTGAGCAGCGGTTCCTGATTCCTCTGAGGACAGGTAAGAAATGGGCTTTAATAACAACAAAAGGGTTTAAAAAGATATCTGAGTGTTGGAAAGACTAGGCATTAAGACTTGGAAGATCTGAGTAACCCCTGCTCATCCCTTAGCCAGTTGATGGGCCTCGCTACCTCTGTTTCCTAGGAAGTTAGAATGGGAGACCCCCTCCCCACCTAGTGCCTCAGGATTATTGTGAGAGCAAAAAGCAATGAGAGGCACAAAATTGTATTTAAAAAGTGAAGAGTGTTAGCAAAATTTAAGGAATTACTATCTCAGCTTTGGCAAACAATAGGTGTAGGGATTTTATGTCACTTATATATCTAACCTTGTACATATACTTCTTTCTTTTGAAAGACAAAAAAGCAAAACAGATTGAATGTGTATGTGTGGGTGCATATGTGTGTGTGTAGATACAGAGGGTCCTAATAAATAATGTCCCTTTTTGAATTCTCTTTTAAAGGCTGATTAGGCCTAAAATCAAAGTAACATCATAAGAAATGCTGAAGCATCTGAGAGAATGACTTGGTTTTTAGGTCTTATTGCTGAATACTAATATCCAGAACTTTGTTATAGTAGGGCTTTCATAGTTCTTGCCAAAACCCCCAAAATATAATATCCCAGCAGCTGACATTATTTTATATCTGGAAAACCTAAAAGAATCCACAGGAACACTATTACAAATAATAGTAAAATAGATTATGAAATTTGGTACAAAAAATAGGTTTTATATAGACAAATAAAAACCAGTTAGAATGGAAGGGAATGCCCCACTTATGATATCAAAATACCTGGGTGCAAACTTAATAAGAACTGTCCAAAACCTTTATGAGGAAAACTGGAAAGCATTCCTTCATGGCTCAAAAGTAGACTTATAGAAATACAAAGATATACCACGTTTTGGCATATCAGTTCTAATGACGGTAATATATAAATTTGACACAATCAAAATATGAAATACCATCAAAACATTTTTTGGCACAAACAAAAAGTGCCAAACTCTAGATTTGGCACAAACTCTAAAGTTTATTTGGAAGAACAAACAAGAATGGTCAGGGGAAAATCCCAAAAAAAAATAAAAACAATGTAGAGAGTCCAGGAGACTAGCTTATATAAAATAAAGCCTCCATAATTAATAACAGTGTGGTATTGGCACATGACGAGAGAAACCAGTGGAACAAAAGAGAAAATTCAGACCTGGACTAACTGCACATGGAAATTTAGTATACAATAGAGGAGGCATCTGAAAGCAGTGAGGAAAGATAATAAGCGCTGAGTATAACTGGCTAGCTATATGAAAAAGATAAAATTGGATCTATTTCACATGGACTAGAGATTTAAATTTAAGGCATAAAGCTATGCAAATACTATAAAGAAACATAAATTAACTACTCTAGAATAGAGAAGGAGAAATTTTTCTTACCATAGCTGAAAATCCAGGAGTAAGAAAAAAGATTAACAAATTTGATAACATAATAAACATAAAAATTTTTGACTAGGTCAAAACACCATGAACAAAATAAAATACCAAATGATGAACTGGGCAAAACTATTTGCAACTATGATAACAAAGTGTTAAAATCTCTTATATATAAAGAACTTCTAAGAACACGAGAATAAAGTTCCAACAATCCTTAATAAAAATAGGCTAAGTGACATCAGTGAAAATGGCAAAGGAAAGAACTGCAAGAGTCCACTCCTCCATAAAAGCAACTAAAACACTAGCAAGAAACAGTCAAAATCAACTTTTGGGGGGAATTCTGTAAACAAACCACAAGCTTCCTTCAACCTTAGGAGCATTTAATCCATAGAAAGTGGTGAATCTCAGTGAGAACCGTGAGCTCTGTGGTATATTCATTTACCCCAGTCCCATCGCCTGTTCCTGAGCTTAACAGAAGCCATAAGTGTAACAGCCCACATTCCCAGGACTGGTACTGATACCAGAAGAAGCAGTACAGACCTCATTTGCAAAGAATTATCCTTAGTTCATCTGTCTGGTGGCTCCATGGAAAAAGGAAAAACCAGCTCAAAAGGCATATTTTATCTCACCTAACTGGAACTCATCCAGCACTACAACCACTACCCAGGGGTTATTTGTCAGAAACATTTATTAGCAGACATTTTCATTGCTGTTGTCTGCAGCAATGGTTAACAAGTGAAACAAACAAACAAAATAGACTAACTGAAAAGCTTGGAGGAAAGACTAGGCGATGATACGCTTTGGGGAATACGGGCTTTGAAAAGCTCGAACATATTCCTGGCAATCCAGAAGGCCACACACATACACAGCACTGCACATGTTCAGAGAAGACCTAAGAAGGCCTTAAACTCTCACTTCTGGCTGACCCTGAGTCTCTGCATGCGCAGGAAGTGAAGAGTAAGGTAGAGTTGTAAAATGCCTGGCTGAGTATTAAAATGTACCCCAACATACACACACAGAACCCTACTGAAAAAACTGGGAATTTTTTTTAATCCAAACATTTAAGAAAATCTGTATTCAAAAAAAAAAAGAAAATCTATATTCAATTGTTAGCTGACCACTAGGGTCTAAGAACAAAAATGTCAGTGGTCACAAATGACAAAAAATACAGACTTTAAAAATGGGTTCAGAAAAGTCACTAAAAAACGAATAATAACTACAAGCAGAAACAACAAACCCTCAGGAAGATGGAGAATCTTATTTCCAGTGTCACCACATTATAATATTGAGAATGACAAGTTTTCATCAAAAGATTATGAGGTGCAGAAAGAAATAAGAAAATATGGTACATTTATTAGGTTGGTGCAAAAGTAGTTGCAGTGTTTGCAATTTTTAACCTTTTAAACCGCAATTACTTTTGCACCAACCTAACACAAGCATAAAAAAAAACAGTCAATAGAAAGTGTCCCTGAAGTACCTCAAACACTGGAGTTACTAGGAAAAGATTTTAAATCAGTTGTTTTAAATATGTTCAAAGACCTAAAGGAAACAGTGCCTAAAGAACTAAAGGATGGCGAGGATGTGGAGAAACAGGAACCTCCATGCACTGTTGGTGGGATTGCAGATTGGAGCAGCCACTATGGAAGTCAGTATAGAGGTATCTCAAAAAACTGGAAATGGAACTACCGTATGATGCAGCAATTCTACTCTCAGGTATCTATCCAGAGAAATTCAAACTCCAATTCAAAAAAATATATGCACCCCTATGTTTATTGCAGCACTATACACAATAGCCAAGACATGGAAACAAATGGAATGCCCATCCGTAGATGACTGGATTAAGAAACTGTGGTACATTTATACAACGGAGTATTACTTGGCCATAGAGATGAATGAAATCTTACCATTTGCAATGGCAAGGATGGACCTAGAGAGTATCACACTAAGTGAAATAAGTCAGACGGAGAAAGACAAATACCATATGATCTCACTCATATGTGGAATCTAAAGAACAGAATAAATGAGCAAACTAATCAGAAACAGTCTCAGAGATACAGAGGAAAAACTGATGGTTGCTAGATGGGAGCGGGTAGGGATGAGGGAGAAGATAAAGGGATTAGAAAGCACAAATTGGGAGCCACAGTATTGCCATGGGGATATGAAAGACAGTTTGGGAAATATAAACAATAATGTTGTAAAGATTTTGTGGGGTGTGAGATGGGCACATGTCTTATTAGGGAGACCACTTCAGGGACGGTGTAGATGCCTGACCACTGCACTGTACACCTGAAGCTGAAGCTGAATAATAATGAATGTAAACTGTAATTTTATATATACATATAGTCACAGGATGTGGAGTACAGCATAGGGAGTAGAGTCAATGGAACTGTAACAGGTATATGATGTCAGAGGGGTAGTAGATTGGGGGAGGGGGTTTATCACTTTGTGAGGGGTGTAAATGTCTAAGTAGTACATTGTTTTATACACCTGAAACTAAATTTAAAAAAAAAAACTAAAGGAAATCATGAGACTATTGTCTCACCAAATAGAGGATTTTAATAAAAAGAGAAATTATTAAAAGACATCAAATAGGGGTGGCCGGATGGCTCAGTTGGTTAGAGTGCAAACTCTAAGGTTGCCGGTTTGAGTCCCACATGGGCCAGTGAGCTGTGCCCTCCACAACTAGATTGAAGACAACAAGCTGCTGCTGAGCTTCCAGAGGGGCGGCCAGATGGCTCAGTTGGTTAGAGTGCAAGCTCTGAACAACAGGGTTGCTGCACTTGGAGCTGACCTGCACCCTGCACAACTACATTGAAAGACAACGACTTGGAGCTGATGGGCCCTGGAGAAACACACTATTCTCTAATATTCCCCAATAAATCTTGTAAAAAAAAAAATACCGAATAGAATTTCTGGAGTTGAAAAATACAATAGATGAAATTTAAATTTTACTTGAGAGGCTCAACATCAGATTATTGCAGGCAAAAGAATCGGCCAACTTGAAGATAGGTCAATTGCAATTTTTCAGTCTGAGAAACAAAGAAAAAAAGAATGAAGGAAAATGAAAGAATCTAAGAAAACTGTTGGACACCATCAATCATAAAAGAGAACGGGAAAGAACGTTTGAAGAAATAGTGGCAAAAATAATTTGTAAAGCCCCCCAGAATCTTTTAGTATCAAGCAAATATTGTCATTAAATGCCCTTTATTACTTAAAGAGATTAACAGTAACTGTTTCTTCATGGTTAGGAAGACATCAACAAAGAATTATTGCATGGCAAACCACACTGGAACCTAGCTAGGCCTTTTCTTCTAGAGATAAGTGTAGAATCACTGCCAAGAGCTCATTAAGCTGCTTCCTTTTGGAATCATCCTCTGTTCTTGCTGACAGGAAAAACTTCTGTCATGCCCCAATCTGGTGTGGAAAAATACCTCCAGAAGGATTCAGTTCTCATCAGAGCGACTGTCCTTAGCTGATCACCAAAGCAGAATATCAACAAAAAGACAGAAACCAAACCACGAGCTGTCTCTACATGACAACAAAATAAATGGCTGAATACATCCGGCTAAGGACTTCTTTCAGTCTCATGAAATCTGGGGATATGTGTGGTGGGGGGCATGGGGGACACTGTATTGATTTTTTTTCTCTGAATTGGTACAGCTGAGGAGGGACTTGGTAGAGTGTGGCTATAGCCAGAGTGTGTATTTATAAACATCTCAAACTGTTGGTGGTATGATTTACGTTCAAATGCCCTCTAAGTTCTTATAAAGTCAGTGTAAAAAGCCCTGGGATCATGTGAACTTCCCATTCAACTGCCCGAGCACGATGCTGGGAACTGAAATTCAGCACACAGTACTGAGAGCAGCTTTGCTGCTTCGAGGCTCTCCTTTCTGTGTCTGCAGAGGCCTTCTTCCAAATGTGAGGAAATGGGCTCCATGTGTCTGGTCTTTTCTACTTCGAGGAGGTTTCCTGAGAGTTCTTTAGTAATTGCAAATCTTTCTGACTCTTTCTAATTCATCACTGTAAAGACCATTTCCCCAGAAATAGGGTTGAGTTTTGCCAGAAGCACTGAAGACATATGTAAATTAAAGGTCATGCTAACCCTAAAACTGAACACTTTTCCTATTTCAAATGAACCCTTCTTCATTTTATTGTTACTGCCTTCCTGGCAGTTTTGCTTAAAAGCAATTATTTTTTTTCTTTTTTAAATTTTATGTCCCCCGGAAAATCCTAGAATTAGGTGGGGGTGCGAGTACATAACCAGATTAAGTTTGAATCACACCTGACACCTGAGTATCCCTCCTGCACAGGGGGGGCCGGGGGGACTTCCCTGCCTCACCAGCTGCCATATCAAACAGCAATTGTCTGTTTACTTGTCTAGCTGTGTAAAGATGGGCATGTAAACCTCTCTGTGCCTTGGTTTTCTCACCTGTAAAGTGGGGAAGAATCATTGTATTTACCTCGTGGTAGTGAGGAATGGCATAGACTAAGCATTCTATAGGTATTTTCTGGTGGTGTTGTTAGACTCGGAGCACTTGGTCTATCTCCATGCCATGCTGCCCGGCACATAGTAGGTGCTAAACAAATACAGGGTGGGTGGTTGAAGGAATGAATAAATGAAGAACAATCTAGAGAGCAAGCAGCTGTCAGAACAACCCATAGTCCCACTGAGTGTAAGTTAGGAACTTGCTAGGTTTTTCTGGCAAGATACTCATTGGTGCTTCTACGTCCAAGTCAAAGGGAGTGTGCATGACTAGAAAGAGGGGGTGATGGTGGGACCCCATGTTTTATGTGTTGATGTAGTTATAAGAATATATTTATTTGTATGTTTGATACTGAAAGAGTGACGATGGCTACCCAGCTGCAGAGACCTGGCACCTGTGGGAGAAGTCTGGAGACATAGGAGAGATCCCAGAAACCCCAAACAGGATTCTGGAACGAATAGCTATTGAGGTGTTATAATTGAAACAATTGCTATTGATCATGGTGTCACCAGAGTAGTTTCCTCAGAAAGATGTCAAATACCACCAGGGACCAGGGAAGAAACTCTGCTAGGTCATGCTGTCATTGGGAGAACTCGCCAAGAGCCACTGTGGCTTCCACATTGGGAGCCACACACCCAGTGACAGGTAGGGGGACCACTGGCTCCAGGTCTCTCTGCCTTGCAGCCCTTGACTTTCTGGTAGTGGGTAGAGATTGTGGGTATTTCAATGTCTTCTTCCTGAGGACAAAGTGTGGTGGAGATCTAGGCCAGTCCAGTCACAGAGCTCAGATTCTTGCTGAAGGATGTGGGTCCCTATTCCAGCTTCTGTAGGTGAGGGGAGTTCCCTGATTATTAATCACTATATAATCCTGTACTTGCTTGCTTTTTTCCCCCCTTAGGAATTAAAATGATGGTACTACTTTAAAGCACAACTCATGACAATTTGTCATAAGATATTTATTCCTTTTTTGCTAGAAGCTCACTCAGTAAGATGGGAAATTATTGAACCTCGCCTTCTTCTAACATGGTTTTCCCAGCTATGAACTCAGGCTCCCTGTCCATTAAATATGGATACTGTTGATCTCTACCTGCTGACTCTCCCCTTTGTGATGGTGTTTTATATTCATGGAAGCTCAGCAAGGAACAAAACACAGGATTCAGTACAGAGCTTCTGTCCACTGGGGTTTTCATTCAAAATTCAACAGGTAGACAGGATGAGAAAAGGATGAGGTGACTCAGGGGAGGCAAGTAATGCCATACAGTAATGATGCTTGGATGTGGGCGGCCAGGGCTCTGAGGGCCAAAGGACGACCTTTTCAAATAAATTGACTCTGGAGAAGTGACCAGTGCATGCCAAGGTCATGCTGCGTGAGTTGTGCAGCCCCCAAAGCCACTGGAGTCTGAGCTGTGCAAACACACTAAACTCCCATTAGCCTGGAACCACATTCATATTTTTGTGCTCATCTTTATAAGGACAAATGGGGCTTAGACAACTGCAGAAGGGTAATTTATCCAAAAAGCAACTAAATCAACAGCATAATGTCAAGTCCTTAGGTGTGAAGATAATGCTAGGTATTGTCAGAAAGGGCAAAGTTTGCTAAGCAAGCTCCCTGCCCTCACAGAGTTGACATATTGTGGGTGAAACAGATCAACTAAAAAAAAAACAAAAGAGCAATAATATAAGACTATTGTCAGCTCAAAGGATTAAAGGTGTTGTGGGAAGGAAGACCCGATGATATACTTGGGAGGTAGCAAGTTGGAGGTCTGGCCAGACCCTGAAGATTGGGTTGAATTTGGGTCAGTGGAGAAGAAAGGGCAAAGCAGAGATGTGTGCCGGAGCCTACTCGCGCTGTCTCATGAGAGCTGGTAGTTACGTATTTCAGGAATATTGTCAGCCAGTTGTTAATGCAGCCGTTACTAAAAATTAAATTGTAAAAACTTACAGTTATGTAAATTATATTTCATTTGTAAATTAAGTAAATTATATTTTATTTGTAAATTAATGTATGCTTACATAATTTAATAGTGTATATTATTATATAAATAAATACTCAGAACTCATCCGTTCCTAATGATTTTACTGCATTTCACTGCTGTCTATGCTCTTGATGGTCTTTACATCCACTGCATCTGTGCGGTGGGAATACTGGACCATATAATGTGCTACTGTGCACATCTTCCTGACTCCACGCTGCGAGCATCGACACGACAGAAATCTGCAGATGCTATGAATTAGGGCTTGATTTATTGTTTGGTTGGTTGTTGACACATAAGGAACTAATGGAAAAATATTCATAATGCAGATTAAACCTTAAAATATATCACGTTGGTACTTGGTACCTTGTGATCACCAAGAAATTGAGATCTTCCAGCACTTGAAAATTATTATCTGATTCAGCAAAGAACTCCCTCATGTCACTGATGAACAGTGAAGTTCTGACATGTTCATTCATGTAAATAAAAACATCAACCAACATTCATGTCAGAGCTTCAACGAGAAAGGCAGTTGTTAAACGTTTATCAGCACACCACTGGAGGAAGGCGACAGCACAAAGAAGTAACAGCATGTGTAAAAATGGCTGAAGCGGAAATGCTCATATTGAAGGGTGTGGTGTGGTGGGTATAATCTGGGCTATCGCCATGGGTTCCAATTCCAGTTCTGCTATTTACTAGCTGTGCAAACTTAGGAGAGCTACATAACATTACTGAGCCCATTTCCTCATATGTAAGATCGATAATATAGCCAACCATACAGTATTCTTATGAGAACTAGAAAGAACATAGTATTAAGTGCATAGACCAGTGCCTGATGCATATCACAGACCCAATGTGGATACTAATTATTGTAGTGAAATATTCTAAGGCCCATAGAAAATAGGTTGACTGAGCAGTGGGTTTATTTAGGGGATGGGTCTTAGATTCCAGGCAAGGAATGTGGAATTTATTATAAAAACATTCGTGTGTCCCTAACAGCTTCTGAGTAGAACACTAATGTGAGCGAAATCATATCATAAGAAGATGGTGATGGTCCGTGGTTTGTGATCCAACCTTCTCTCCTATATGTGGACATCTAGTGTAGTGCTGAATGATAAACTTAGGTACATAACAATGTCCTAGAGATACTGACAGGTCCCCAAATATGAATAAAAGAAAAATAAAGTCATGTTTAATATAATTTTTGTGTTAGGTATACCTCAGAATATTCTAATTCTTTAGAAATTCATAATGTGTACCTCGTAGCTATAGTAATGCCCAGTTAAGCAAGAATACCAGATCCACCTGCAATATTTCTCCTGCCCATCACTCTCATGGAATCAATCATCGAGACCTGTGGTCTACCTCCTTAATGTCTCCTGACCCTATCTGCTGTTGACCTTCCCCATTGCCTTGTCCTACATCAATGATTCACTCTTGACCTCACTGTGGAATCACCTAGGGAGCTTTAATAAAAATGTACCAGTGCTGGGGCCTGCCTCCAGAGATTGTGATTGAACTGGTGCGAGGTGGCGTTTCAACAGAAACGTTTTGAAAGTTCCAGGGGCTCTACTGTGCAGCCAAGCCTTAGCTGAGACTCTCATTGCTGCTCGCCAGCTTCACCGCATGAGTCATCTGCCTGGGCCCCCCCGCCTCCAGTTCTGATTTCTTCAAATCCCTTCTTCATCCTGCTTTCAGAATGACCTTTTAAAAACACTAATCTTATGCCATTCTTGCCTCTTCAGTATCTCCTTAGTACCTAGCTAATAAAACCCAAGCTCATTAACACCAACCTTTTATAACCACACACACACACACACACACACACACACACACACACACACCACTCTAATAAAGGGGTTATGACAAATCCAAGGGATAAAATTTGAACCAAAAAGTGATCTAGCCTTGGAAAGATGTTGCAAATTCACATGTTTAACAAAGACATTTTCTAAAACACGTGTTCAAATATTCACCCCACATAACTGCTGTGCAAGGCTGGACGCAATTCAGAGCTTTGGGAGGAAACAAGTTCAAGTGTAAGAAGCAACACTCAGGCACCATTACAAAGTGTGGCGAGCTGGGGAAAGATGACAGCCCAGCAAAACCCAGCAGAGTCTGTCAGCTCAGTGTCCGACTCCCAAGTATTCTCTGATTTCCCAAGTTACAGGTAGAACTGTGTCCCCCACCCCAAATTCATATGTTGAAATCTTAACCTAAGTACCTCAAAACGGAATCTTACTTTTGAAATACAGTCTTTACAAAGGTAATCAAGTTAAAATGAGATCATTAGAGTGGGTACTAGTCCAATACAACCGGTGTCCTCATAAAAAGGAGAAATTTGGAGTTAGACACACACAAGAAAACACCATGTGAACATGGAGAGATAGGGGTGATGCTTCCACAAGCCAAAGAACACCAGAGAATGCCCTCAAACCACCAGAAGCTCAGGAAGAGGCCTGGAACAGAGTGGTCCTCAGAAGGCACCAACCCTGCCAATTCCTTGGCCTTCTGATCTCCAGAACTCTGAGACAACAAATGTCTGTCATTTAAGCCACCCCGTTTATGGTATTTTGTTACAACAGCCCTAGAAAACTAATACACTTCCCAAATCAGCTTCTTGATCTGACCCCCCTCTATCTCTCCAGCCACAGCCCACCTCCAAACCCTAAGTTTTGCAGTCCAGCCAAACCAGTCTACTTTGAGTTCCCCAAATGCGCTGTGCTCTTCCATGCCTTCTGTGCCGAAGCTGCTCCCTCTCCCTGGAAGGCCCTAGCCTCCTTCCCCATTGCCCTGCCTTAGGTCAGTGGTTCAGGACTTGTCAGAGGGAGCTGACAAATCCTTGAACACTCAGCTCAATCTTCCCTTCTTCCATTTCCCTAGTCACTAGCCCTACGCCCTCCCAGCCAAACTTCCACAGAATTAACCACTCCTCCTTAGCTATACCACTGCTGCTGTTTGATTCCAACAGCGCTTCACGTCCTCTCAGCCCCATCTCTTACTCCAGTTACTGCTGCAACCAGTTCCAGGCCCACTTCAACTAGCTTCATGCAGGTGTGATCTGACTGCCCTTCTCCTCAACCCACACTGCTTACATCTCACTTCCTGGCCCAGGCTTTCTGACAAGTGCTGAACCATGGACCTAAGACAAGGCAATGGGGAAGGAGGCTAGGGAGTGGGCCTTCCAGGGAGAGGGAGCAGCTTCGGCACAGAAGACATGGAAGAGCACAGTGCATTTGATCCTTCACTCATGGATCAACCTTCCCCTTTTGTCAAAAAAGCTCCTCAGAAGTTCCAGCAGATTGGGCACAAATGGCTTGAGGAGTGGCCAACTCCAAAACATCCTCCTGTATTGGTTTTTCTCCCTCCGTTTCACTGCCCCACCCACCCCACCCCATCCTTACTACTGCTCCCTGGAATCATTTCCCAATAAACTACCTATATGCATGTGCTTGTCTCAGGCTCCATTTTCAGGGAAAATAAGCTAAAGCATTGTGTGTATTTTGTATTGGATGTGAAATTGCCATATGAAATTGCCAGTATTTGACCATTCTTAGCCTACAAAAATGGCAATTTCATATGATCTGACTAACGATTATTTGTTTGCATTTATGTCTTTTCCAACAGAACGTAAGCTTCTGGAGGTCAGAAGCAGTATCTTACTCACGTCTCATCTCCAGCCTCAGCCTGTGGTGGTACATAGTGATTCCTCAATGAAAATTTAATGAGTATGTAGTGATCTTCTTGGCACAGGAAAGAAGAAGGTTCAGGAAAGGATTCCTCCATTCACATTAGGACAATAAACTTAGATCCCTGTCTCAAACTTTACACCAAAACAAAATCAATATGAATTCAAGATCTAAATGTAAAAAATTTAGATTCTTCTAGAAGAATTTAGAAACAATTCTTCTGAAGTACTAAAAAGGATAGTTTACGGCCTACTGGAGGAGTCAGTTATCGTACACACCAAAGCTCCAGTGCAGAGTGGGAAAAGCTCGACTAGCAGAGCATGGGGTGCTCAAAGAGCATCCAAGTCAGGCCCAAGGACTCCTGGGGCAAGTGACCTCTAAGCTGAGTTCTGAAGGACAAGTAGAAATCAGCCAGAAGAATGGTTGGTGGAAGGCATGTTCCAGGTAGAAGGCAAGGAGGGGAGAAAGTCCACTGGAGGAAATGAAAGCGAATTAGAATAGTCTGGCTTTGAAGAAGGGATGTCGTTTCACCCGAATGGCAGCTGTGTTTTCTTGGGGCAGGAGCTCAGCGTTACACTTGGGAGTCCACACTGTCTTCTTGCGGGTGGACTAGTATCTCTGTGTGGGGCCCAAAGTCACCTGTACCGCTCAGGTGACCGCAGTCTTAGTCTGCGCACTGGCACCGGCTTTGACAAGTCCATAGGAAACTGGCCTGGCTCACTCATGAAAGGGCATCCCGATTCCAGGACAGGCTCCTGCACCAAACACACATTCACAAACACTGTCCATTCTCTTCTGTTGTCTTGTGAGAAAGCTGCCTGGTAAGTCACTCCCATGACCCCAGCATGGCTGAGAAACAGGATCCAACCCAGGGCCAGAAAACGGGAAATAAAGCAGGCTTGCTCTTTATTTTTCAGTCTAGAGTTAAGTGGGGTCTGGGGGCTGTATTTTATCATCTGTGACAATGGAAATCTTTTCCCCTACACAAAGTCCAATGCTTATATCACAATTAGCCTCATGGATTGCTTTTCCCAATAAAATGATGGCTCTTTGCAATTCAAGTTGATAACTTACAATAACTTTTTTAATTTACCTGTTCCAATATTTGGGCAAATTGAATCAATATAATTCATTTCATAATAACCATGCAATATCTCACAATGCATCTTTAAAATGTGCTTAAAGTAATATGGTATACATTTTGCCATGAAATTCTTTAAAATGGGAGAGTAAAGTGAAAAAAACACGACGATATTCTAAAGAGGACAAACCAGTATCTATTCCATGCCCCTTTCAAGAGAAGTAGTGACTGAACATAAGTCCTAATACTTAACAGTTTTAATGGTTGGCTCTTCATCTGTCATTCCTAATAATGGGGAAACAGCACTTGGCTTCAAAAACTTGGTGCGTCACTAGAAGGTAGGCATAAAAACTTCAATATTTTTTAAATCATTTATTTTAGAACACCTGTCTTCAGTCACTTATCTACTTTTTTTCAACATCTAATAGGATAAATTGGAAGAAATTGATCAAATAGTATCATCAGTAACATACCCAAAGGATTTCTATAGTCATATATTTCCCAGGTTACAAACGTGTGCTATTTAGGATTCATGTCAAAAATGTGGTGGGGCTTTTGCTCCTCAGTTCCATAGCAGTTTATTGCCCCAAAATTATGCCCAGGTTTTACAAGTTCCACAGCAATAAAGCAAGAAATCAGAAAAATCTGCATTTGATATCCCCCGTTTAGCATTCTCTGCTACCTGGGACAATGCAGAGATCACAGAAGGGGTCTCAGTGACCTTGGAGTAGCTGCAAATCACTGTGCTCTGAATTATAATAGTCTCCTCTTCAATAATACATTACACACTCGGTACATGCAGTGTTCCCAGGATTTCTCAGTAGGAACCAAAATTATTCCAGCACATACCCACCACATTTTTCTTATCACACAGCTTCCATTGATAGTACACTTATGATCTTTTTAAAGCACACAACAGAGGGCACACCAATGCATCATGCCCACATTTATCCACAAGGGCTTCGATAGATACAGAAGCCAAGCAATTCTAAACCAAACAACTAAATAAATTCTTATCCAGGAGGAGAATGCATGGCTGCTCACATTCAAGACCTATCCTAACAGAAACTGAATGAGAAACCAGACAAAAGCAAGCTCGTAGAGATGAGTTGAGAAGGTCAGGGAGAAGAAGGGGCTGCCATAACAGACAGCACCAGAAGGAGACTGACCGAGACCTTTGGCATTAGCTAAGAATGAGTCCTCATACCATCAGGGGTCCCCATATTCAAGCAAGTCTTTATAGGTGAGCATTCCCCAATAAAAAGCAATAAAATACAAATAGAAATGCAATGCCCCTTCAGATCCAAGCAGAGACAAACAAAGCCACACTGAAATGTCAATGCCCATTGCTTGGAGTCCTAGTGGGGACCGAGCCAGACCCCAGTGGTCCCACCCGGCCCAGCACACACATGCCTTCTTCCTCACCAGCTGAATGACTCACACATGGCAGGAACAATTCAAATTTGTCCTTTAGTATGATGAAAAATTATTAGGTGCCATGATTATAAAAATAATGGCTAATATGTACAGCGTGCCAACTGGATACCTGGCACTGTGCTAAATGTTGTCTATATATGATCTCATTTATTCTTCACTTCATCTGAATGAGGCAGATATTATTATTGCTCCTCATCGTATAGGTGAGAATCTTAAGTTTGGTGAATTAGACATTCCAGCAAGTGTCTATCCAGTTCACAAGCATTTTCTCATCTCTTTGAACTCCCCCATCTTTGCCCACAATGCAGAGAGGTGGCTCCCCAGGAAACAAGTCTGTGCCACCTGGTGCTGTCAGTCGAGCCATTCAAAACCCCAAATCTGAATGGAGAGCCAGAGAGACCTAAAGTTGGTTGCCAAGTCGTAGCAGCAGGGACTCAAGAGGACCCATGAATTCCCACGCACTGCTGAGGTCCAGACTGCCCTCAGAGCCCATGAGAGACCTTCCAGCAGGCTCCCTTTTGCCTAAGCTAGACTGAGCTCTTTCTGTTCCTTGCTGTGGCCTCCACGCCTCTGATGGCAGGAGACAAGAGGACGACAGGAAACAACTCCAGGAACAGAGGGAGCTCTGTATCCTGACAAGACCTTACTCCATCCAGCCTCTGCGCTTTCACTAACAGAAGCCAAGAGGAAGCCCCGAACTCCGCACGCTCTGGCAAGACCTTCTGGCCCCCTCCCGTGGCCCCTCCACCACCTCACACACCCTGGCTACCACCAGGCACAAGAGTCCCGCCACAACAGCCACCACAAGAAACCCAGGACTCGGAAGCGCCTGCACATGCCCTTTGCAGACCGCCACCTCCCACCATCGCCAACCCCCAGCTTCTGAAATCCTCTCCTGCACACAGTCGGTCCTCAGCAGTGTCTCAGCTAACCTCAGCCTTCTCTGGGACCATTTCCTTCCCCTCTTGTTCTAACTAAAGCCTGAGGATACTGCTTCTCCTGCAGCCCTTGTCTCCCTCCCCCCGGGTAAACCGCTGTCTTCCTTCCACGTCCGGCTTTGTGTCATATGTCATCTCTCTTCCCATCCACTCCCCCCACCCCGGGTTGCAGTCACCTCCTGAGCCCCTGCCCAACATCACCCCCCTCATTCCTCGGGGATTTTAGCTCTTGGCTCCCTGGCACTTTCTCCAGCAGTACGCTTGTCGAAATTCTTGGGGATTTTCATGCCCACATGGACGCTCTTGCCAGTATTCTGCCTTTTCAGGTCCTTCTGTCTTATCCTCCCCCTTCCCTCAGCCGCTCGTTCCTGTGATCACATCCTGGACAGCCTCCCTCCATAGCATCGATTTCAAGTACTTCACTCATCTAGCGCACAGTCTATTTAATGCCTACACTTATCTGGTGGCCATCTCAAACTTACCACGTCCAAAATCAAGCTCCTGACATTTCCCTCAAATCTTCTCCAACTGCTGTCTTCCCATCTCGGTTAAGGGCAACTCCACCCTTCCAGGTGTGTCAGCCAAAATTTAATTTTTCTCCCACATCAAGTATGTCAGGAAATCCTGTTGGATCTACCTTTGAAATATTGCCAGAATTAAACCACATCTCACCAACTTAACACAACCACCCTGATCCGAACCACCATTACCTCTCACCTGGATTTCTGCAGTAGCCTCCTACCTGGTCACACTGCTTCTACCTTGGGCCACTCTCCTCACCTCCAGTCTCTTCCCAGCAAAGTACCCCAACTGGACCATTATAAAGCAGGTCATGTACTTCTTCCTCAAAAGCTCTGCATTGGCTTTCCGTCACATTAATGGCAGCCAAAGTGTTTACAGTGACTTATAAGACCTTAGATGCAATGGTCCCCCAGAACCTCACAGCCCTCCTCTCCTGTTGTACCCCTTTGTTTATTCTGCTCCTGTTCCTCTGGCTTCCTTGCTATTCCTTCCACATGCTGGACATGCTTCTGCCTCAGGGCCTTGCTCTTTCTCTCACCTCAACCTGGCCTGTTCTTTCTTGTAGATTTTCACTACCTTACTCTCCTTCCTCCTTCTGGGCTTTACTCAAGTAGCAAACCTTCTCATTGCGGGCTTCCCTGACAACCTAACTGAAAATTGCGGCCCCTCTACACCCTCTCTCCCTGCCCTGAAATGTCCTGTCCCCCTTTCTTGTTTTACTTTTCTTCATGACACTTCTTGTCATCTTCACACTATAAACTTTTGATTCTTTTTTTAGTATCTGCCTCCACCTGGTGGAATGCCAACTCCACCAGGGCAGGGGTTTCTGTGTTGTATTCACTGCTTTGTCCCTAGCACATAGAATAGCGACTGGCATGTACTCAATAAATAGTTTTGAATTAATAAGTGAATACATGAGAATGAATAGATTTAGGCTGATTGAGCAATTTCTCAAAATCCATAGAACTGGTAACTGGCAGAACCAGGGCCTCCAAGGACTTCCCTGCTTCGCATAACCACATGTGCTTGAGAGAGCTCGCAAATAGGCAGAGAGGTTAAATCCTCAAATGATAGGTCTGTTGTGCCTTTATTTGAAAAATAAAGGGTAAAAAGGAGTCAGCTCAGAATTGTTTAAATCATGGCAAACTTTGTAAAGGGCCAGTAGTAAATATTTCCTGCTTTTCAGGCTATTGGTCTCTGTCTCCACAGTTCCACTCTGCTACTGTACCACAAAAGGAGCCGTGGACAACACGTGAACAAATAGGCATGGTTGTGCTCCAGTGAAACTGCTTAAAAAAACAGATGGCAGACTGGATTTGACCCCTGGGCCATAATTTGCTCATCCCTGTAAACATGCAATTGGGCTGAATGTGTTCCAATCTTAGGCAATTATAGGAAGCAGTGAGATGAAGTGAAAAAAGCGTTAACTTTAACAGGAACAAGTTCTGGGTTCAAATTTCAGCCCTGCATGTGCTGACTATAACACAGGTGAATTATTCAACCCTTTGATATTCAGACTGTTCATCTGTCAAAAAGATAAATAACCCTTATCTGGCAGGGCTGTCATGAGGCACACATGAGATGACGTGGGTACAGCAGCCACTAAATTGTACATCACACTTGCTTAATAGAGACTGTCACCGTGAGGTGGCTTCCGTGAGTCCCCACCAGACTGTCCCTCCCCTGGGGTCACTTTGAGGCTTCCTTAGCACTTAGTTCTGGCCATCGGATGCTGTACTGAGCACTATGTGCAGGACAAAGGGGAGGACACATCACTTTCCATAACGCCTTCTGAACCCAAGAAGTAACACAGTCTAAGAAGAAAAGAGTTCTAGAGTTTGAATCCTGAGGATATGGTGGCTGAGGCATGAGATAACAGTATTGGGAGAATATTAAACCAACATAGTTTCATTCTTGTTCTATCTAGTCCTCAGGTGTTCTGTGGGATTGTCTCGTGTATTTCCATTCCACCACCAATGGCCACCCCAGCAGCCTGGCTGTACACACCAGAGGATGGAAAACAAGACGGCATTTTCCTGACCCCCTGAGGTCCCAGGCTCCCTGGTACCTGGATTTCACCAAGCAGACACCACAGGAGATTTGCAGGTCCGGGTGAGGTGGCTTTTCCACCGGCAGAACACAGGGCACACACTTTGCTGCTTGGATGCTGGCTGAGGCCGGTGGTCCTGCACTTGACACAGAGGTTTCCTGACTTCCCGGCAGAGACCGCAGCACCCTTAGTGGACTAATTCTCCAATGTTGTGCCGGGAGTCAGCTCTGGAGGCTCAGCCGGGAGCCTCCTCCTCGAGCCCATCCAACAAAATGCATTCTACCTGTTCATGTTAAAGCCTGAGTGATTGCTGCCAGCTGGAACTGATGCCGCTCCTTAATTAGGAGGCAATTCAGATCACCCGGTGTCTTCCATCATGTAGAATGCTCTCAAGATAGGACCCCAGACTGAGATATGACCCCTATTAAACAGGAAGAAGAAGCAACAGGTTTGTCCTTTCCAACAAGTGAGGTGCGGGAAGGAGAGAGGGAGGAGAAGCAGACAATGAGACGTATATTCTAACCATCTCTCTCCAGGTCAGCAGCCAGAGGAAGAAGTTGTATAAGACACAGTGGCCCAACCAAAGCGGGGGGCCTCATGCCCTGTACCCCATTGGCAGCTCACCATGGAGCAGAGCCCTGGCAGGTACCCTGTCAACATGCCAACACGGGGTGATCACAGAGCTGGCTCTCATATGGCCTTGAGGCCTCCACAAATTTCCATGTCCCAGTGGAAGAAGGTGAGATGCAAAAAGAAAATTGGAGAACAATATGCAGGGCACTATACTTTTTATAGTTAAAAATGGACTCTCCATGGTGTATTTGTGTACAAACCTTTAGCTGAGCAAAAAAAAAAAGAAAGAAAGAAAGAAAGAAAGAAAGAAAGAAAGAAAGAAAGAAAGAAAGAAAGAAAGAAAGAAAGAAAGAAAGAAAGAAAGAAAGAAGAGAGAAGAGAAGAGAAGAGAAGAGAAGAGAAGAGAAGAGAAGAGAAGAGAAAAGAAAAGAAAAGAAAAGAAAAGAAAAGAAAAGAAAAGAAAAGAAAAGAAAAAAAGAAAAAGAAAAGAAAAGTCTGATGTAACATGTCAAATTGTGAACAGTGGTTACTTTCCCCAGGAAATGGGAGGGAGTCGGAATAGAAGAACCTTCTCTTTTTCGGTTATAACACTCAGTATTGTGTGAGTTTTAAAAAATGAATATGGACTTCTTTTGTAATTAAAAAAATTTCTGTTTGCCTCCTCTTTCTTCACAGCTGTTAGCCAAATGGAAATGGCCAGGTGTGGACAGCTAATGTCAGGAGTTGTTAACTATGATCTGCTCAAGGAACATTCTATTCAAACGTGGCTGTTACACAGAGCCATGAATATTCTAAAAGTGCCCCCTCTGTGATTTCTGAGAAAACATATGTTGCTGACATCAGAATGATAAAGGGGGCCTGCACTCGAAACCCATGGTTCTCAAACTTGAGCAAACATCAGAATCACCTGGAGGACTTGTTAAAACACGGATTATGGGGCCCACTTCTAGTGTTCCTATTTCAGTACTCTGGGGTTAAGCTCAAGAATTTGCATTTCTAGAAAGTTCCCAGGGGTGCTGCCGCTGCTGATAGATGGTCCACTCTTTAAGACACTCTGCTGTAGTCGCTCACTACTCAGCCTGTAGTCCCAGAACCAGCAGCATTAGCATCACCCTGGAACTTGTTAGAAATGCAGAATCGTGGGCTTTCTGAAGCGGAAGCTGCATGCTAATGAGACAGCCCGGGGAGGGGGCTCATACACACGTGGCAGCTGGAGCTCCCTGGCCAGGACATCCACAGCATTTACCCCCAACACTTTGAAATGTTTCCGCTGAACACAAAGCCATCCATGAGCTTCTCTCCAAGTCCCAGCCCTGTGGCTCTGAGGCAGAACAGTGCCCTCTCAGTAGCCATGAGGACAGGGGATAAGAGAAGGGAGATCCCACCCATGACAGGGGACACCTCAGCCACAGCCTCTGAGTGACATGGAGCAGGAAACTCTTCCTCTCCTCAGACACGTTTCCTCAGCGCATGTTAAGTTGTCTGGACAGTGCTGCTGACTTACCACCTGCTAATTGTGCAGGCAGGTGGAGGGCTGGACCCCATTCTGGATGGAGCCCCCAACAGCATCAGGCCGGAGACTCCACCTCTGTCGGGCGCTCCCAGAAATGTGCCGTCTGCAGAGCTACTGCTCAAGCAGAATACAACCCAGCCAAATGGAAGGCCCTCTGGACATTTCAGAGATAAAACAAGCATGAATTCACCAGTTAATTTCATCCCAGAGCCCACATGATGAGATCAATTATGCAGGCCCCACGCCAAACCCAGATTCGTTGCCTTATGGTGGTCAAGCTGGCTACGTCTGGGTCTTCAACACCATCTGATTAGGCCAACCAGCCTCCTCACATGCACACTTTGTTCCTACAGTCCAGTGAGGCTCAGAGAGTAACTGCGACTCTCCCATCCCTGACTCAGACCTGCCTCTGAGCCCTTCCTGCTGTGGGGTTACCCAGCAGGTAATTACAGGATCCCCACTCAACTAACTCTGCAGGAGACAACCAAATCAAGCCTGAGCTTTATATCCAGAAGAAAACCAGGAGAGAAAGGTGGAAATTATGAACAAACAAACAAACAAAAAGGCTTTCAGCTGATTAGACAGGCTGTTTTACTCTATTAATCTACAAAGACGTATTTCTCCATAACTCACTTGGAAGTATCTATGCCATCCCACAGAGAAACGAGTGGGGTTGACCGGTCTCTAAAACACAGTGTCGAGAATTGGATGGTGTGCTGAATGTTTGAGCAAAAATTAACTTTAAAATTGGGAAAAGTGGAATAAAACAATAATTTCCAAGTGAATAAGCAAGTATAATCCTCCCATAAATTATTCTAATTCTGGTTAAAAAAAAAAATCCTAATCCGCCTCAACACTCCCTCTTGTCAAGGCTTCACTGTGGGCCACGCACGACGGTAGAGATTTTTGAGGATTATCTTACTTATTGGCACAGTGATCCTCTGTGAGGGTAGGAGCTGTTTTTCCTCACAACACTTCTGACACCAAATCTGTGGACTTTCCCCACACCAACGCCTTGTTCTCCAGTCCTCCGAGACCAACTGGGCATCCTACAATTCAATTCTGACACTCACTACCAAGAGCTAACATCAAATCCGGCAAGTTTAAGGGCTCAGTCCCCCAGACCGCCCTCACTGCAGACACCAGTGGCCCGTCCTGGGTGCCCAGGGCATGCTCACTTATGTCTGCCTTGGCTACAAAACCGGTGGTTCCCACAACCACCCCTTTCAGGTTCACTAATTTACTAGGACAGTTCACAGGACTCAGGAAGACACTTTACTTAGCATCCCCAGTTTACTATGAAGCACACACGTGAACAGCCAGAGGAAGACGTCCACAGGGCAAGGTCGGGGAGGATCCCCAACACAGGAATTTCTGTCCCCGGGGAGCGGGATGTGCCAGCATCCCGGCACGTAGAAGTGTTCACTGACTCCAAAGCTCTCCAAACCCTATTGCTGAGAGGTTATTGTGGAGGTTTAATTATAGAGGCGTGATCAAAGCATTGGCCATTGGGGATTGAATTCAACCTCCAGCCCCTCACCCCTTCCAAGTGGTTGGGGATGGAGATGAAATTTCCAACCCTGTAATCAGGCCTCAGTCTTTCTGGAGATTGGCCCTTATCCTGAAGCTATCTAGGGACCCATCAAGAGTCACTTCATTAGAATAAAAGATGCTCCAACACCTTTGTTGCTCAGTACATTACAAGCGTTTTAGGAACTCTGTGCCACAAACCTGAGAGAAAGACCAAATAGCATTCTATGATGTCACCAGTAGTTTTTGTTCTCTTTATTTGTACCGATGGGAAAAGTGAAGCTTAGAGAGGTTAATTAACTTGAGCAAGGTCATACAACTAGTAAATTGGGTAGGCTGATTTCAGCCTGTTGGTTTAATCATTAGTCTATAGCATCTTCCAGTCTTATGGCCTAATGTGGCAACTCCTTTGAGAAAAAAATAAACACAATGATGGGAGAAATATCTACATGCTTCTGAAAATACTGGGGGCGGGGGAAGCACCCTGCTTTTGTGTAAAGGTAACCCATGCATAACAATCACTACATATACGTACGTATGGCATATTTGAGGTATAGTAAAGAGGTCCAAATGACTCCTGTATTGTTTTGATAAATGGGGAGGAAGTCACTCCCATCATTGAGAGGGAAAGCAAAATTATGCCTCAACTCCAGACCAGCTCATCATGGCTGCCAGTGCAGAAACACTTCATTTGGTCATGGCCCAAGCATTAGTGCTGACTGCTTTGATATGTGCAGACGCCCTAGGTCATCGGCCCAGACTGACAACACAAGGAGACTTTCTGCTTCTCAGCCCTCCGATCCAACAGACTCATTCCTCATTGCCAGGATGACAGATTGCCTTGTGTCATGCTGGGGAAAACACACACACGAGCACACACACAAACAAGTGATGCCTGAAAGGATCTCAGCTTCACTTGATAAGCAAGAGGCAAATAAAGAACTCGTATTAGTTTTGAATGGAAAAAGGCAGTTGGTTTTTATAATTAAACCAAAGGATGATTTAACACATGCTGGAGAGTTGGAAACTTCACCATAAATGGAATCATCTTTTTGTAAATGCAAGCTCTCAAAACTTTAAGTCAGACATAATTCATTTAGGGGTGCGGGGGGTGGGGGGTGGGGTCAATTCCATTCATGTGTAAAGTGCAGAAAACTCATAAAACTCATAAATGTACACAAGAAATAGAAGGGCAGTGGAAAGGCAAATAGGAGTGTTATTGAAAAGAAAAACCAGGTCAATGTTTAAAACTGGAATCAAAGCAAATAATATATAGCACAGTAATCACAAATTGACTCAAATGGCTTGTTGAGACAAAATAGAGTTAAGGATAGTTGGAATTATGAGCTGATTTATGATTGGTCATAATGATAAATACCATTTTTAAAGATCGACTATGTGCCAAACAAGATAGATATTATTCCCATTTTATAGATGGGGAATCTGAGGCTTAAAGAGGTTCAATAAGCTACAGCAGATGCCACAGATTAAAAGCAGAGCCTAGATCCAAATCAAGGTCAAGCTGAATTCAAAGCCCATAAATTTTTGAGACTACATGGGAAATGGCTATCATTTTTCTAAGACTACAATTTGGGAAATGGCATCTATAATAATTTGAGGTATGCCTAGAAGAACCCAGAGCCACCAGTGTTGATGGCCTCTCCAACATTCTTTCCCCCTTTCCTCCTTCCTGTCCAAACCTCAATTATGTTATATATTTAATCATCCAATTTCCAACTCTCAAAGGAGGATCCTGATTGAAATAAGAGAATCCTTGACTGGTATTCCCCCAGCCACTGGTATTGATCTAGGGATGAGCACATGACCTTAGATGGCCAGTTATATAGAAGGAATGAGCATATATACAGTAGTTGGGAGATACTCAAGTACTAATACTCAAGAACAAGGAAATGTGTTGCCCCCTTTGGCTAACTGGCAGCCATGTTGTGACCACAAGGAGAACCATGTGAAGACAAAGCCACACCCCAAGAATGGCACTGTGGTAAGATGGAAAAAAACTGGGGTCTGCAAGGAAAAAACCCATTGAGTTTCTGACTTGACCAATTTTTGAAATTGTCATACTTCTGAATTTCTTGTTTTGGAAATAAAGTGTATCTTTATTTTTAACTAATTTGAGGCAGAGTTTTTGTCACTGGCATTTCAAAGCATCCAAAGTGATATTGGTTCCCTGCACAAATTACCTTCTTTAGCCTGACAAGTCCCATGTTCTACAATTAGAGATTTATTCCTTTGCATATTTGTGTTCCCTAATATTTAATAGACAAATAACTACATAACTTTAGAAAAGGGACTATTTTTCTTAGTATTGCACATAAGCAAATGATTTGTCAAGGAAAACATTAACACATTTAACTACATAAAAAGGTAAAACTTTTTAATATAAAAATACCATTAATAAACTTTAAAGGGAAACAACAAACTGGAAAACAGTTTTTGTGCATACAGTGCAAAGAGTTAATATCTTTTCTACATAAAAAGTTCTTCAAATAGATAAATACCACAAAAGAAAAATATGCAAAGAATATGAAGAAGCAATGGCCCTTAAATATATTTTTAATGTTCTATTTACCAGTAATCAAAGAAATACAGATTAACATATAACACTATGTGCATCTACCAAATTTGAATTGGTTATCTTTCTTTCATAAGGCCGACCTTATTAAGTTAGCTACCAGCTGAGGTTTCTCAGCTCTCCCCATTCTTCATCAGACCAGCCAGGTTTGTTATCATGGCAGAGGCAGGGGTCGAGAGAGAATGGAAACACACCGGCTTCTGGCGGCCTGGGCTCAGACTGGCACATGCCATCACTTTCACTGCTTTCTATTAGCCAGCACAAGTCACAAGGGCAGCATAGATTTGGGGGAAATTGACTCTTCCTGTTGATGGGAGAACGTGTAAAATCATATTGCAAATTCTGAATTCAGGCCATTTCAATCAATCTACCACAAGCATGTACTACATTACCCCAATTATGCTTATAAAAAATTATGTGTTATCTATCTATACTATATATGCACATACATATGCATTATGCGGATAGACCATCCACAGAAATATGTTCTCAACTGAACAGGCACTACACAGAAGAGAATACCCAAGCTAACAAAACTATGAAAAGATGTTCAGTAACACTAGTCACCATGGAAATGCAAAGTAAAGCCATAATGAGACACCATTACCTACCCATCAGAATGGCTAAAACTAAACCAACAAACAAATTTTAAAAACCTGACAACTCCAACAATATGATGAAGTGTGGAGTTACTGGGACTCATACTTCTGGCAGGAGTATAAACGGGTAGAACCACTAAGGAACTTGTCCATATTTACACTCAATTGAACATATGCACTCTATGATCCAGAAATTCCACTCCTAGGTATACACCTAAAAGAAATGCACACACATACATGAAATGACATGTTTAAGAATATTCGTAGATGTATGTTCATAATAGCCAAAATCAAATCAAATGTCCATCAACAAGAGACTGGATGGAGTTTTTCAAAAAATGGAATACTAAATAGTGATGAAAAAGAACAAACACTGCTACTAGCAATAACATTGATAACTCTAACAGATGGAATGTGGAGCAAACAAAACCACATCTAAAAGAAAGTACATACCTTCTAATGCAATGGAACGCATGTAAAACGAATCTGTGGCTACAGAAATCAGAAGAGCAGCTAACCTTTGACAATACGGTGACCCAGATGTGGCACAAAGTGCTGCTAGCCTTCATCTGGATCGTGACTTCACCTTGTAAAAACTCAAGCTGTATACTTAAAACTTGGGCACTTATCTGTATGTTATACTCAGGAACAACGGTTACAAAATGATAGTAAGAGTTGAATTTGTTTTAAGTCCCCTATCAAAATACAAAAACCTCTTAGGAAGATTCCGCATTTTAATCCATCTCAGAGCTCCCCTGAAGAGGGAGCGGCTGGGCGTGGGCTGAGAGCCAGGTAAGAGCCTACAGAATTGGGGCAAAGAGGAGGGCTGCAGGAATTCACAGGCAACAACTCCCGGCTGGTTGGCAGTAACGGCAGAGGACCCCAGAGAATACATTGCAAGTAGCAGGCCCTCGTTTTAGCAGAACCAGTTTCAGTGCCCTTGGCCCCAGACAGCTTCTTTGGTAGCCAGCGCCTTCCTTCCCTGCTCTCCTCCTCTGACTGAGCTCCCAGCTTGGCTTTCATGCTCTTCCTGGACCTTTAGATCTCCCAGCACACAGCAGAGCAGAGTCTGGCCTGCCTGTTTTAGTGCGAGCGCTGAAAAAACGTCAAGTACAGCAAGTTTAAAGGGACGGAAATGCACCCATCTGGAAGAGCTCTCCCTTACAGCTCTCTTCCATTTTCCCTCCCCTCTTCAACTTCAATTTTCTCCATCTAATTCCTCATTGTCAACACATTTATAATTTTTCTCATTGATAAAAATGAGATACATGTTCCGTAGGCGTGGGGTTGCCTAATGGATATTTGGGACAGCCTACCAGAATACAAGGAAGGATATAAGTAAAAAGACAAGGGTCATTCGGGATTCTGTATTCAGGCAGAGTATTAATACAAATCATTGCATTTCCATACCAGTTGGGGAAATGTATCATTCCGTTTATCCAGACTTTGCTCAAGAATTTTTAAAATGTGCCTGTTTGCTCTATAAGCGTCTTCAAATACATATGATTTTAACCAGTGTAATCTTTGAGTGTGTCTGATCTCTATCAAATTAGGCTAATAATAAATTTGATTTACTCAATATAGCACACAGTAATCAAAGGAACCTGGAGAGAAATGAGAGGAAACTAATTTTCAAGGTAGAAAATCAAATACTGTATGTTCTTTGGACTGATAAAACCTGCTGCAAAAGAACAACACTGATTTGCTTCTCAGCCACAAGAACCTATTCTCGTTGCAGCCATGCATGACTAGGATAATGTAAATAAAACCAGGAACCACTTGGCAAACAGACTCTTGGGAGATTATTTTGACCTAATTGTGTCCCACTACATGTAAGCAAACTAATGCCCCAGCTATTATAAATTCTAACCCACATAGGGAATGGCACAAATATTTTATAGGCCAAAGTCACAGCGCCTTCCAGCTGCCCCCCTGGCAGTCCTACTCACAATACCATGACAACCCACATAACAAAGGAAGGACCATTAGGAGGTCCTGCTACCCCCACTAACAAGCCAGAGAAATCTGAGGTCCCAAATAGGCAGCATGATTAACCTCCTTAACACCCCACGTAACCTCTAAGATACTAAATTCCAGATGTGATATACCAGTTAAAGGAAAATATATATTCTTCTTCCATCCAACTATAGCTATGTTTATCAAGGGCTGTAACTCTGCCCGAGGCCAGATTGAGCAGGGTTGTTTAATGGAGACTGTCTAATACAACAGCTGGACATAAAAAGAAATCAGAAAAGACACAGAAAATGCCACTGTGCAGATGTCTGAGGAACCAATGCTATGTTAATTTTCATAAGATTATTGAGTCTCAATAGCACATAGATTACAAACTCTGCTTCTTGCACCTTCATTCACTCACCATTTGAGTATGCCCTGACCACAAGCGGTGAGCGGCAAACTGTGCTAGGGATGAGGACAAGAGTGAGTATTAATAAGATAAACTCCTTGGCCTTGAGAAGCTCAGTTTAGAGGGAAGACTTGTGTGTGAACTCACACTCAAAAACAGGTCATTATGAGTGAGTGTGCAAGTACTATAAACGGGAATGGATATTATGCTAGAATACACACTTCTAAGGGCCTCTAAAAAGTGTGGTAAGCTGACTAATGGCCACCCTATCAGGTCCCAATTCCTGGAACCTGTAAATGTTACCTTTTAAGGAAAAAGTGTCTTTGCAGACCCGATTTAGATAAGGAACTTGACATGGAGGGATTATCCTCGTGGGCCCGAAAATCAGATCACTAGGATCCTTGTAAAAAAGAAGCAGAGGGAGATTTGACACAGACACACAGAAGAGAAGGTGATATGAAGACAGAGGCAGAGATTGGAGTGATGCAGCCACAAGCCAAGGAATGGCAGAGGCCAGCAGAAGCCAGAAGAGTCAAGAAACAGATGTTCCCCCAGAACCTCCAGAGGGAATGCAGCCCTGCCAACACCTTAATTCAGACTCAAGCCTCCAGAACTGTTAGAGAGTACATTTCTGTTGTTTTAAGACACCAGATTTGTGGCAATTTATTCAGCAGGTGCAGGAGACTAATATACCAAGAATTGGGAAGACTTAGGAGGAAAATAAATGCATGAGCTGAGTTGTAGGGAGTGTGGGGAATGGAAGGTGAGAAGTCAATTGTTGATTATGGCTGGTGTGTAAAATGCAAAATGGTGAGAGATGAGACTAGAAGAGTGGAAGGGTATACACCAAAATGTTAAGAGTTATTTCTGGGTGGTGAGACGACACATCCTTTTTGTTTTATCATTTATGATTTTCTCCTTTTTCCAACATTTCAACATTATCAATTTATATACATGTATGTGTGTATATATATATATATTTTTTAAATTTTTTTTATTATATTTATTATTTTATTTTTATTATATTTTATTATATTTTATTTTTATATTTATTATATATATTATTTATTCATTATATTTATTATATTATTATATATATATATAAAATCTTTGACCCAGTAACCTCATTCTATACATCTATAATTAAGAAATAGGGTTGTGGGGAAAGTTATGCTAGATAGATGACAGATAGATATAGATATATTATAGATAGAGATACATTCATGGCACAATTACGTAAAATAGTACAAAAAAAGTCCAATAATAAAAGAATGCTCCATCCACATTGCGAAATATTATTCAATCATAAAATATTTTCAATAGTATACACAAAACAGTAATTAAATGAAATTTATTAAAGGCCAATTTCAATCTATCATATTAGAATATATATTTTAAATGATGATACCTAGTTTGGCATAAGTGTAGGGATATATTAATATTCTAAATAGGTACCATCTCTTTTAAGAACAACTTGGCAATAAATGTAAAATGTCTGTCCCAGCAATTATATGCTAGAATTTATCCTAATAATAAATAAAAGTAGAGATGTACAGAAAGAGTCATTTCTATGAATGCTAAGAATGTTGAGTAAATATATCCTTGTAGAAAGGAAATTTATAAGCAATTTAAATTTACAACAATTTCTGGTTATTTAAATATATTCTGATCTATTCTGGTACCTTCATGTAATGGATTACAATTCAGACTTTAAAATGTGATGTAGAAGATTATTAAATAGTATGGAAAATATTCACTACGTATCAAGTAAAAAGAAACAAGTTTCACAGTAGCATGCACAGCAATTTATATACATACAGTGTTTAGAAGAGTGGAAGGGTATACATCAAAATGTTAAGAGTTATTTCTGGGTGGTGAGACTACACATCCTTTTTGTTTTATGGTTCATGATTTTCTCCTTTTTCCAACATTTCAACAATAAATGTATAATACCTTTAAATCAGGTTTAATATACTAATACTAATATACTAATACACTAATATACTAATATACTAATACTAATACTAATATCATATACTAATAATAGTATTTGGGAAAATTCTCACAATAATACTGAACTACTAAACTATACCCAGGCGTGATTACAATTGTGTGTATGTGTTCACAAAGAAACTATACTGGAAGAAAAGACACCAAAATATTAACAATTTTTATTCCTGAGTAGTCAGCTTCCAGTTCTGGGGGAAACAGAGAAAGCAGATGCAGCCCAGTCCTTACCCCATTGAATGTACTTATAAAACCTAGAAAGAATGCAAGGAGCAGCAACATAAGGGCTCTGCAGAATAAAGAGCAGCAGGAGGACAGGGGTAGAGATCAGCATTTGAAGTAAGCTGAACTATTGGAGAGCTTACCCTGTTTTTAACTCCAGTGTACCCTGGCCTGGACTCGGCGTGTTGGGGGCCAGAGGGGAGGAGGAGGCAAAAGTAGGCTTCAGTGCAGACAGAGAGCTCCAGGAGAAACCCTACAGTTCTGGCTCCAGGAACAGTAAACAGGTCCCCTGGGAGTGACAAAAAAGGGGCCTGCAGACAACTAAAACTCTGAGGTATGGGGACCTTCTCTAATCAGAGGAGCTGTATTCTCAAAAGAACGGGGCAAATCCCATTGCTTTATTCTCTGTGTCCTCCCGCACTTGTTTCTGTAGGCAGACGTTGTTGTGGGTGTGCATGGCAGAACAGGGTAAATAAAACCACAGCTTTCTAGAAGTACCAAAAAGAAGATTAACCAGGGAATTGCAAGGTGCTGAAGAAATCAAAAAGAAAGAAGCTTGCAAAATCAATTCCATAAAGTTATTGATGAACCCCTGGGCTCACTGCCAAGCTGTACATGCAATGACATAAGGCTAACCAGCATAACAACTTTGAGAGCTGAACTAAATGACAAAGCACCACCCAAGTGTCAGAGTGGTGGCACACACATGGGACAGATCTGAATAGCACTGCAAAGGCTTTGAAAAGGAACTGACACTGAAACCCATGAAAGGCTGGTTAAGAGCTTGCAACCTGAACTCAAATGAGTCAATTGCCTTAAAAGAAAATATGAACATACTCCACAGATTTTAAACAATACCCGAAGTCTCATAACGTAATCGTCAAAATGTCTAATATACAATCCAAATTCACTTGGAACATAAAGAACCAGGAAAATCTCAATTTCCAAGGAAAAAGATAAGGAGTAGATCTTAACACAGAGATGACATAGATGTTGGAATTATCTGATTAAGACTTTAAAGCAGCTATTATAAATTCCTCCATCATGTAAGAGTAAATATTCTTGAAATGAACAGAAAGATAGAAAGTGTCAGCAAAGGATCAGAAGATAGGAAGAAGAGTCAAATGGGAAATTTCAAACAAAAAGAACTCATTAATAGCAGAATGGAGAAGACAGAAAAAAGTCAATACAGGTGAAGATATATCAATAGAAAATATATTGGGCCGGCCCAGTGGCTCAGGTGGTTGGAGCGCCATGCTCCTAACTCTGAGGTCGCAGGTTCAATTCCCACATGGGCCAGTGAGCTGCACCCTCTACAGCTAAGATTGTGAACAACAGCTCTCCTTGGAGCTGGGCTGCCTTGAGCAGCGGGAAGTCGGCCTGTGCTGCCAAGGGCTGCTGTGCTGCTGTGGGCTACCGTGAGGAGCGGCCGGTGGCCAGCATGAGTGGCCGGCAGCCATCGTAAGCGGCCGGCGGTTGCCATGAGCTGCTGTGAGCAGCAGACCGACCACCGATTGCCTCAGCCCGGGGGAGCGCAAAGCTCATAATACCAGCACGGACCAGCAGACCAGGGAGCTGTGTCCTACACAACTAGACTGAGAAATAACGGCTTGAACCAGAGGCAGAAGAAAGGGGGTAAAAAAGGAAAAAAGAAATTATACGATTTGAGCAACAAGAGGAAAAGAATGTATTAAAAAAATGAATCTGTGAGTAACTTCAGATACCTGTGAGACAAATGAAAAGGGACAAATGAAAAGCTCTAACATCGCGTCATCAGAATCCCAAAAGGAGAGAGAAAAGGGTGTGGTAAAAAATATATATATTTGGAGAAAAAAATGTCTGAGAACTTCCTCAATTGGGTGAAATACACAAACCTACTGATTCAAGAAGCTCAGCAACTCCAAGATAAACACGAATAAATCCACACCCAGACCCATCATAATCAAACTGCTAAAAACTAAAGACAAAGAGAATAATTATGCACTATTTGTAGGGAACAGCAATTTGAATAACTGCAGATTCCTTCTCAGAAGCCCTAGAGGCTGAAAGAAGGCAATGCATTTTAAGTCCCGAGAGGAAAGAACTATCAGAATTCTATATCCAGGATAATATCCCTCAAGATGGAAGACATTCTCAGATGAAGAAAAACTATGAGAATTCATTGCTAGCCAACCTGCTTTAAAAGTATTGCTGAAAGAAGTTCTTCAGAAAGTGGAGAAATGATATCAGAAGGACACTTGGATCTTCAGGAACAAAGAAAGAGAAACAAAAAATGGCAAATATCTGGTAAATATAACAGACTATTATTCTCCTCTTGAGTTCTTTAAAATATGCGTGGCCGTTGAAAACAAAAGTTATAACATTGTCTGTTGAGGGTTTTGTTATATGTAGATGTTTTAAGATCACTGTAGCATAAACACAGGAGAGTAAAGGGACGTTAGAAAAAGACATTAATGGGAAAGACATTATGCTGTGGGTATGAATTGGGAGCAGGGAGAATGTTCTCCAGGCCAAAGCAAATCCTGTAACCAAAAGGCCTGTCTCCACTTTCACCTACTGAAACCCAACGCTACCCATCTTAATTTCCTTCTAAATCCATGAAGCCTTCATGAAGTCTTTCTCACTTCCTTCCATGGCACCCCCTTAGCATTTGGTTTATAGCTCTTTGAGGGCTCCTATAATAAGTAATAACAAGCAATATTAGTAATAGCACCAACCATCTATTAAGTATCTTCCGTCTACCAGATACAGCACAAAATACTTTACAAGTGTTATTTCTAATTCTTACCAGAAAGCCTGTGAGGTAGATAATATTATCCCCCACTCGATAAAAGAGGAAGTAGGCTCAATGTGTTACTGTGGTTTTTACACTTGTTTTATTTACAATAATTAGACTTATGAGGTTCTGCTTTCCTGGAGAATCTTCTGGGTTCACGGAATTCCAACAAGACCTTAGTAATATCCTTCTACTCTAATTCTATAGCCGACAAAATTGGGCTGGTTTGCTTATTTCAAAATTGAGTCCAACCCATAAACCTGAAAGAAGGACAAGCCAAGAAAAGGCTTGTGAACTGCTGGGCTTCTTGACTATGGTTCTGAAGCCTCCTCCAAATAACACGCAAAAAAAAAAAAAAAAAAAATGGCTGAGACAGTTGGAGTGAGTTTTGTGCAAATTGCAGAGCCATTCTTGATTCTCACCGAGATCAGAATAAAACAATTTACGTTTCTAAGCATCAATACCTTTCACTGACCTTGCTGCTCGATGCTTATTGTGATTTTTGTGTGGTGGCACATTCTGAGTTCAAAGTAAGATGGATATATCTTAGTAATACATGTTGGAGAAAAATCAATTTCTATGATAAATGGTGCAATGCTTGCCTTATCTTGGGGCTGTGTGGGCAGCCCTGTCAGAGCACAGCATACCCACTCCTAAAAGGCCACCACTCTCTCTCTGAGCACTACAAAGGGCTTGTTATCTTGGAAAGTTTGGGACTGAGCTGCAGTGCACGGGGAAAGAAACAATCTGTATTTGATTATATTAATAATACCTGCTACCCCTCCAAAATTCATGTTAGAATCCTACCCCCCGAAGACGATGGTATGAGGAGACTAGGCTTTTGGGAGGTGCTTAAGTCCTGAGGATGGAGCACTCGTGACTGGGCTTAGTGTCTTATAAAAGAGGCTCCAGAGACCTCCCTGTCCCCTTCTACCACAGGGAGACCTCCCTGTCCCCTTCTACCACAGGGAGACCTCCCTGTCCCCTTCTACCACAGGACACACTGTGCCTGCTATGAATCCAGACAAAGCCTTCACCCGACCGTGCTGGCACCTTGGTCTTGGACTTCCCAGCCTTAAAATTTCTGTATTTAAGCAATAAATTTCTGGGGACAGTAAATTTCTGTTTTTTTATAAGCTCCCCAGTCTGTGGTATTTTGTTATCGCTGCCCGTATGAACTAGACAATATCTGAGGGAACTTGTCATGGAGGAGGCCCATTGTGTTGGGCATTGAAGAAGTGGAATTTGGACTTTAGAAATGGGATTGGAGGGGATGCGGTGCAGACAGTGTTCCCAGCTGAGAAGGTAACGGCAGGAAAGGGGGCCACGTAGCAGGGAGCCGAGCTTGACGAGAACACAGAGTATATATTCAGAGGAGGAAAAAGGAACATAGATTGGAAAGATGGATGGGGCCTGCATTAGGCAGGATTCTCCTAATGGAAGTACTTGAAACATGACTCAAATGAGCTGAGTCAAAAAAAGAGAATTCATCAGCTCTTCTGACTGGAACATCCAGGGATGCTGTCAGCTTCAGACACGATTGGACCCAAGAGCTAAAAATGGCCTCCATTTCTCTCTCCCCTCCCTCAGCTGTCTCCCTCTGCAGGCCAACTTCCTCTAGGAAGTCAAGGAAAGCGGTAGGTCAATCTCTGGCCCCATCTGAGCCACTTGCCGCTCGTTGGGCCAATCACTGGGCCCTGAGGAAATAGGTGCCATGGTTAGCCAGGCCTGGGTTACATGCCCACCCTACTGCCAGAGAATAGGGTCTGTGACCAGAAGTAAAGGGGAGACAAAAACAAGACTCCACTTGTGTACGCATAGGGTCAGATCACGGAGGACCTTGCAAGTCAGAGTACCAGCTTGGGACTGTGTTGTTTAGACAATGGCAGGGACAGAGCGAATGCTTTTAAAGTGAGAAGCAAAACCAGAAATGCGAGACAGAAAGAGCATGTGCAGGATGAACTGCAGTAGTGGGGGAAGGGTCCCTCCAGCCCTAAGGCTCGTGTCTGAGCTTCTACCCCAATTGGAACCAGAGGACAGAGGACAGGTCCTGCCATGGTAAAAGAACAGGGGAGAGTAGAACATGGGGAGAGAGCTGTCCTTGCCTCTTCACCTTGAGAACCATGACAGCAACAGAGAACAAGGGCCCTGGTGAAACAGTTGGGGTTCTGGGTTCTCTCTGTGAGCCTCACAAAGTCTGACTGCAATCAGACTCACAAAGCTCATCTCAAACTTAGCATTGGAGGAGAGGGGGGACGCAGAATGAACTTTTCCCTGTCCATCCGATGGGGGCTCAGAATGATCATTACATGAGCTTTGCATGTGTATGTGACAAGATCTAGAAGGATACATACAACTGTCATAGCAATATCTTTACAGAGGACAGAGAGCTTTCACTTTATAGCTTTATAACTCTGAACACTCTGATATTGTATAAAGCAAGTAGTTTTACATTTGTAATAAAAATATACCTATGCAGTGAAGATATATTTGTCACGTACGCATTGCAAAAATATACATCGTAAAGGAAAGAAATTGTGCCTTTTTGTACCTTGAGCTGGTGACTTGGGACACGACAGATTTGCTAGGACAGGGGGATGAACTGGGTACAGTGAGGGCACAAGAGGAAAGCAGTTCTGTCTGAGGGCCTCGGGAAAGTTTCATTGAGAAGACGTTTGTTGTGCTGAGACTTGAAAGAGGAGCAAGTACTGACCAGATCCACAAGACCGAAAAAGACGTTTGAGGCTGAGGAAACAGGGCGGATGGAGGGAGGGGGCCAGCAGCCGCCTGGCAGGTCTGGATAGCTGGAGTACAGAGCAGAGACCACGTGGAGAGGCAGGCCGAGGCCAGCTCAGTCACCCCGCCCGCATGCACACCCCAGAGAGGGGGCTCTGTTCTGAGGGCACCGGAAAGCTACTGAACGATTTTATGCAGAGATGTGGCATGAGCAACTTTGAGTTTAGAAAGACCACTGTGCGCCGAGTTCACAGGGAGGGAGAGAGACAGGAGGCTCCTGGGATAATCAGAACAAGAAGGATGAGGGCCTGGTCCCAGGCAGGAGGATGGAGAGGGCTTCTCATCTGTGAGGACCGTTTACACACTGAGCAAGACTTGGTGGTAGTGGGAGTACATATCGGGGATACTGGTTAGTTTTCCGTTCTGAGCTGCCAATGGATGACAGGCTATGGGATGAGGAGTGTTTTCTTAAGGTTAAGTCTAAAGTTCTATGGTCTTTATCATTACAAACAGGAGTTGACTTTTTCCCCCTCCTGTTGGGTTAGCTCTCCGCTTGGTGTCTGCCCTCTGGGGATCTCATCATCCCGTTGACACTAGGGAGGCCAGGTCAGTGGCAGCATGTCACACTGCCAATGACAGCCACCCTTGAGCTTCTCAAAAAATACCCAGCCCCTCCTTGCCAGCGCACCCCTTATCCTTAAGGAAGGGTCCTCTAAGTCTCTTGAGGAACATAGTCAGGCCTCACCCAATAAATCCATTCTCACATCCGGGCTCCCTGAGCACCTAAGCCCTTCCTCCGCGCTCTGCTCAGGCCGCTGTGCTTTCCACCTGGTTAGCTACAGCTACCACGCTTGTTCCTGTCTCGAGGGGCAAGCAAGCAGCCTGTCAGGACCAGCCCAGATGTCTTTGCAAGAAGGGCTCCCCTGCCAATAAGCTCCCCGCTTTCATCCTTACATTCTCCCCATCCCCATTTCAAACCCTCATGACCCATCCACACACACACAGCCCCCGGGGCCAGTGGTCACCATGACCTAGGCCTTGCAATTATTTCAGCACATGTGATATTCCCTCTGTGCTTGTGGGTTGTGCTTCACTCTCACTGGTTCTTGTCTAGACGCAAATCTTGATGGGGTGGGGGGTGGGGTTCTGGAGGAGAACAAACACTCTCTTGGGAGGCCATGCCTGCCTAAGTGCCTGGCAGGCTCCTGCAGGTGCCAGCCGCCATGGTCCAGGAGACCATAAGCCAGAGCGGAAGAGGCATCTATTACCAAAAGGCATTTGCTCAGCAATTTCAGACTTAAGTACGATCTTAAGATTGCTCAAGAATGCTTTGAAAGATAATCATTACTTGTGAGCATTTTCCCCATGCCTCTGACCCACACTTTCACCTCCCATTCTTGCCCTCCCAACCTTCATTGCCCTCCTCCCCCAGCTGAGAAGTTTTACAGACTTGGCTCCCTGCCACTGTTCTATTGGACTTGGTTCTGGAAAACGAGGACCCAGAGTCCTTAGAACAGGAAGTGGGGGAAGTTGGGCTCCGTGGAGCCTGAGAGCATACTCAGTCATTTTAAAAGCTTGTTATTGTGGAGGCCCCAAGCTCAAGAAATGAATTCAGAAAGAAAATGAAAAAAATAACAAGACGTATAGCAGGCATGCGGCCTGCACTAACAAAGGCCGTCAGCTGAAACCAATTTGGACAGCTCGGCTCAGTCTCGCTCGGCTCCTGAACTTTGCTTTACCTCAGCAAAGCCCTTGGGCACAGCACACACATGCATACACTTACAGATGGCAGACTGAGTTTCAGAGCTATTTCCGCATGAAAGCAGCGAAGGAACCTTGCCTCCTTTTACTGAAGTGATAATCTCTCTGGTTTTAATCTCAGTAGTTTAACATCTTTTGAAGAGATGGGGACAGAGCCCCAGAGAGCAGTGTCCAGGCTCTCAGCCTCACATGGAAAGGTGCCGGCTCGGGTAGTAGATGGCCATCAGCTGTAACCAGTTAGCCATTAGCCACTGATATAACTGCGGTGGCTATGGTCGGGGGTTGGTTGGCAGAGAAGCGGACCGCGGATTGCAGCTAGCAAGTGCAGTTAGCAAGTGGATTGTGGATTGCGGATCGTGTTGATCCTACTTCCTGTATCTGCCCAGCCGCCTGTGAAGGGAGGGTGGAGGAATGGGAGGGTGCAGGAAGACCCTCCTGTTGGGGTACTGGCGGATATTTGCTTTTGTGTCTCGACCAGCCACCAGCAAGAATATAATGGTATGAACCCCCTATCCATGGCTCCGTGGGTGTTCCTTTTTGGCCTCACCATATCCTGTGTTCTTGTGCGGGGAACGGGAGCTGAGACCCTGCATTACAAGATCTTAGATGCAACTAGCTACCCAGTCATCCTGGGCCAGCAAAATGGATGTTTAGGAGACAGTTTGTTTGGGTTACTGAACCTCAGGACAAAATGGAAAATTCCAAAAGCAGCTCCTGGTGCCCTCGTTTACACTAGCCACTTATCCCCAATACACCCCATCTTTCCACTCACTTTTTTTTTCCCCAAACCCAAAAATGAAGGATTTGAAGTCCTAAAATATTTCAAGTGCCCCAACCCGGCACTTACCAGAGAATGCCTGAGTCTGAATCCCTAGAAAATCCCTTGCATGCTCCTCAGGAAGATTAGAGGGCTTCATTCCTGCTGGCTTGTGTCACCTGGGGATGGGAGAAAGGCAATGATAGGCATGTTCTCTCTCCAGTTCCTTTAACACCCCAGCCAAATCCCACCTTCTCCTAGGAACCTTCTGAAAACCCAAGCCAGGCCTCTGGGATTTGAGAGTCTGAGCCCGTTATCACCTCCCCCCCGCACCCTGGCCCCTGACCTGAGGGACAGCCTTGCTCACCCAGTGAGTCCTGGCATCCACCCAGAGTGGATGCTTTCCCTGGATGACAGACACTGCTGCACCATGTCAGTCCATGACAGGAATGAGGCAGGAAAACTTTCACTGTAATATTGAGTGGAAAAGCTATTTGCAAAGCCCTGTGTGTGGTGAGCTACTAATTGTAAAGGGGGAGAAAATGAATATAAATTAACTTGCTTGCTGATAAATAAAATATCTCTGGAATGATGCACAAGAAATGAATTACGTTGTTTGTCATTGAGGAGGGAAACTATATGAATGTAGAACCTATTCAAAATGAAGTAAAACAATTTAAAATACACATTTATATGTAAAACATTTTTTATTCACCAGAACTTCAAGGTAGACTAGGCAAGGTGGGCCTAATAGAAGCAAACTTCTGGGGGAAAGTATTGGTCTACAGACTGCAGCAGAGAAAGGGACCGAGGTCAGGACGAGGACCTTTGGGAGACAGGTGGAGCCAAAGGTGAGAAAGCCAGTGTGGTGCTAAGCAGCTGTAGTGCCCGCGTGGCACTGCGACTCCTTAGACCTTCAGCGGCATTTCTGAACTCACACAGCCTGGAGTGGAATAGGGCTTTCTAAACCAACAAAGAAGACCAGAACAAGGCTAATGGACTGGCTCGTCTGGGGCCAAACTGAGCAGCACACTTGGATGCAGAAGTTGACTCCAGGAGACCCTGAGGAAGGTCAGAAATTCAGAGAAGTCACAAGGAAGGTATGGGTGCTCACAGACCAGGGGTTTGAGCCAAGCCCCCTGAAAGCATGCCCAACCCCAGTGCAGAAGTTTATGGTTTCCTGATTACACTGAGACCAAGGTTATCCTGGAAGGAAAATCGCTGCTGAGACTCGGGTGTTTGAGGCCTGTGGGGCAGCACTACTGCTGGGCACACAGAGCTTTCACGTGGAGGACAGAATGGCACTCCTTCATCAAAACACTTGGCTGACATCTGCCAGAAAACGGTCAAATCTGTGATGACTGCCTTGTGAATGGCACCCCCTAGGGCTATGCAATCACAACACCTATGGCTGCAGAGGACAACTCTGAGCAGGTGGCAGGGAGCCTGCATGGATGGTTTGTGACTCAGATGGAGGCAGGATTGCCTTCTAGAAAGCTTCAGTAAAACACACACACACTCACATCTGTTTTTACAGAACAAAAACTTTAATAGGTAATTCACATTTCAAAAAACTATTTTATGAAAAAGAGCAAAGAATAAGCTTTGTTTTCTTAGGATGAAAAATGTGATTTGTTGTTACTATATGTAATTTCTATATTTCACTATTCCCTGAGATTTAATTTGTGTCCAGTTTCTCATGGTTCCAAAAATTTTAGAAACTCATGGTGAAAGACCAGAGGCAATTCCTTTCCTAAGTGAGACATACTTCACACAGACCGTACTCTACATGTCAGCTTCATTTAGTGATGATAGGGGACGGAATAAATTATTATTTTAATGATCAAATATGGGTAACAACTTTTCAGCATATAGAAATGGTTCTCAAATTTCAATCTGCACAAAAATCACCAGGGAATTTTGTGAAAATCAGATTCCCACCTCCTTCCATCCCTTTAAAAGCCTCATTCTGACTCATTGGCCCCTAGTTTTGTTAAAACTAAGCTATATGAACTTCACTCTCTAGTGTGAACTCAGCAGAGACCTGACAAACAAGAACAATAACTGTGATCTGTTTTATTGCCAGTGGCTTTTAAACAAATATGCAATGATTGCATGGCACCAGCAGGTACTTGAAGTGAATAAATCTGAAGGCCGGGATAGTCAAAATTGCTTTTGATGGCTGTTTACTCAGTTGGGTCCCAGATGAAGAAACTGACTCGCATTCAAGAGCTTTCTTAAATGAGAAATAAATATCATTATGCAGAATCCCAGTAAGAAGCATACAGTGCATTAGAAAATAAGACTCACTCAGAAGGCAGATTAGGCTCTGCCAATTCACACCAACAGAGGAATAAAGGAACACACATGCCCTCAACAGAGGAATTAGGTAGGCATTAAATTAAATACCCATGTCATGCGATTTTTGTTCAAATGACTTTAAGCAAAGCCCTAAATAAGTTCAAGTTGTTCCAAAACATCTTTTTCTTTTGCCATCCCTCCTCCACCTCATTGCCCCAGCTCTGAAACATATGACCATGAGGAAAGGGATAGGAAGCCAACACTTACTGAGGCTCTGTGAAGTAGGTGCTAGTCTCATTTTGCAGGTGTGGGAACAGAAGCTCCGAGAGAGTAAATGGCTTGCTCTAGTCACACAGCCAGGACAAACCAGGGCAAATATTTACACGCTGTTTGGCGGGGGTCCTCAATCTGACTCACTGTTACCTTGCACATCTGTGTTCTGCACAAAATAACGGTAACTAACACACTTAGTGATTGCGTGGCTTGTTTTCAGTTTCTTAAGACTTCCCCAAATGACACTGTCTTCCCTCTACTCCCTTTCTTCAAATCTCATGTCTCAAATCTCAAATCTCAAATCTCAAGTCTCATAGCTTTAAACTCTATCATCCAAACTTATATTGTCAGCCAGATCTTGTCTCTGAGCTTCAGAGACAAATCCACTTGGATGACTTGTAAGTGTCTGAGATTGAATATGTCAAACACTGAACTGTTTATTTACAGCCCCTCCCTCTCCAACAAAATCTTTTTCCTTCCTCAGGCTTCACCATTTCATGGACTGGCATTGCCTTTGACGCAACTGCTCAAACGAAAATGCCGATCGTCATCCTGAATTCCTTCACCCTCCCACACGTATTACAGCATCCTGAGATGCTGCCTCCAGATGTAACTGAAAATCTAACTACTACCCAGTATCTTCTCTTTTACCATCCAGTTGTGTATGTACACATCTATGTACCTGTATTTCTTAGCTGTCAGGGTGCAATCAAAGTTTGGCAGCCACTCACTGCCCATCAGGTTATGGCTCCTGCCTACGTCTTTGATCTCATCTTCTATCATCTCCCTCTCAGTTCCGTCAGTCCCTGGAGATTGTTGAGCTCTTTCCCAACTTCAAGCCTCAGGTTTGGCTGTACCCTCCACCTAGAACATTCTTCGTATCTTCCTCATGGCTAGCTCCTTGTCATCCTTCAAGTGTCAGTTCCTTCAAGTGTCATATCCTCAGAAAGGCCTCCCTGAGCCACACTGTGTACACCATGTCCTACGCATATTCATTTTTTCTAATGAAAACCGATTGGTGGACTTGTTTATCATCAGTTTTTCCATGAGACCATGAGCTTTGTAATGACAAGGATGGTTTGTGTAAATAATGATTCCCTGAACTCCACTTTTACCTGACGCAAAGAGCCCACAGGAAAGCAGGGTGATTAATGGCTGCCAGTCGTCTCTTTGTTCTCATAGTAGTAGAAGTGTTGCATGTGGTGGTGGGTAGAATTGTGTCCCCCAAAAAGATGTGCTCAAGTCCTAAACCTGCGAATGTAACCCTACTTAGAAATAGGGTTGGTGCAGATGTAATTCTTTAAGATGAGGTCATACTGAACTAAAAAGGGACCTTCATCCAATATGACGGATGTCCTTATAAGAGACATAGGGATACATTCAGGGAGAATGTCCTGTGACAACGGGACTGGAGAGACGCATCTGCAAGCCACAGAATGCCAAGGATTGCTAGCAGCACCAGAAGCGAAAAGAAAGGCCTGGAACAGATTCTCCTCCCCTAGAGGTTTCAGAGAGAACATGCCTCTGCCGACACCTGGATTTCAGACTTCCAGCCTCCAGAACTGAGAGAGAATGAATTTCTGGTGTTTTAAGTCACCCAGTTTGTGGAACTTTGTTATGGCAGCCATATTGTCTGACACTTGAGTAAAATGAGCTGATGTTAAACGGTTTCTAAAATGAACTCTAGCTCTAGAGCTTCTGGATTTTATGAATAGTAATTAGTGAGGGAGTGAAGTTGGGCACAATACAGGATTTGGAGAACCTGGAGGTGATTTCTAAGGCAGGTTTTATTCCTTGAAGGTAAAATGCTCTAACTGAAACTCTAATATTTCGTATGAAGCAATGTTACCCGAACACTTGGAGCAAAAAATAAGACATATTTGATTCATCAAGCAAGTGAATTGCTCATTAAACTTTTGCCACTTGAACTGGGAGAACAGAAAATCATATTAGAGTGATGTTAGATGTTCTCGTTGTTTGTTTTAGTAAGTATAATACTTTTAAAAGTCATGTACTGATAATGAAGTTACATCGGCCTTTTAGGACATCTTCAAACACAAATTGCATTAACTCATATATCTCGGTTCACCAAGAGTAATGGAATTATTACTGTCAGAGGCCATGATCCATGGCCTCTGACATGGAAATGAAACTGTATTTTTCCAAATACTATATATAAATAACTTTGCTGGAAAGCCCTATAATCATTGAATCAGAGAACTTACCTTTTTATCTGTATTTTCGAGATGTATTTCGGGTTGTAATATAAGTAGCACTTTGGGGGAGGAAATCTATCCAAATTTTAATTTATAAAAATGGTATTGGAAAGGAAACTGCTGATGGTAGAGTACTGGGTGGGTCCTGGAAAGAACACAGCCTAGAATCACAGGCTTCAGGACCTGTCCACACTCTGCTGCTTAGTGGTGAGACCTAGGCCTACTCACTTCCTCTTTGAGCTTTGGAATTCCTCATCTGTTAAAGGGCAGAAAGTGAAAAACTATTAGGTTGGTGCAAAAGTAATTGTGGTTTCAAAGGTTAAAAATAATTGCAAAAGCCGCAATTACTTTTGCACCAATCTAATACATTTCCAAAAATTATTCCAGCTCTAAAATACTGATGTCTGTGGACTCCTTATTCTTATTCCTCTGAGGCATATTTATATTGGCTCAGAATTTCATAGCTAGGCTTTTATCCTTTTTTAAGCTAATAAAGTTCTCACTGATCTCTTAGTCCCTCTACCTGACAAACAGGCCAGTCAGAGTCTGGGGCTGGAGGAAGGCAGCTTTTTACCCATGGACAATCGTGTAGTCTTACTGCATGGAGATTCCCCGACCAGGAGACAAGGGAGGCTGAACACCAAACTGAGCTCCATTTGCACCCATGAGGTCGCACCCACAGGCAGAGTTTTCCCAACTCACACAAAGTCACCAAAGAGGCTTGCAGCAGCCCTGCTCCCACCTCCCTGGATTTCATAGTTCCTTTGAGAGGCTGCCAGATTCCTTTCCTGTTTCAGAGAAAGCAGTTAATGAATACAGTTATTCTTTATTATTGCTATTAATTTATTACTGTTAATTATCAGTGTTCTGTAGAACTAACGGAAGAGCCTACATGCACATGAACCTAGGGAGCTCTCAAACTGAACTGGCTATATAGTTTCAAAATTCTAGTTCTTGTATCATCATACTCTATACATGATAACAATCGAAGTTGCTAAGTTGTAGTTTGGTTCAATTGTTAAGCTTAAATTGTTAGTTTTATGATTTGTTCTATAATTGCATTATCCTGATTAGGGTAACCTAATCTCGGTTTAACTTCTGCAAGTTTCTGATACTAGCTTGCTCTCCATGCAATGAGGAGAAGCTTGAAGTTAGGACAACAAAAGACAAAGGTATGTCTTTCATATCCCCATGGCAATATTGTGGCTACTAATTTGTACAGTGGTACCTCGATTTTCGAATGTAATCCGTTCTGGATGACCGCTGGAGTTCTGAAATGTTCGAAAACAGCCAACAGCTAGGCCTCAGGATCTTGCACTCAATGGAAGGTTCGTGACATGTTCGACTTCCGAGGCATGTTGGAAAACCAAAGCATTTACTTCCAGGTTAACAGCGTGAAATGTTTGTCAACGGAGACATTAGAAAACCAAGGTACTACTGTACTTTCTAATCTCTTTACCTCCCTTTCCTTCTCCCCCATCCCAGGATGTGGAGTACAGCATAGGGAACAGAGTCAGTGGAATTGTAGTAGCTATATACAATGTCAGAGTAGATTGGGGGAAGGGGATTATCACTTTGTGAGGGGTGTAATTGTCTATCACATTGTTTTGTACACCTGAAACTAATAAAAATAAAAAAAAGATAAAGATAAGCAACACAGACTCAGCTCCTGTGGTAAAGGAAGGCCTGTCCCATGCAGGCGGGCAACCTCATGGAGAGATGGTCGCCTCCTCAATACGCTCCTAAGCCCTCGGGAACTCCAGGCTGCTTGACCCTGGAGCGACAAATAGATCCATTATGTCCAAGCTTCTGGCTGAGTGGTCTTCCTGAATCTTTAAGCAAATAAGTTTTGATAGTCTGCTAAGAAATCAGTCCTTGTAAACACTACCTACTTCATTGGTTGACACTGGCCATGTTGCATTTGGGAAGAATCTAATCAGACTGGATTGAAGCCTCCGTCTCGTCCTTCCTCGTTTCTTAAATCAGATCCAAAGATGGATTTACTGTAAAGACAATACAGTTTAAGCTTTAGGACCGATCACTTGCACCAGTCCTTTCCAAGATTCTAGTCTTTTTTTTTTTGTAGAGAGTAATATATATCATCAACAAAAAAAGGTATGTAGCAAAAAATGCAGGTTAAAAAGTATTACAGCAGACATGCACTTTTGGACAAGATGGATCACAGGAACTATGCTTATCCTTTCACTTGAAACAAGAAAACATTACCAAAAAATAAATATACATACCAATGGTTTTCATTGGACATCAGGCAATGTAGGTCAGTGATCCCTGATCAACAAAGGAGGTAAGCCATATAATTGCCCCAACTTACTGGCCAGGAAGTTTACGGGCTGAATCAGGATGGAGAACCAAGGCAGGATGGAGAGGATGGAGAACCAAGGCAGAACCCAGTGTTGTGAGTTGAGGAGATCATGTTGGGAGTCCACTCAGAAGGTGGCCACAGATCACAGGACAGAGTACAGAGCTGCAGAGAGAAAGAGCTCCACAGATCTGCACATGGGGACATTCGTTTCTTCAGTTGAGTCATGATGAGCATATGCAAGTGAAGAAGCTGTCTGAGGCCCAGGAAAAAACATCAGAATGGATCAAAGGGAAAAATCCCCAAAGATTAAATAAGAGTGGAAATTGTTCATGTGTGCGCGCGCACAGCGTGGTGGAAGCATAATTCACAGGGAATGAAGTACTCAGAACCAAGTACTGCTTCAGTAATGGGGCAAAAGCAGCCCTAGATAAATGGCTGAGTTGGTACTCCCTAACAGTTCCCAAGGAAATTAAGTGCATCTCAGAACAAAGCTCCGGAGTATCCACAGGATACGAAAATATTTGGCACACACAAAAAGGTAAAAGTCACCAATATATTTTATATGTTTAAATTATAATTACATTTAAACACGTAGAAACATGGAAGATATAAAAATGACTTAAATTGAACTAGAGTTGCAAAATACTGTATCTGAGACTTTTTTAAAGATACACTGGATAAGATAAACAGATTAGACTCTACTAAAGAAAATGATTAATAAACTCAGAGATAAAAGAGTGTAACTATCCAAAATGAAACAAAGAAAAAAGCTGAAAAAAATGAACAGAGGATCAGTGAGCTGTTGGACAACTTCAAGTGAAAATTATATTCGTAATTGGAGACTATATAAAGCGGGGAGGGAGGAAAAAGAAAACATATTTGAAGAAATAATGGTTGGAAATTTTCCAAATTTAATAAAAATTCTAAACATACAAACCCAAGATTCTCAAGGAGCTATAGCCATGAAACATGAATAAAGTGACACCAAAGCACATCATAATCAAATTGATCAAAACCAATGAAAGAATAAAATCTTAAAAGTGGCCACACAAAAAAAGGCCATCATCTGTGTAGAGGAGCAATAATAAGAATGACAGCAGACATCTTGTTGAAAACAAAGTAAAGCTGAGGACAATAGAGCCACATCTTTAAAGCACTAAAAGGAAAAAAAATCACCCCATCAATGTAAAAGTCTATATGCACCAAAAAGTTTAAAATATTAATTTGAAATAAAAACTTCAGCATGCAAAAGGTGAAAAAAAAAATCCATCACCAGCAGACCTGAACTATAAGAAATGTTAAAGGATGTCTTCAGGCAGAAGGAAAATAGTATCAAGTAGAAATCTGGATCTACACAAAGAAATAAAGAGCACTATAAATTGTAAATCTGTGAGTAAAGATGAGATTTTTTTTCTTCTTTAAAGTCTCCTTAAAATTTGAAGAAAAAAACAACCATGTTGTGGCGATTTTAACACGTTTTAAGTAAAATGTTTGACAAAAATAGCACAAACCTAGGAGTGGGAAAATGAAAGAATATTACTCTAAGGTTCTTATACTATATACATAAGTGGTATATTACTGAATGGACTGTGATAAATTAAAATGCACACAATAAACCCTAAAACCACTTAAAATTAAAAAGAATCATAGCTAATAAACCAACAAAAATGAAATGGGAAAAAAGTATTCAATTCGTCCAAAAGAAGGCAGATAAAGAGGAAAAAGGGAATGAAAACAGAGGAGCTAGAGAATGAACAGCAAGACAGTAGACAAAGCCAATGACATCAATAATCAGCCTCAATGTAACTGACTGGTCTAACCTCCAACTATGTGGCTGTCATACTGGATTTCAAAAGAAAGCAAGACCAAACTATATGCTGCCCACAAGAAGCAAACTTTAAATATAAACACACAAACAGGACTGAAGTAAAAGGATAGGAAAAGATAATAGTATGCTATTTTTCATTTAACTGGACTGCTAGTATTAAGGAAAAAAGTTCAAAGAATGTTACCAGAAATAAAAAGGATAATTTAATAATAAAAAGGTCAATTCAATATGAGGACATAGTAATCCTAAACACGTATACAGAGCTTCAAAATACATAAAGCAAAACCAGATAGAACGAAAATGAGAAATAGACAAATCCACAATCTACTCGGATTTCAAGACCTCTCTCATTCAGCGATAGAAAAAGCAGACAATAAGGATACTATATAGAAAACTTGAACACTACCACCAACCAACAGGACCTTATAGGGCATTATAGATTACTTCATCCAACAGAAGATGTGTTTTCAATGGAACACTTACAAAGATGTATTATTTGTGGGCTATAAAGCTAGTCTTAGAAAATTTAAAAGGAATCAAATCTTATAAGTTCTTCCTAACCATAATGGAATTAAGAGTCAGAAATCAGTAACAAAGATCTTTGGAAATTCCCAAATTTTGGACAGTTAATAATACTTTTAAAATAACCCATGGATCTCACATCAAGTTATATAAATGTCGAATCACTGTGTTGTATACCTGAAGTTAATATTGTAGGCCAACTATACTTTAATAAATAAGATAGCCAATGGATCAAAGACAATGCCACATGGAAAATTATAGTGTTTTGAACAGAATGAAAATGAAGACACATGCATCAAAATTCATTGGAACCCAGCTAAAGCAGTGCTTGGAGAAAAATTTATAGCATTAAAATTCTATATTAGAAAAAAATGGTCTCAAGCTCACACTTTAAACTAGAAAAAAAGAGCAAACTAAATCTAAAGCAGAAGAAATCATAGAGTAGAAATCAATGAAATCAAAAGCAGATTTTAAAAATCTGATGAAAATAAAAATCTATTACTTGAGAAAATCAGTAAGATTAATCAACGTCTAGCTAGACTGATCAGGATAAAAAAGACTTATGTCAACAATATTAGGAATGAGAGAATACATCATTATAGATCTTAACATACATTAAAAGATAAGGGAATATCCTCAACAACTTTATGCCAATTAATTCAAAAGAAAAAATGGACAAATTCCTTTGAAGACACACCACCAAAGCTCACTTAAGAATTAAGTAACATAAGTAACCCTAAATCAACTTTTTAAATTGAACTTGTAGTATAAAATGGAAATTCAAACTCAGGTTGGCTTTATTGGAGAAGTCTAATGTTTATGAAGAAAGGTAGCACAACCCTTATCCCCAAACCAGACAGATATTACAAAACTACAGACCAATTTAAAGGGATTTAAGTAGCAACATACGAGTTGAAATGAATTTGGAAAAAGTCCTGAGGTTGGAAGACAAATTAGTAGGCTACAGAAATAGACTAAAAGGAAAAGAGTCTTAATTCTAATACCATAATTAATTTTCTGCTAGGGTGGATTCTGTTTCACACAACTAAGAACCAGGACTGATACAATGGTACATCTAAAATATTGCAGAGGAAATGCACAACTAGGACTTAGCAAATGGATTGAGGATGGGGGTCAAGACAGAAATTAATAGTGGCAATGCAAAACCAGAAAACTGTCAGTTCTGGTGAAAAATAATACAGCAGAGGCAGACGTAAAATTGGAAATTTCAATGTTTTGTTTGGAACAGGATAAATGTAGTGTTAGTAAGATATCCGGCATTATAAAGGTTAATACTCAATGAATGCTTTGTGCCAGGTGCTGAGTAGAAGGTAGCTGGATTTTAAGACAGGAGCTCAGGAGAAAGGGAAATACTAGAGGTCATGCCTACATACCTGATTCCATTTACCACCTCTGATTATCACACTGTGGCTTTACTACATTAGAGTAGAATACTTTTTAAGACTTCACTACTCTTTTCAGTGAATCTTAGGATGTCATTCCTAATGTAAGAAAATGATAACTATAAAAATTAAATGTTCTATAACTATACTCCTTAAGTAATTACTATTTAATAGTAACCATTTGCAACAAAAATAATGCAATGTAAGAGCCATTTTGTTTGGAAGTCTGTTGTCAAACACTGCTACTACCCAACCTAGCATTCCTTTAAGAAGTCCTGGAGAAACTCAAACCCACTACTGGTAAGGAGTACACTTTAAAGGTCTCTCTGCTCACCCCCACCCATCTCCATGCATGTAGTTTCACATTTGGAAACCAAAACGGCTCATGGCTTTTAATCACAGAAGGCAGCTAAAACAGCTGGCCTACATAGAGAAATCAATGCATACAAGCATACAGCATCACCATCTGTGGACCAATGAAACCATCAGAATTCCAATTTACATGTCTGATAGCTGTCTCATTTTTTAAAAGAGGCACTTTTGACTAATAGGTTGTCTCATTTAAATGACCACCCTTAGTACACAGTTCATTCACCAAATAGGGACCTATACTTCTGATAAATGGGAGAAGGCATTCCAATTGCTTTAAAAGACAAGCAGTGACAATTTTCATTGCACAAATACCCTACTAAGAATCTGATTCTGAAAACAAAAGGGAGATTTCAAAATCAGTTATCACTTACTAGAACACTCCAAAATCCTTAATAAGCAAAGCCTTTGAGCAAAGTTATTGCCACAGAACATGAAGATTGGCCAATGTTCAAATACCTCTATTTTGGTAGTAATTTTAAAACCCTGGAATAATGTATTATTACATTTCAGTTATAAAAATAAGCTGTAAATCTGCAAATAAATGTCAGAAATAGGTGAAATTAGTACTCAAGAGTGGCAAGACTTTAAGATTTTAATTTTATTAAAAATATAACAACACAATAGCAGCAGCATTTGGTAAATCTTTACTAGTACCATTTAGCAGTTCTACTCACATAAATGTACACCACCTATGCAGCATCTTCATGTTCAAGTTTTACACTCTTCCCTTGATAATCCACAGCATTATGTAAAGAGCACTATTGTAGTAACCTAATTAAGACTGATTATCTAACCATGAAACTGAACTACCTACACACCTACACAATACACCAAATGTAATCTGTGGAAGTGAGGGAATTCTGGACTGTTCCTCAAGTTTTCTGCCTACTAGTAACCTTAAACTAGTAGAACTCAACCTTTTCCAACTCTTAATTCTCTCGGTATTATTTTCATGAATTTGAACTTAATATAGTTAAGAAATCATCCGTTTAGGAAATAAAGAAAGGTTAATCAAGAATGGAGGGAACTGTTATTCATTCCAATCCTGGGAAAGGAAATATCAGCTGTAAAATATGTGGTTTCCCAAAAGTCGCCTATTTTCAAAATTAAAACATTAGCTAGATTCACAACTAAATTCAAAACTCAGGCAACAGACTACAAACTTGCTTCTAAAATCAAAAGATTAAGGAATGGTATATTAGATATAAACTAAAAATCATAATAAATTGTTAGAAACTATAAAAGTATATTAAAATAGAATGGGAAAAAAAGTCTAGTTATTAGCTACTAAATCCAACCTAACAGAATATGGACCAAAAATCACTCCTAGCTTTAGCTTTTGTTTTTGAAATAATGTATTGGTCTCTAGGAAGAATCACCGATAAAAATGTACCTAGGAAAACAAATTCACCCACAAACCCAAGATTAAGTAGGAAAGTCAATTTTATTTGAAAAGATTATTTTATTACATTTACGAGGTGAGGTCAAACAATACGGTGAATGTTTAAAACAGAAAAATCTGTTACAGTGAAAGACACATTGGCATTTATCCCCCTCAAAATTCTCCCCTTTGCTTCAAACACACTTATCCCATCATTCTTGCCACTTTCTTAAGTAGTTCCGGAAGTCCTCTTTTGTGTCTTTATTTGCACTGTCGTGGCTGCCTCGATGTCCTGAACTGATTAAAAATATTTAACCTTTCATGGTCATTTTAACTTTGAGGGAGAGCCAGAGGTCACACAATGCCAGATTTGGTGAGTAAGGTAGGTGATGACACACACTGATGTTTTTGACAAAAACTGCCGTACCAGAAGCGATGTGTGACATGGAGCCTTTCCATCATGATCAAACAATACGGCAAATGCTGTGCCGTCCAATGAAAAGGCAGGGATCTTCAATACAGGAAGTAGTGCATCAAACCTTAGTTAACAGTGTGTGACAAGTTTTAACTGGTTCGGTGCAGTCAGTCATATACGGTTGAGAGGTGTGTTTTAAAGTGTGCTGTAAATCATCCTCTATCATGACAATGCTGTGTGTCACACATCACTTCTGGTATACAACAATTTCTGTCAAATAAAAACATTACGGTGTGTCCTCATCCACCTTCTTCACTGGATATGGCACCATGCAACTTTTGGCTCTGCCCCAAAGTCAAAAAGATTCAGGACATCGTGGCAGCCACGACAGCGCAACTAAAGACACAACAGAGGACTCCCAAAACTGTTTCAGAAAAGGCAAGAACGATGGGATAAATGTGTTCGAAGCAAAAGGGAGTACTCTGAGGGGGATTAATGGCAATGTGTCTTTTATTGTAATAAATGCAAACATTCACCATAGTTTTTTATCACACCTCGTATACTAGACTTCTGCGTCCAGAAATATAATTTAGTCCTTTGAAGAACACTTTTCAAATTCGAAAACTTTTTAAATTTGAGAACAATTCAATGTTAAATGAATTAGTAAATAAACATGAGAAAATAAACACATTAGTGAAAATTTTTTAAAAATTTAAACACATAAGGAACATAATTACTTTGTTGAAGTTGCTCTACTTTATAACCCACCCAATTAAATTCAGATACTATCTTTTAGTGAAAATAAGAAGTGACTCGTTGAAATGTTATTCAATACATCCTTTCAAAAGGACTCTCAACTACTGAAGATTTCAATAAAATCATATTATTTCTAATAGATATTTTTAACTTTTAAAAGCCTATTACTATATATTATAATCCTTAAATTTGAATACTATCTTCACTTGAAAGATTTATATCAAGTTTTCTAAGTTTTCAGATAAAGATAGCAACATACACACATATATATATGTATATATATAAATGATATATACACTTACCATGTTTTCCCGAAAGTAAGACCTAGCCGGACAACGAGCTCTAATGCCATCTTTTGTAGCAAAAATTAATATAAGGCCCAATCTTATTTTACTATAAGACTGGGTATGATATATGATATAATACCAGGTCTTATATTAATTTTTGCTCCAAAAGACGCATTAGAGCTGATTGTTCGGCTAGGTCCTATTTTCAGGTAAACACTATGTATGAATGGAGGTCCTAAAAATATCACAAGATACTATTTTTTTTTTTGACAAAAATATTGCTTCTGTATGCCAGTTTGTTTTTAATTGGGCATGTCAAAATTTGGGCCTCTAACACTTCTGAAGATTGACATAGTACACACTGAACCTACTGAGACAAAGAATTCTAAACAAAATCATAAGCTCATTAATGTTTGCAATTTTAAGTTAGATTAGATAGAAAATAATAACTAAAGAGATAGTTGCATAAGTTAAAGATTTATACTTGTTTTCTCACATGAAACGGGCTGCCTTTTATGAAGGAGCATCTTACATTACCAGTTCAAGGTGCATGATAAAAAAAACAAGAACAAGAGGACTAACAGAATTTGTCTGGAACGATGAAGAGCCATTACAATTTAAGGAACAGAGTGCACTCTCTGTATGATCAAGCTAAAAATGATAATTACAGAAGGTTAACAAATATAAAATGGCTGTCTTCTTGGCCTTACCTCAAGTTTTTCTGACAACATCTACCTGGGATAAAAAGGAAATCTTAGAGAAAAAATAAAATATCTTGAAAGAAAATAATAAACATAAAAATATATCAGCTTTTATAAGTGAAAAAAGAGAAAATATACTCTCACACACACACCCCAATATATTTCAAGACCCTAGAAAGCCATGCTTCGATAAGCACGTTTAAGAAAATGAGTTCACTTTCTCCAGATCTCTTGTATTCCTACTCATGCCCAACTTTACATATTAGTGTCTTTCATTATTTTAAAGAAGCTAAATAAATATCAAGAAAAATAATTAGCAGGACCCAAATTAAATGTTAATTACAACATAAAAAACATTTAATAGAGTCCAGAGTACAAGAAAACACTCAAACTTTAAATGATTGTTTTTATAGACACCACACAAACATGCACTCTCCATGTCAAAACAAATTCTATGGCAACTAAAATAAGAACAGGATAACACTAAGATGCTGTTTGAAATGCATAAACAAATACTTTCCTCTAAAATACTTAGCTTTATTAGAGAAATGGTACTAAAAATAACAAAGATTCAAACATTTGCTCTATTCTACTTACATATCATAAATAAGACAGCTGTTGATGCAAGACACACTCCTTCCCGATCTTTCCATATACACCAAGCATTCTTGTATCAGAATAAGCTGTTTACCAGCCAACCGTATGTGGTTGAATGATTAAAATGACCATCTATACTTTACATAGTAAAGCATTTCCAAACTTTTTAATGTACACAGTGACAAAAAGGAAAAAAATACCACAGTAATTCTGGACACATGAAGAGTAATTAAGCAGCTTCATAATCAAACCAGGCTTCATTACTTGCAATAAGGGAATTTCCATTCTCCACCAAATACTTAAGTTTCAATAGTATTAACACTAAAAAAAAACTCAAGTTGAAACCAAGTAATTGATGTGCTACTTAGCTTTTTAAATCTATAAATAACTTCCCATGAGGTAAGGCAACTGAGTAATTTGATTGTATTAGAGTGCATTAAAATAATTATACTTGATTTTTCAGTAACATGCTAATTAAAAGGTTTAACTTTTCTGGAAATATAACAATAATGAAAAGAATTCTGACACCATCAGTTACGGTTTTGGGGGCAAATAGCAATGTTTTCATTTTACTACTTACATACTTTCTGCGAAAAGTGAATCTAAGAATAATGGATGACCTATATTTTAAACTCAAGTAAACATATCCTTAAACATAAAACAAATAACCTCACACATTCTCCTATAAGTACAGTTTCTGTATAACATCACTTATGAGAAGATGATTGAGAGGTAATAATTAAGGCCATCCAATGTAGACAACTAAACAGTTTGCTTTAAGTAAATTAAGAACATGCTTCATTTTCAATCACAGTATAAAACTGATGGTCCCAAAACTGCACTGTCATTTTAAGCTCTAAAGTCATTCTTGAAAACAGGACCTCCCTCTCATATTAGAACTAAGACCCTCTTCTGACATATGACTTGCACACTTCTCTGCAGGAGTGAATGGAATATCCATCTAAATTCCATATGAACTGAGAATGACTAGCACATATAAAATTCTAGCAAACAGTATACCGCATTGTAGAAGGCACTAAAGCTTCAGCTTGTGCTCCCATAGCCCATTCTGAAAACCCAGTTTTCTTTTTATAATGACACTTTTGCCACCTACAGCTGACCATACACACTGCAGTATTATTCATAATAAAGCTTGGAAATGTCAAGAAAAGTTCAAAAAGAAGTGCTTACTTTGTGGGGAAACCCAATGAATCTAAACACTGAATACTAATGCATTGTTATTAGTATCCAAACACAGCTGCTGTTCTTCCTTTTGAAAGAGAACAGTAGTAGCATGCATCATCAGTTGTTTTTTAATCCACTTATTTAAGCAATTTAATATGTAACACTATCTTAAAGGAAAACTGCTGTCCTAAACAGTGAGGAAAGGAAAACACAATAGTGAGAATTTAACACAATCACTATAAATCCTGTGAAGTAAATGTTAAAACTTCTTACATATTCTGCACTGACAAGGGTGGGTATATATTTGCACTGATTTCAAGCACATCATCAATCTGCATATATTGAAATTAAAAAAAAAAAGGTAAAACAATACAAAATTCAGTAACTAGCACTTTTTAAAAGAGCCTCCGATGCTTATCTCCAGTCTTTATGGATAATACACACTTGGATCCTTGTCCCATTTATTTGTAATGTTTCTTGCAAACACTAACAAACCACACGACAAGTGTGTCAGCCACCATGGAAATGTACAGATTTTAGAAGATGAGTTTGGGTATAACATATGTTACTTTCATGGTGTCCATGCTTTATTTTCTTAGTAACAAGATGGCCAAAGTCACCTAACAACTAGAAAAGCTGTTAGCTCCTATCTTTTTGCTCAACTGGATTTCTTCACTGTTGAACTTGTTAAGAGAATGAAAAGCTTTGGATGTGATTCCAGCGTGTGTGGTGAGGTGCGTCCGTTGGTCCTATACCACTTCTGTTTTGGTGGCGAGGTTTTCTTCGTTTGGCTGACAGTTCCCATTTTGCTGCACTTTGTTCTCCTCAGTCCTTGGGGCATCCTTGTCATCTACTTCTTTGCCCACGCTGGGTTCTGGCTCTTTATTGTGCTCTTTCTCCTGCAATGAATGTTAAGATAAACATTTATTTTTCTTGAGTTGCCTGCTACTACATCTGCTTATAGCTAAAATATGTAACTATATCTTTTCTGAATAAACCTGGATATTTTCTCCCATAACCTTTTCATATAAATAGGTTATACAAACGTGTATCAATATGTCTTCTGTATTTCTAATAAAAGATGGATACTCCATAGAAATTAAGTTAGAATAAAATAGATGAACAGAAATTCTAAGGAAGTGTTCAGTAAGTGCTGCTCACTGACGTCAAAAAGTGGGACAGGTCTGCTGAAAGAGTAAAATAGCTCCCAAAGATGCCAGGGTAGATTTACAATCTGGATACCAAAGAAGCAAAAATAAGGGAATGTGAAAAAGGATATCTCTCTTCCTGCCAACAAAGACTGTTCAAGAACAGTCCAAATTCTGCCCTTAGCTGAAGGGAGAACTAAATGAGAACATGTAGAAGAGTGCTTGGCACATACTGAGTGCTCACGAGACACATGTGATCAATGTTATTGACAATGATGACAAACCTCTATCGGTATGAGAGTAACAAAACTGTAACTGATTTCTGAATACAAATTTTACCAGTATAAGGGAATTAACGTAATTCACAAGCCCTTAAAATGGTCAATGGAACAGTTAATAAAATAAACCAATGGAATTTGGCTTTCCATTAATCATTCTAATTCAACAAACCTAATTTCAGTATATATTACAAAACCAGTAACGAAAGAGCATCTGTCACATTTGCTGAAACAAATATAATGAAGAAAATGGCATCGAGTAGAAATCTTAGCATAAAATCAAATACATTTGTTATATGTAGACAGTCTAAAAATTTTCTTATTGTATGCCATTCTGACTTTCTAAAATAAGGAATGTAATTGTTTAAATTTTAGTTAGCTCTTATCACTTCAAAATTTAGTTTTAAAAGATTGTCAATTTAACAAATATCAAAGAACAGCAAAAACATACAAGATGCTGTTGCCCTCAAGGAGCTATTTTAGCCTAAAATTTCTTCTACGCAATAAAGAATCTCAATTATTAATTATTCAAAACCTAAACACTGAATGACGGTTGCTTACTTTAAGTGAAGTATTGTTCTTCTCCAACTTTTCCTTCCCATCTCTGTCATTAGAATTCTTCCTTGTAGAGGTTGAACGTTCTCTCTCTCTTCTTTCACTTATATGATCCTTTTCTTTCTCTCTCTTTTTATCCTTCTTATTTCTGCTGTAAGAATATTGATAATACGTCAGTTAACTTTTAAGAACTTAAAGACCTGCTATGTTGTTGACAATACAGTCTTATCTAACACTAATGCATTATAAATAAGCCTATCAGTAACCTGGTTTGACCAAGTAACATAAATGGGACCTATAATCCAACCTACTCCACCCATACCCTAATTAATTTTTTAAAGATTCACAAGTTATTTTCACAGAGGCCTCCTATATTCACATAAAACACAATTTGGTATTTTCAATTAGTTTTGAAACTTTTGAGATTTATTTATCTACTGTAGTAAGGATAAAATAAAGCCAAATATAACTTTTTAACCCACCTTTTCAAAGCAAAAAATGAATTAGCACAAAGGAATGAAAAAGATAAAGAATAAGATGTGGCTCCCAGGTAAGACTGAATGACTATTAGGAAAATTGGAACTTCAAATAACCTATCGTTCCATGTGCCCTAAGCATTCACCATTACAAAGAAGCCCCGCAATTCAAGAGCAAAAGTTAAGCAGAAGATGGAAAGATCAAGTTCTGTTTGTAAAAATAACAGACCCTTAAAATTAGAGGGAAAAAATGATGCATTTCACATCAGAAGCATATAGATAGCTTCTACTCAAAATAGTTAACCCTAATATGGAATTCTCAACTTTCTTCTCTTAATTATGAATAGTTTAAAAATAAACACAAAGAAAGGTGGAACAAATAAAGACACTTAGGAAACAAACCCAAATTCATAATAAAATTTAGTATAACAAAGTGGCATTTCAAATCACTAGGGAAAAGATGATGATTTATAAATAAAAGGTTTGGAGACTGCTGGATTATTATTTGATTAAGTAATAAAACTGGATCCATATCTCATTCCATATAAATTAATACAAATGGATTGAAGACCTAAGTTTTTCAAATGAAACAATATATGGTCAAATTTCTTTATAACGTGAGTGAAGGAAAGATTTTTTTAACCATAACCAAATTTCAGGTCCAATAAAAGAAAAGATTTGCCTTACATAAATCTTGCAAGGTAAAAAAACACTATTAGCATATTCAAAAGAAAAATGACAAATCAAGAAAATACATTTGCAACATATTTGTGTGTGTATGTTTATCTTTACACATAACTCCTCAAGTCAAGAAAACAACCTCATCCAACATTCCTAAGAACATTCTTAGCAATAAATTTAACCAAGGGGGAAAAAAAGCTGAAAGAAATAAAGACAAATAAATGTGAAGACATTCCACGTTCATAGAACAGAAGAGTTAAATATTGTTAAGATAAGAGTAAAGAATTATTACTCAATTATACTCAAAGAATTATACTCAAAGAATTATTACTGTAAAAGACACATTGTCATTTAATCCCCCTCAAAGTACTCCCCCTTGCTTCGAACAAACTTATCCCATCGTTCTTGCCCCTTTCTGAAGCAGTTCTGGAAGTCCTCTGTGATAAGTGTCTTTAGTTGCGCTGTTGTGGTTGCCTGGATGTCTGGAATTAATTCAAAATGGTCAATATGTAAAACTATTTCGCTTCTGGTACGGCAATTTCTGTCAAATAAAAACATTACGGTGTATCCTCATCTATGTTATTCACCGGATCTGGCACTGTGCGACTTCTGGCTCTTCCCCAAAGTGAAAATGACCATGAAAGGTAAATATTTTGAATCAATTCAGGCCATCAAGGCAGTCATGACAGCTGAACTAAAGACGTAACAGAATATTCCAGAAATGCTTCAGAAAGTGGCAAGAACGATGAGGTAAGTGTTTGATGTATGGGGGTGGGTGTATTTTGAGGGGGATTAATGGCACCATGACTTTTACTGTAAAAAAAATTTTTATTTAAACATTCACCGTATTAGTTGATCACATCTTGTACAGACCAATGGAACAGAATAGAAAGCCCCAAAACAAACTCACATGTATGGTCATATGATTTTTTATTAGAGTGCCAAGACCCATTCTATGGGAAGAAGACAACCTTTTCAACAAATTGTGGTGGGAAACTGAACATCCATATACAAAGATTGAAGTTGAACCCTTACTTTACACCACATATAAAAATTAACTCAAAATGGATCAAAGACCTAAACATGTAAGCTAAAACTATAAAACTCTTAGAAGAAAACATAGGGGAAATCTTTATGGCATTGAATTTAGCAATGAATTCTTGGATATGACACCAAAAGCAAAGGCAACGAAGGGAGAAATAAATTAGACTTCATCAAAATTAAAAACTTTTGTGCAAAGGACACTATCAAGTAAGTGAAAAGATAACCCACAGAATGGGAGAAAATAGTTTTAAATCATGTATCTGGTAAGGGATTAATATCCAGAATACAAGAATTCCTACAACTTAAACACAAAAACCAACCCAATTCAAAATGGACAGAAAACTTGAATAGAGATTTCTCCTAAGATACAGAAATGGACAATAAGCACAGGGGGAAAAAAAGCTCATTCAGCATCACTAATCATGAAAGAAATGTAAATTAAAAGCACAATGAGACACCACTATACACTCACTAGAATGGCTATAATCAGAGACAAACAAGAACAAGTGTCAGTGAGCATGTGGAAGCAACTGGAACCCTGTACTTTGCTGACAGGAATGTAAACTGGCGTAGCTACTTTAGAAAGCAGTTTGTTTGTCAAAAAGATAAAGAGAGTGTAACTGTGGCTCAGCAATTACCACTCCTGGGTATATACCCAAGAGAAATGAAAACATGGGTCCACACAAAAACTTGTACATGAATGTACATAGCAGTATTATTCATAATATCCAAAAAAAATTGAAACAATACTAAATATCCATCATCTAATGAATGCATAAATAAAACATGGTTGTATCCACACATTGGAATATGATTCACCCATAAAAAGGAATAATTCATGTTACGATATGCATGAAACTTAAAAACATTACATTCAAAGAAGACAGACACAAAAGACCACACATATTATATGAGGCAAATCTACAGAGACAGCAAATAAATTAGTGGCTCTCAGGAGCTACGGAGAGTAACTCCTAATGGATATGAGCTTTCTTTGAAATGAAAAATGTTCTGAAATTAAGTAGCAGTGATGGTTACATAACACAGTGAACATACAAAAAAAAACGCATTGAAAACCAGTTAAAGCGGTAAATTTTATGATGTGATTTCTCATTTTAAAAAGTTACTCAGGGTGAAGGTAGTGCTTGATACAGTCACTGCGCCCCCCAACACACACACAGTGTATATATTATATACTGTCTTTTGTGAAGAAAGGAGAAATTCAAGTATATGTATCTGCTTAATTTTGCAAAAAGAAAGGAATGCTAAAATAAACAAGTGGTCCTTATAGAAGGTGAAGCGAAAACAAGGTAAAACGAATATGGGAGGGAGTGACACCTCGTGAATATACATCTTTTTGTCTAATTTAAGTTTGCAACTGAGAAAAGTTTTTTAATATATAATTTTATTTTTTTAATTGGGGAACAGTGTGTTTCTCCAGGGCCCATCAGCTCCAGTTCGGTGTTTTTCAATCTAGTTGTGGAGGGCGCAGCTTAGCTCCAAGTCCAGTAGCTGTTTTCAATCTTGGTTGCAGGGGCGCAGCCCACCATCCCATGCGGGAATTGAACCAGTAACCTTGTTGAGAGCTTGCGCTACTTAACCAACTGAGCCATCCAGCCGCCCTGAGAAAAGTTTTGACTTTCTTAGCAATTTTTTTAAAAAATACTAATATGGCCATTTCTATAGCATCCTATGCCTTCCATTATTCTCACCTAAAAACAATAACCCACAAGCAAATAAACAAATGACCCCTGCTGGGAAATATGTTCCTTACACTATGCAAAGCTTTTTATAAATTTCTCTTTTCTATACCTAGAAAAACCACAGAAAACCAACTGAATAACTATGACTTATCAGTAAGTTAGTTGTATGAAAAAATAAATATACAAAAATCAATACCTTCCTATGTAGAAACTCAACATCCAATTAGATGACATAATGAAAGAAAAGACCTCATTTACAAGAGCAACAAAAAAGTAAAAATAACCTAGGAAACACATAAAATCTACATGAAACCAACATTGGAAAACACTCAAGATGGGCCTAATAAGCAGAAAGCTATATCATGTTCCTGGATAGAAACATTCACCATCATAAAGCTTTATCAGTTAATAAAGCTACTTATCAACTTTCTCTAATAAACGTAATACAACTGTAGTAAATCATCAATAGGTTTTATTTCTAGAACCTAGACAACTGACTCTTATGCTCAAATGGAAAAATAAACATGCAATGGTCAGGAAGGCTCAAAAAAGAACAACAGGGGTGTGGCGAAGAACAGGCCTTACTAGATACTAAGAAATACTGTACAACCTGAATAATTAAAAGCTTGAGACACTGACCAATCCAACAGCACAGAAGGCCCAGATATAAACACCAACAGACAGAAAATTTAGTACATGACAAAGGCAACATATCAAACTAGTGTTAGAAAAACTGAGATTTTGTTTGTTTGTTTGTTTTTTACTTTTATTTATTTAAGTGTGTTTTTCCAGGACCCATCAGCTCCAAGTCAAGTAGTTGTTTCAATCTAGTTGTGGAGGGCATAGCTCACAGTGACTGATGTGGGGATCGAACTGGCAACCTTGTTAAGAGCACTGCGCTCTAACCAACTGAGCTAACCGGCCGTCCCAAGAAAAAAACTGAGTTTTTAATAAGTGGTATTATAACAATAGAGAAGCATTTGGAAAAGTAAAATAAAATTGGACCCATAAGCCATATGCACCAAATGGATAAACTCCTGATGGGTCAGATTTAAATGTAAAAATAAAACGATAAAAGTACAAGAAGAAACAATGTGAAAATTAGTCATAACCTTGCAATAGGAAAAGACCTTTTAAAATTTATGACTCAAAATCTAGAAGTCATAAAAGAAAGAAAATGGGAGATTAAATTATATAAAAATCAAAAACATTTATAAAATCAAGTTTCATAAACAATTTCTAAAAAGAAATGACAAACTAGGAATGATGAAATCAAATTACTAAAGAATGATCTCCCTAATACCAAATGAGCTCCTTTTTGAAAATAGTAAAAAACAGACTCCGTAGAAAAATAGGCAAAGTATACAGACAATTCACAGAAAAGGAAATACAAGTGGCTTTCAATCTCTGTATGAAAAGATTATTACTTTTAAGAGAAATGCAACTAAAATTACTATATGTTGGTACCACTTTTTGTCTATCAGATGGACAAAAATTCTACAACTTTGATTATATAACATGACACAGCTAAAGGGAAACAGGACTCTCATACGCAGCTGGTTGAAGTACAAGGTGCTGCCAACCCTTATGGAGGGCAATATGGAAATAGCACTCAAAATTGCACACACACTTATGCTCTGACTCAACGTTACCATTTCTGGAAAAATTTCCTACATACCTGCACACTACAAAATGATGTAAGTCCAAAGCTACTCATTACAGCATTGTATAATTTATAATAGGAAAATTAAGGAAACCCATTCTACTGAAGGATGGTTAAATAAACTAAGGTACTATCACATAACAGAAGTCCATGCAGTTGTTAAAAAGAATGAAGCAGTTCTCTCTGATGAATATGGAAGGATCTGGTAGTTAAGTGATAACAGCTAGTGAACAACAGTGTATATGTTGTGCTACCTTTTTATAAGAAAGATGAAAATAAAAACTATATATCCTCATCTTGTATGTATACAAAACTAGAAGGACATACAAAAAAAAGTCATTATTTATGGGGACAGAGCAGATGGGCACGTAAGTGGAAATTAAGACCTATCAATGTATAACTTTTATACTGTTTTGATTTCTGAACCATCCAAACGTATTACGTATTACAGCCTCAAAACATAAAGTTTAAAAACAAGACTGAAGGGAAAACTTCTTCCCCGTGCTTCCTCCTCAGTTTTAGCACATGCTTTCAACTTACCTCCTTGGGGATGGAGACCTAGAAGATTTCCTTTTTATGGTTTTGGATGTTCTTGGGGATCTGGAAGAACTCCGGCTCCTCCTCCTACGCCTTTCCCTAAAAGTCAAGACAAAAAAACAGCAATTTAAATAAAGGGCAATTCAAATATGCAAAAGCAGAAGGGTTCTTAATGCTCTCAAGTAAATAGTATTCTTCAGAGGCCAGTTTAAACTTACGTCATTTTTGAGCACATTCTATTATCTAATTTTAATGCAGGTCAAATTATGAACCATAAATTTTGCAGACTGATGAAAAGATTTCATATAAGAAAGGACAGAGGATCTTCGTTTCACCTAGTTCATTTGAACAATAATTTCCTGAGTAGAAAAAAATATTAATGGATGTTTCATAATCTCTCAAGCAAGTTAAGTATGTTTTTCCTTAGCATCTAAACCATGTTTTGCTTATCAGATCCTTTGTCATGCATGTAGCTCCTTGCTGCCCCACTGTGGATTATTTTGTAGCAAGGTAACAAGGCCTTTTCAAGAAATGAAAGATAAGTTGGCTTGCAAAATGTGAACTTTCTAGACCTAAGTACTTAGAAGATCTCTAAAAAAGTATTTACATCAATTCACCTTAGAAGAAACTGCTTTACCCTCAAATCTCCTACCATTTCATTGCTGTTGTTCTATTAATTTAAAATTGAGTACTTAGATATAAGTAAAATATTTAAAACCTGGGATTTAAATATAACAAAGTAAAAAATAATTAGTAGCTATTATTAAAAACTACTTTGCTTAACATATTAGCAAATATGCATACTCTTAACTACTTCATTTCTAAGGGTGGTCAACTTAGAAACAATGAATTTCAAGATGTCCATAATTCAGGAGATGAGGATATATTTATTAAATGATTGATATATACAGTGATCAGTCTCACAAGAAGCCAATAATTAGTGACCACATAGCTGAAAGCATCAAATCTTCTAGAACTGAAGTTCTTCTTACCACCTCAGTACACTGACTCTAGATTAATGAAACATTTTGTCTGTTTTTCATTTATAAAATTACAACCTAAATAATGCTCAGATGTGGGTATATACGGCAGATGTTAAAACCGAAAAGCTCAAAAACTTTGCGAACACAAGTAAGTCAATTCCAACTCTACCTAAGGCCAGTACATTGTACTGTCTCCTCCAGTACAATTTTATTTCAAGAACATCTCAAAACTATACTTCCTAATGAGGAACTTAGACAACAATATTCTATTCAATCAATGCTATTCTGTAATAGCTCAGTGAAAAAACCTGAAGTACTTATTCACAGCAAGAGAAAGTCAGTATATTCCAGACTTTCAGTTTACATGAAATGGCCCTGCCTTCACCAGTGTAACTTTACTGGTATATCCGGAAAGTACTATATACAGATGGATATCTAATAACTACCAGCTGGTGATAATGAGAGCTAAGACTGGATAGGCAGCAACCTAGAATTATCAGTTACTTGAGAAAAAGCAGCCAGTTGTACGATAAACTAGAATTGGTTAGAATTAGATTTAAATTTTAGTTCCACACCTTACGAGCTGCACAACTGGGATCATATTACTTTTCATCTGAATCTCAGTTTTTCCAACTAGAAAATGGAGATAACACAAGCCTTACAGTGTTGTTATGAGGATTTAGGATAATACTAGTAAAGTACCAAGCATAGTGTCTGGCACAAGATAGGTACTCAATAAATATTTTCTTCCCTTTCTTGGACTCACCTTTACTGATAGTAGCTTTCAGGCATTAAACACTTTTTAAATACCAAAATTTTCTTTAAAAATGTAGATTAGGAGACAATGTTGGAAATAAAAATAATAAGCAGACTATTTTTCTGAATAGTTAAAATATTTCCCATTTACTAAACAATCAACAGCACTTTAAAAGCAGAAAAATGCTAAAAGTAGAGAAATTGTAACTCTTCAACATGCTCTTCCGAAAGCATGAAACATTTCAAACTACTGAACCTTTAGGAACTAATGTTAGTCAGAATTTATTCTCCAGGCCCCAGTGGTTATTTAAGAATATGTTTAGGAATAAACGTGAACATCTGAACTTTCTTAATATCAAGAGCCTTTTAAATAGGCCATAAAAAAATTAAACATTTCAGTCATCAGAAAAAATAAATTCAACTGAATTTAAAAGGAATCAAAACATTATTTGGTGTTGTGAAATGTCTAGACAATCATATAAACACAAAAGAATGCGTGACATACAATCAATAAAAACACTGTGCAGTGTATGTGCGGTTGCAAGACTCAACTGATACCCACAGTAAATGAGGTTAAATTAATTCTTTAGTTTTTGGTTCAATGTGCTAAAATATGGCAGTGATCTGGTTTATTTTAAGCCCCATTTTAACATTTACTGTTGCTTTCAACTTTATGCTTCTGAGAAAGTTTTTTAAAGCAGGTAGCATGTACTGGTCAGAGCATTCTCATCCTTAATCTCTAAAAAACAAAAAGAGCTAGTATACTTCTAATACTGAAATACAGAGAGGACGGAAAGTTTCCTCTAAGCTTCAGTTTCCTCATGTTTTAAAACCACGGTAAAATAACAGTTGTGACAGACTTACTGTGAGGGTTAAATAAGGTTAGTCATGAAAAACTGCTGAGACATAAAATCTGGTATATAGTAAAAGCACTCAATTAACATTTGCAATTACCTAACCAAATACTAGCATTAAGAATCAGCTATTATGGGTGACCGGATGGCTCAGTTGGTTAGAGCGTGAGCTCTGAACAACAGGGTTGCTGGTTCGATTCCCACGTGGGCCAGTGAGCTGAGCCCTCCACAACTAGATTGAAGGACGAGTTGGAGCCGATGGGACCTGGAGAAACAGTTTCCCAATATTCACCAATAAAAAGAGATGTAAAGACAAAATAAACTCATAAAAAAATTTTTTAAAAAAGCTATTAAAACAGTTTAATACAGGGGGTCGGCCCGTTGGCTCAGGTGGTTGGAGCTCCGTGCTCCTAACACCAAAGGCTGCCAGTTCGATTTCCACATGGGCCAGTGGGCTCTCAACCACAAGGTTGCGATCTGACTCCCACAAGAGATGGTGGGCTCTGCCCCCGAAAGTAAGATTAAACAGGGCACCTGCAGCTGAGCTGCCGCTGAGCTCCCGGATGGCACAGTTGGTTGGAGCGCATCCTCCAACTAACAATAGCAATTGGACCTGGAGCTGAGCTGCATCCTCCACAACGACGACTGAAAGGACAACAACTTGACTTGGAAAAAAATCCCAGAAGTACACACTGTTCCCCAATAAAATCCTGTTCCCTTCCCCAATAAAATCTTTAAAAAACACATATGTTTTGGAAATGGTTGGGTCTCCCTAAGACCTTTAAAAAAAACAGTTTAATATATATGACAGACACACATTCCTGTCTCAGATAATATTGTCTCTGAAAAATTATGTTTATCTTTAAAACTTGCTAAAGTATATGTATATATACTCTTTAGTCTTTTTAATATATAGTTTAACACAAGTTAGGAACTTCCATTTATTTAGTCATGGTTATCATCTGGAGAAATGGATGTAGGTTTAGATAATCTTGAATCAATGAAGGTCCTGATTTTGCCACTGTTACTATGGCAACCTGCTGCCACTTGTTGGCAGTGTACCTATTAATATATTGAAAGAACAGTCCTAAAAAGAAAGCAAAACCTTAAAATTGACAAATAAAAGAAAACCAAATTTTAAATGCCATGCACTCAATGAAACAGTGCAGTAAAAATTAACTTAAATGACAGAAAGGACTAACACTGCAACTTTAGAAATCATTTTACATATTAACACACCACCAATCCAAAGAAATACAGAAGCCTGAGAGATCAATTCTTCTACATTTAAAAAAAAAACTTTGCCCCTGCTATTCCACCCTCCAAGAAAATCAGCAGCAGCCCACTGCCACCACCACCAGGTTAAACTAATGAATTACAAAGAATAGTTAAAACTTTTCAAATTGGTTCAATACTGTGTCAAGCCCCCTGTTAGAGACACACTTACTCTGCAAGTAGAGGAAACTGTTCTGATATTATTATACTGATTCCACGTGCACAATTTTTTCCTCAGTTAAAATATATGTTTTCATTTGAAATCAGTTAAACCCCTGGGTAAAAAATTAAAGTATATCAAACCTGCTGGTACTACGAGATCTTCTGGATGCATTGTAACTTCTGGGTGGTGTTCTGGATTTTTTATCCTTCTTTCTTTTCTCATCTATCTCTTTGGATCTGTCCTTTTCTCGTTCCTTTTCTTTATCCTGTTCCTTTTCCTTCTCTTTGTCTCGCTCCTTTTCATGCTCTTTTTCCCGCTCTCTCTCTCTGTCCTTTTCCTTGTCTTTATCTCGGTCCTTTTCCCGTTCTTTGTTTTTACCCCGTTCCTTTTCTTTTTCACGTTCCTTTTCCCTGTCTCTCTCTCTTTCCCTTTCTTTTTCTCTATCTTTTTCTTTCACTCTTTCCTTTTCCTTGATCTTTTCTCGGTTGTCTTTTCGCTTGTCCCTTTAAAAACAAAAATAAATAAATTTACAACTGAAATAATTCCACTCCCAAAAAGGACCTCCCTCTTCTTCCTCAATAATTAACACAAAATTTATGATAGTTATAAGACATTACATATAAATTTATATGTAACTCAGTTGTACATGAAGCTGTTAAATGAAACAATTACCAGGCAAAATTAAGTACAGTAGCCTGGAAACCTCATGAGTCATAATGGCAACCAGATTCAAATCAATGGCAACCAGTATTAATCATTACTAAAACAATCAGGAAAAAGTTTATTTTCTCTCATTAAAAACCTAAACCACAACAGATTTTTAACAAATGAAGTCATGAAAAAAAATTACCTCAATTTTCCAAAAACTCACCGTGAATGCGAACGACTCCTTGATTTCCGTCTCTCTCTTGATTTAGATCGTTTTTTATGTGGGCTCTTAGATCTACGTCTATCTTTTTGTCTTGAACGTGATCTATTATGGGATCTACTCCTAAAGAAAAACAAAATTTAGAATGTCAAACCTTTTTCTTAGAATTTCAATTTTTAAAAATTTAGAACGTCTACCAAATAAGAAAAATTTAAACCCTATCCCACAAATATATAACAGTATTTTAAAATTCTATATTATATAATACTTCAGTTAAATTATCTGAAATAAATTCATTTCCTGGAAACTTTACCAAATAGGTCATTGTCCAGAATACAAAGATAAAAACAGAGAAAGAACTTATTTCCTATGTCAAACTTAAACTGATATTTTCAGATGTGGCTTTCTTTTACTAATTTTTTTTCTTTAACTTTTTTCTGAGAATGTCTTACAAAACAATAGAATATACATCTGTGAAGACAGAATGTAAAATAATGCTAATAGCTATATGAACTGTCTCTTCATACAAATTTCTCTTGCTTATTATTATATGCTCAGTTAGTAGAGAAGACTTTTCCCCCTATGGTCCAAGTTTCCGTACTATATCTTTTCTTTAACTCTAGGCTTGCATGTAATATGACTGCTTGTGGTTATAACTTATCTTGACAGGAAGTTAACAGTTCAATAGTTTCTATAAATTGCTGTGTGCTATTTGTCATAACACATGCTAAGAAGAATCTATAAGTAAGTAGTAAGTACTAACAACTGTACTAGTGTGACGGGAAAATAAACATCATTACTCACGAGTTAAAGCTAGATATAATCAAATGTTGGATTTGCGTGGCCTTGGTTCTTTAACTGTATAAACATCGCTATCAAAAGAAACCTTTATCACTGGAATTCTTGCAGGAAAAATAACTGTTATTTCAATTGTGAAATTCTCAACATTCCTTCTCCCCACTGAAATAACTGCTTATATGATGTGGTTTTTTTCCCATAATGAAGTATCCTAGGAACTGTGTATTAAAATGTAACAAAATTCAATACACACAACTTTAATAACAAATTTATGAGACTCACCAGCTCTGGAGTCAGACAATATGGCCCTGACACTCAGCTCTGCCACACACAAGCTGTTGAGAACTCTGGCTAGCCACGTAATCTCTCTAAGCCTAAATTTCATCATCTATACGGTATAGAAAGAATCATGTATCACTTATATTTCCTAGGGCTATCAATGAGGATTAAATCAGATGATGTGTGAAAACTGATGGTCTAGCAGTCTCTGGCACAGAGTAAATGCTTAGAACTCTTCAACTCACAACACCATCATCATCAAGAATTAATATAAATGAAAACTTTAAATTCCATCTTTATTTATTCCAAGGAGGTCAAATGAACTTCTACAAGTATGTTTATAATTAAAACTCATCTTGATAGTCATGTTTTCATAAATTAAATTAAAACAAGTATCTATAAAAGAAACACATATAGTTAAATGCTTGTGGTATGCTATGAAACCAGAAAAACCTCCAGAAAACCCTCAATTGATAATGAAATCTTGTGGTTTTGTGTTTTGTTTTGTTTTGTTTTTTACCCAAGGTCTCAGTGTCATTTCAGAATTTTCATCAACTTTGGACTCAGCTAATACATGCCATCACATCACTGACCGAAATCTTGTTTTTAAACACATTTTCAGTTAGTTAAAATGTGTTTCCCAACAGCTACTTTTCAAGTGAATCACTCATCTATTATGTGCCTTACAAAATTATGCATTTATCTTCATAACACATTTTTAATAAGATAATTCATAGTTTGTTGAAACCTTTCACTAATAACCTAAGTAGTAAGTATTAAAGCAAAAATGCAAAACTTAGAACACTTTCAGTCCATTTAGACATCCACATATTTTAAAGGGCTTTCGCTTCTATGAAATAAAAGGTCTTACAATTTCTTGCAATAACCTTGCTAAAAATATAAATAATTTGTTTTAACTCAAACAGTGCTTTTCAACCTTAATTAAGCAAAGACTCTCCTTTTAAAAATGTAAGCATGACCCTAATAAATAAAAGTAATAAAAAGCACTGACTACTTGGCTTTGCAACTTACCCTGTAAATCCGAAGTCTGAAAGTTATTACCCAAGAAAAAATACTGTATTTTATATATAATATAAATATATTAAATATATATTAAATATATTAAAATATATAAAATACTATATTTTGATTCTGACATTAAATATTTTCATGCCTCTATCTCACCCACTAGTTGTCTGCAAGTTTTCTGACTAGGAATGTTAAAAGCTTCAGATCAAGAGCAAATCCAATCCAACCAAAGATAAAAATCGGAGTTAATGTTAGGAGTTCCCATTTTACCAAAATATGCAAAATTGCATTTGTAAATTAAACTGTGAATAAAAGGCAACTTACCATCATGTTGCATCAAAGTTCATTTGTAAGTCAGTTGTCTCTCATTAAAATACTGTAAAATGTCTTATAGCTCCTATGCTGGTCTGTAAAGGTTACTTACTTTAAAATAATAATAATTATAGTACTATCCACCTTTTCTAACACTGTCCCTATGAAAAAAAACACATAAAAATTTGGAAGCAAAAAGTGGAAACACATCTTCCCAGTTCTAGCCCAGGTCCAAGTGACAAGGAACGCCTGCCTCCCTCCTAACATAAAATGGGAAGCACAGGGACAGGGTGCGGGGAAGCTTCAAGAGTAAGGGCCTGCACCCACTCCTGCTAGGTCCAGTGCAGTGTGCCAGAGCTGAGGGTATCAAATCCCACCAGCAGGGGAGGGGAAGCCAAGAAAGGCTGCTCTCCCCTAAGGAGGTGGAGGAAGTTCCTTCCATGTCAAGATCCTTAAGTCAAGTGTTTTTTGGGTAAGGGTTTTATTCCCTTTAAATAGAACTCATCCTCTTATTTATTTCTTAAAGAACTTAGTAAAAAGTACATGTGTTTCTATAAACCATGTATAAAAATGGTGTATGCTTACAAAAAGAAATGTGTACGTAAGTGTCTATGTATATGTGTGTACATATACATGTATATATGCAGATTTATCCACACACACACACACACACACACACACACAGTGCTGACACCCACACAGTTGAAAATCTTGACTCCTCAAAAACTTCAGTCATCCTTTATTATCTGTGGGGGATTAGTTCCAGAACCCCTGCTACCCCCGCCCCCGCAGACACCAAAATCCACAAATGCTCAAGTCCCTTATATAAAATGATAAAGAACAATGCATATGGTCGGTCTTTCACATCTGTGGATTCCCAACTGCAGATCGAAAACACTGTCTTGCATCTGCAGTTGGTTGAATCTACAGATCCTAAGCTCGTGGATATGGAGAGCCAGCCATATATTTACTGAAAAGAATCCCCACGTAAGCGGACCCACACAGTTCAAACCCACATTGTTGAAGGATCAATTGTATGCATGCCAAAAATAAGTTATTAATAATGCTACATAGATAGATCTACATTTTAGATCTGTGAATAATTAACAAATTTCATTTTAGACTGAATAAGCCTCCCACCCCATCCCCAACCCCCACTAACTATTGGAGGGGGAAAATATTCAGACACATTCCTAAAATTATAGACAGAGCAAAAACCTTAAAGTGGATAAACTATCTGCCCCAACTGATAAAGCTTCCCAGAGATTATCAAGGAAACAATGATGCTAATCATCAAGTTTTGCTTTATTTTAGTCTTAGAAAACCACTAATGTATTAGCTTTGGAGCATGGCTCTTTCCGTCAGAGAAGCCGTTACTCCTCAGCTTAATTCTGTACTTCTTTGTCTCATTTATATTCACAACATCCTGTCAACCTATGAAAATATCCACAATCCAATACCACTGGTTCTATACCACTTTCCTTCTTCAATTCTGGCTTCTGCCGCACTACCTCATTCCTTGAACATAAAACAATATCCTTCACTTGGATCTGAACTTGCCTTACTGTAAGCTTTGAATGAAAGGACAGTAAAACCATATCCCAAAAAAGGTTTTGCAAACTAATAATAGAGAAGTACACACTAGTACATAGCAAGAAGTATATAGCCTACTAGAGTCAAAGAAAAAATATCAGATTTTCCTATCTCATTGTTTCAATCACCTTGATCATCACAGAAAAACAGTCTAAACTAAGCTTGCTGATGAGGTTCAACATACAGCGCACTGGTACCTTCCCCTCAAACCCTCCCTTCTTTTCTAATAACCCCACATCTACATGCACACACACCTTTCTCTACCTCTTCTCTTTAGACTAAGTATGTGTGCACATATAGCATGGAGCTCGGATCCAGTATATACATTTTCACATTCCAATAACACCCCCTCCACATCTTAAAGAAGACAATAAAACCTAACACTTTTAGACATGATTCTTACGGCACTTCCAATCAAAATGATGTTGCAAGTTTACATTTTGAGGTCCACTCTGCACCAAACATAACACGACAGATTTAAAAAGAAAATTAAAATAACAGAGCTATGTTCAAAAGTAAGATAGAACAGACACAGAGCTTAAGCACCATACAATAGTTGGAGATAAAGCTGCAAATTACTCGTGTTTCCTGTCCCAAAGTGGGTGAAGGAGGCACTTAATACCAAGAGTACCAAGGACTTAAACAGTCCCATTTGACTCGTGGTACTGGAGATAGGTAACTACTTGAAATCAAGATCTGGTAACTCCCCAGCCCTTTTGTGAACTGGGGGGTGGGGGAGAAGTTGCAATATTTTCAGCATCATCATAAATGTTCCCTTTCCTCAATATGAAAAGTTTCTTCCAGTTCGGTATGAAGACTATAGTTTACTCTTTAAAAATTAGATACAGAGCATCTTTAGAAAACCAACTTTTAAAACTGAAAATTGAATAAAAATTACATGTTAATTAAGATTTCATTCTATAGTATTATAACGAAAGCAATATTTAATGATAACCATACTTCTTGGGGAACTCTACTGAAATTTCTAAATTCTGATATTTAGGCAAAAACTCAGAAATCTTAACTATTTTAAACACAAAACCAAAAAAATTTTAAATGACAGTAGAACTTCTCACCTGTGTTTTGACTGCGACCTTTTCCTTCTAGAATGGGATTTTGAGCTAGACCTGGACTTTGAACGAGTGTGGGAACGAGATCGACCGCCTTTTCTTTCATTGCTCTTTCCAGACTCTGGGAGGAAAAAACCACTTTGCAGTGTAAGCTCAGAACAATTAAAGATCCCAGTTAATAATCAGGCACAAGTGGAATGTACCACATATAGTGCAAGGGGCCTACTCTCTGTACATCCTCCTCCTGTGCAATTATCCTTCAGAAACATCCAAGAAAGTCATTGCATAAACTCGTTGAGTGCAGCCACCCTGCAGCAGTACATATAAACCAGATGATTATAAACAGCTGTTCGTAAAATTTTGTTGCTGCCATAATGTACGATTATAACATGTCTGCAATTCCTATGACAGTGATTTCAAATCCTTTATTTTGCTAGAATTGAAGCCTAAATTCTGAGTGCTAATTTAGAAAATCTGCTCAAATGTAAACCATCTAGACATTTTTAGATTGGATTTTAAAATTTTAGTTAGCAACACAAAAGTTTGAAGAGGTTTCTTTACCGTGCTAAAACAGAATGTATTTTTCCTAAATCACGGGCTCTCTTTTTAATTTTTTTAAATTAAAGAAAAGTGAATCTGCTTAATCATAACACTAAATATATTTATCATTTTTTTAGCTTCACAATAATATTTATACTTTGCTTTAAGCAAACCAGTTTTGAGCACTACTTTGCCCAAAAATATTAAAAAAACTGATCAACTCAGGCTAATGTGTCTCAATTCTGCATCGTGGGAAAAGACAACATTGTGCTAAGCAGTTCGTTGACCTTTGACACTAGTAAGTCACTTACTCTTTCTTGAGTTTCAGTCTTCTTGTTTGTAAAATGAAGGAACTGAACAATAACTTCTACAATTCCTCCCAGTTCTAACATTCTATGATCTTAAACTATGACCTACGAAACAACACTAAGGCCTTACCTGGTTCAATAGCTGCTGAGATAAATGACTGAGCCTCTCGTACTCGCTTCATTACTTCTTCTAACTCCTTAGCTGCAGCCTGAGGTGTCATCTCAGGGGGTTTTACTATTGCATTGTTGGAGTGATTTATTCTAAATTAAAAACATTAGCATATCACAAATGCACACTATATTTTACAAAACATGAAACAAATGCTTACGTGATACACGCATTTATAAATGGACATCTCGATAGCACAGTAAGAATATAACTAAATACAGAATAACAAAAACCAACCTGAAAACTATGATTAATCTCATTCTCACCTGCCATCATCTCTTGCTAACTAAGCCAAAAGCAAGGGAAACAAAACTGAACTCTAGCTGACTTCTTTAACAACTCGAATAGACCAGGACAAGTGCTTTTCCACACAGCTCAGAATTATAATAAATTAAAATGCTTACCAATATCACAATAAATCATTTCTATTCTTAGATTTAAGATGTTGTTGATAACCTCTGCATCCCGGGAGGATTAAGGGGAAACTGTATATTATGTGCATCATTTTAATCAACCTTGGACCACGGCTGAATCAGACACAGCTTTGAATTTGGGAGATATTTAATAAAACTCTTTTCCTACTAGGTCAAGAGTGGTTTCTCTGATGCACATAAATGAATTTGGTGTGTCTCGCTTTACCCCTTCCGCACTGAGAAAACAAGCAATTTACTAAGAACATGTATTTATCCTTTAATAGCAGAATCGTGATAAAACTGTAGAACTAAGGCAATTACCTATGAAATTCAGATAAAACTGTTACCTCAACAATCTGCATGAGATAGAATTTCTGTCTTGAGTATCTGACAGGCTACATCAATATTTCACTTTGCAAAAATGGATATAAGCAAACCTTAAACTCAAAATGTATAATTTGAAACATTTCTGAGTACTTAATATCATTTTCTTCCTGGGATTTTGGATTTACCAAAATTCTTATTATTGTATTACTAAAGTTCAACCCATGTGCTAAATTATCCATTAGTTTAGTCAGAATGCAAAACCAACCTGACTTTTGTTGAAGCTTATGTAAAAAGACCTACAATCGTTATGTAACGTATACAAATAATGCTAACATTGAATTAAGACCTTATAATACAGGAAATAAGATGTCTTCAAATACAACCTTAAAGACTAAAATGATAAGTTATCTCAGGTACTCATTTATACTTAACACAAAGTCTTCCTTTCCACAAATTGCCAATTACTATTAAAAAGAAAAAAAAAGCCTTAATTACATGAAAAATACTTAAAGATTTTCAAAATCATTAAAATGTCTTCGTTTAGGGTTTCTTACTTCAGTGGCCTGTCTCCAAACATAACTCCATTAAAAGCAAGGGCCCTTGGTACAGAATTTTGGTCTGCAAATTCCACAAAAGCAAACCGAGTTGGCTGAGTCTCATCACCTGCCATCCGCACAAACTTCACTTCTCCAACTTGTTTAAAAAATTCAAGTAGTTGATCAGCTGTCGTTGTCTGAAGAAACAAAGTAACACTTTAGTAAAGTATATTCTTTTAAAAAAAAAATCAGATAAATATTACTTTATCAATCAACATGATTTTTAGAAGAGCAAAAGAGTATGAGGTCCTACCACTCAGTTTCTTCTAAATTAGTTACCTGGGAATTCAAATTGCCAACGTAGACAGTTCTCCTAATTTCATCAATTTTAGAAGGATCCACATTTCCCATAAGTGGTGGCTGTGGTATCTCTCCAAGTGTTGCAATGTTGGGGTCTAGTGCTGCTGCTGGTATAGCTCCCAAACTGCTAAGGGAAACACCCAGCTATTTAAAAAAACAAAAACAAAAACATTTCGTGTTAATATCAAAAAAAAATTTACCATTCTCTAATCTTGAAAAGAAATGATCACCTCAACAAGAATGGGAAGAAACTAGAAATGCCTAACTGTAAACCAGGTATATGCCTGAATTATACCTGAGGACACAATATTTCAAATGTAATTAGAAATGCAAAATATTTCTTAACTATCCAGATAGTTTCACGACTTTTAAACTTAATACTAAAAGCAGAGTCAACTCTCATTATTTAGAGTAGTTATGTCCTATAAAATTGCCACAAATACTGAATTATTAAATACTGAATCATTGCTCCTACAGAAAACACAGGGCTAGGTTCCTAAAATCCTTTGGTCACAGTATTTTTATCAACCGATAGACACATAGCCTTGTTTTATGTGTATTTCTGCTTAAAAACGTATTATTTAGCATATACTGTGATTCATGAACACTGAACTCATAGCCGTAAGCACTGTGAACTCATTCCTGAATGAACCCTGACACTTATTTCCTCTATAAGGCGCATCACAGCCTTCCAGTCCTTAGAAACACTAGACAGCACTTTAGCACTACACTTGGAGGCTAACGTAAACAATGAAATCACTAAGAAAAAGTATAAAAATGTGAAAAAGCATGGCACTAAACCAGACCACAAAAAGGACACTTATTTATAGGAATACCCCGGAGACATTAGGGGTTCAGTTCCAGATGACCACAACAAAGCAAGTTATCTTTTTGCTGGTGGAGGGTCTTCCCTTCAACTTGCAATAAAAACACAACATCTGTGAAGCACAGTAAGGCGGAGCACAATAAAATGATGTGTACCTGTACAGCATCAGTGCCACCAGTATTGATTTTGAGGTTTCAAATACATTTTAGATAGTGAGTGAATTCACAAATAATGAAAACCAACTGTACCTTGGCCATTCAACACTGATGTGTAACCAACTTCCTAATAGTTAACAATGATCAAAGCACTTAATTTTTGCTGGGTTCTTAATCCTCGTATCAACCCTAAGAGATAGGTGTTACTATTATGCTAATTTCACAGATAAAAAGACATCAAGAAATTAATTTTCCTAAAGCTATTCAGCTACCAAGTGGTCAAAGAAGGGTACCACCATGCACAGACTAAAAGTAAAACAGGATCAAAGTTTACCTAAGAAAAGAAGCCTAAAATATTAAACCCTTACTCATACTATTACAAGAAAAGGAAAAAAAACCTTGACTGATCTCCTATAGCGTTACTAAATTCAGTTTTTAGTTCAAACATTAAGGAACATGTTTTTAATGAAAACTTAACCTAAAAAAGAGAAAGCTCAGAATTTGAAATTAGAAAGTTTTGCTAAATTAACAGAAAGACCTTTCAAGGAAAAAAAAACTACCATTTTCATTTCCATTGATACAACTTAAGAAAATTTTGAACATTTACGTATTACATTGTTGCAAAACTACTAAGATTTAACAGCTGTTAATAACACTTCCTAAAGGTGAAAATACAAGTTTATAAAAGGACTATCACATACGCTTGTCATATCAGTCAGTGTATGGTCTTTTAAAAACGTCAAATCATGTTTAAGGTCCGGCCTGCCGGCTCAGGCAGTTGGAGCACCGTGCTCCTAAAGCCCAGATCGCCGGTTCGATTCCCACATGGGCCAGTGAGCTGCACCCTCTACAGCTAAGATTGTGAACAACAGCTCTCCCTGGAGCTGGGCTGCTGTGAGCAGCCAGAGGTCGGCATGAGCTACCGTGTGCTGCCATGAGCGGCCGGCGGTCAGCGTGAGTGTCTGGCAGACATCGTGAGTGGCCATCACCCAGCGAGAGCTGCCATGAGCTGCTGTGAGCGGCTGACCAGCGACTGATGGCCTTGGACTGACTGCCTCAGACTCAGCCGGGAGCATGGGGAGCTCAAGGCTCATAATACCAGCATGGGCCAGGGAGCTGTGTCCTATACAACTAGACTGAGAAACAACGGCTTGAACCAGAATGTGGGGGGAGGGAGGCAGAAGAAGGGGGGCGGGAATCATGTCTCACTCCTGCCTAAAACTCCTCAGTGGCTTCTAAGTACCTTTAGAATAAAATTCAAACTCCTTTCTATGGTCTAAAAGCCCAACCAACCAATGTGATCAGTGCCCAACCAACCCTCCAATCTCAAAACCATACTACCCTCCCCTCTCTATGCTTCCACCACACTGACTGCCATTCTGTACAGGTGTATGTCCCACCTTAGGGCTTTCCACATGGTGCTCCTTCTGCCTAGAAAGCTCTTCCCCCTGCTTCTACCAGCTGAATCCTTGAAGCATCATCAGATCAATCATCCCCTCCAAGAGGCTTTCCCTGACCTTATATGAAATCTCATTTAGTCTCTAAAACATTACTCATAGTATTTATTATAATCTGTATCTTCTTACTAACAGATCTTAGATTTGTTGCTCACTATCACCATCTCAAGTTATCATAAAGCTGTAGAAAACATCTTAGTTCCAAAAGGGTGAGTAATCTATGAAAGTCAAGGCTACCACCCTCTGAGCCTGGCCTCTATCCACATGTTGATTCTACAATTACTCCTTTTCCAACCCCACTTTGTCTTCTATGGTCTGATGTACACAGATAATTGAGGACCATACCTTAATTTTATTTTTACTATGAAAAAGAATTATATACAGTTAAGCTAAATCACAAATATGAGTCTTACTATTTGTTAGCTTTGCATGGATTTAAAACATTAAACAGGCCTTTCCAGGTATTCTCAACTGTCAACCCCTTTGATCTGCAAATCTCTCCACTAGAAATATTAATTATAGATCTGGAATGAGCTTTTTCAAATCACCTAATCCAATCCCTTTGTTTTTCAAATTTAAAGATCATTCAGTTCTTTTCTACATAATTTTTCCTGTCTCTTCTTTTCATTCTTCTAAACCTGTGCTAATATAATATGGTAGTCACTAATCACATATGGTTATTTGAATTTTAATTAATTAAAATTCAGTGCCTCAGTCACACTACCCACATTTCAAGTGCTCACTAGCTCCACTGCTGGTGGCTGCCATACTCAATGGTACAGATACAGACATTTCCATCACAGCAGAAAGTTGTGTTGGATGTGGCAGCTTTGTAACAATACACTTACCCTCCTTCAGATTAATCCACTTCTAGTACTGGTCTAAGAAACCTAAGTATTTAGCTGCCTAGCTGCCCTTTTCATCTTTGGTAGGTTAGATGATCTGGACTCCAGATGTAAAACTTTTGCCCTCTGACATAGAAACTGGCCTCCCTGAAAATGTGACTTTTAAATAGAAACCTGATAAACAGTTTCACCCATGTGAAAGAGTTTAAAAGTGAACCTTTTTAATGTCTGAAAAATAAAGTTCTAGGCAGGGGATGAATAAGTGCAAAAGCTGTAAGGCAGAAATATGCCGGCATATCGAAGAATCGACAAAGCCAATATAATGTCGCTGAAGTAGGGCTAGCTAGGGAAACAGGTAGGAAAACAGGTCATGGAGGGAGCCAGGAGCCAAAACACAGTGGGCCACCTTTCGCCTGTTGCCTACTTGACGTTATTCCTCCTAAATTAAATTTTATAACAGCTATCTACAGCTGAATTAAGAGAAAACCATTTCCCCCTTAGGGCAACAAACAGTAAAACTTCATAAACCTTAAGAATTTTCAAGACATCAAGAAAACATTTTTCTGAAGGGGTGATGACCCAGGAATTAACATGTTAAAACATACCAGAACGTACCGAAAATAAAATTTCAGGAAAGCTCAATTCAAATGATCAAATATTCAATTAAAAAGCATTTCCTCTTTGGATCACAATGCAGGTCTCCAGCAAAACAATGTAATGTAAAAATTAAAAGACCTGAAATTTTGCACTCCAAAGTTTCAGAAACCACTCTTGTAACTTGGATAAATTAACTACAATCGTAAAGCTCATCAGCTCACCCCCTAATAATCCAGTATCACAAAGCTAAACAAAACTTTCAATTACAGTTGAGTTTTATGTTTTGTCTTGGATTTATTTTTGAAGAAAAAAGACCCTTCTTTTAAAATAAATATGACCAGTCTTTTACATAAAAACCACGAGTCCAGTAACAGCAAAATCTCTTAACCCCACTCAGAAATCAGAGGCGGCATTAAAGAAGAAATCAGAGGCGGCATTAAAGAAAAAACAAATACGTGCGAATTTAAATTTGTTCCTGAGTGCCCCTATCTTGTTATTGAAACTACCTATTGTGATGCAAACAATTTTGATAACTTCAGAGACTTAATCAAAAAAAATTTTGCCATGTTTTTACCTTGTTTTCTTAATCAGACAAATGCTTCTGAGACACAGCTGTGCGTCATTTCATATTTTAAAAATAAATTTAGTCCTCATGAACCAGGAAATAGTTACCTGGATTCTCCAATTCACCATGCTATCTAAAATGCTGTTTCAGTAACTGATTTTCTAGTGAATAATCAACTTTAGTTCTCAAATTTAAATCAATCTCATTACTTCAGAAGGAATTCCAAAAGGTAGTTTAAGTCAGTGACAAAGTGAGGACAAAAAATTAAGTAGACATTTCAAATCCTCTCCATTTAAAAAAAGATTTAAAATAAGAATTTTCTAGGTTCTTTAGTCAACTGATGGCACAGTTGAACATTTACCCCTCATAGGAGAAAGTGTGTAGTACTTACTGTAGTCAAGGGATTTGGAGTCGGTATGGGAAGCAAGCCCGCACCAGGCATCAGACTTGTCATGGTTGGAGCGGGAGCCAATAAAGACAGGGCTTTGGATTCCTCGGGGATTTTACCTGCAGAGGCAAGTTCCAAACATTACAGAAAGCAGAAACACCACATAAACTTTACACTATGATTTTACAATTACCCTTGCACTTAAAAAATAATAATAATAAATGAATCTATCTATCAGATCCGTATAAAGAAACAAATTAGAACTTAAGTCTTTCCTTTTATCCTGCTCTACTAGGAAAAATAAAAGTGAGCAAAACTTCAAAGACTAACAATCTCATTAATGGAATATTATTTTAAAAATTGAATAATGTAGACAATTATTTAACACTTTGAGCTATGGGTCACCTGTACTGGAAACTTAATGTTCATGAACCAAACGATATCAAGCATGGACGCTTTCCCAGGACGGTGTTTTCGCGCTGATCGAAAGTTGTGTTACACATGACAACCGTTCGTGTTGGCTGCATCACTAATAGCACACAGAACATCAGATACAGAAAAGAAGAACATTTTTTAAAGTTTAATCCCCAGAAATGGCAAATAACCAAATTAGTCAAAAAAAAGAAAAAGAAAAAACAAATATGTGCGAATTTAAATTTGTTCCTGAGTGCCCCTATCTTGTTATTGAAACTACCTATTGTGATGCAAACAATTTTGATAAACCTTCCAATAAATTTCATTTAATTTCAAGTAGACGGAAAAAAACAAAAACCTACTGCATATAATCAACTTCAATTTAAAAGGAAGCCTACATCCATTCCATTAATAAGGCAGCACCTCATCAACGTGAGAGATGCCCAAAAGAATCCAGTTCCAAATATGCCTTCGGAAACTGCTAAAATTTGTGACAATAACTAACATAAAAGTTTCCCTAGTCTCAGGAAACTTCTCAAACCCTTGACTTTTAGAACCAATTTTATGTATACTTATCTGAAGACGGGTAGTTAATGCCTCAATACTTGCTTATAAACATCTTACCTGCCTAATAACAACAACACTAAAATAATATTAAACACTAAGAAAAAAAATTGCTACAATTAAAAACTTAAAAATGAAATCTGAAATAACTACATGAATTTGCTGTGTTTAATTACTGAATTCTACTCAACTAATTTTGATAATGACTGCAACTTTAATGCATTTTTCCTGATCTTCTCTTATTCCCCCTAACCAAAAAAGTTTCTAAAAAAGTTGTCTACATATAAGCTTTTCTAGAAGAACTATTCATAATTACGTATTAGTTGGCTATACATTTTCATCACAAATTCTTCAAAAATAATTTAAAACACAGGGTACAAAATCACGCTAAAATGAAAATCGCATATGGAGTAAATTTTCAAAAGCACCATGCTGGGTTTTAGGGGTAAAATTCTGTAACAACCAGATGTGCAGGTATAAACTTCTAAACAATATTATCTAAATATATCTCTAAAAATGAATGGAATGCAAGACAGACTTTAAAACTTGCCTTAAATAATGGTTACCTTATTTATAGGAACAGAAAAATTACATTTTATTAGCTTTAGCAAATGCCTACTTTTTTCTAAGCTTTGCAACATCTAAATCTGTTACTAATTTCAAAAAGAAAGTCATTTTATTTCTGTAAATTCTGCATAAGCCCAGACTTTAACATGCATATAGATAAAAGGTAAGTAGGCCTTACTGAAGACATCAAATAATTAATTTTATTAGTTACTAATATTAACACATGTAACTGTATACCCACATATATACTAAACTATTTATATTGCTATAAGACCTGTTTTGTTATAAGTAGGTATTATTTTTTAAACATTTGTAAAACCTGAACACATATAATAAATCAACTGAGGTCCTAAGGTACAAACACTACACTTTGCTAGCCTAATTTACGCACCTAAAAAACAAATTAAGGTTTCCAATCTAATATTGTCCTAATTTAAAATAATATCACTTAAATAAGCAAAACTATTCATACAAGAGAGTATAACAGACTACACAAACAAAAAGGGTATATTCCACAAAGGCCAAAAGTTGATCACTTACTATTATAAAGCCTTTCACTTTCGGCTTTAAAAATAAAGTATCAGTAGGTTTTTTGACTCGCACTGCCTCTCACAGTAGTAAAAAACTATTACAAATTTTAAGTCTAACTATAAGCACACTATTTTTTCCTTATTCCAACTATTATTAAAGATACTTAAAGAAGTTTCATTGCTTAATTTCCAAGATAGAACTCTATCAAATTTACCTTCTAAATACTATCTGAGTGTATAAATTAAGCATTTAACATTTTTCTCAAACTATGTTTGGCAACTGAGAGGAAAAACAATGTCTCTCACAGAGTGAAAGTACGAATTCTAATCTCAGAATCCATTTAAAATCTAGTAACCTCTGAATGTTTTTCAACAAAAAAAATTCAAGCAGAGAAACATACACGCAAGTAAGTATTCAACAGTTTCTCAAATATCCATTCCCCACATAGGTAACTACAAGTCTTTATAAATCAAGGAAATAAGTTATTTTCTATAATGAATAACTACCACAAAAGTGAAAGTCTCTTTTTGTCTTCTACCCCCAGATTTTTATAAGAAATGTACTTATTTTCCTTGATTTTGTATGTCTAAAATTCTAGGGAGAAAGATACTATCAGGGGGTTTTGGTTTTTGTTGGGAGAAAAACTGCAAAAATGTTGCACTGATATCAGAAAGTGTTCCTAAGAATCTTATCAGTGTTTTAGTGTTTCAAGAATAAAATGTACCTCATCAGTCTGTAAACACCAATTAAGATTCACATTGGGCCTCACAACACTGTATGCTAATGTACTGGGAATAATTTATTTTATCTTAAGGTTGAGCTCTGCTGATCATCTCCCAATATAATTTGCAATGCAATGTTATGAACCCTTAATGGAATACCATTTACAAAGAACTGGAAAACCAGCTCACAAGTTAAAGTGAAATAGATTTAACAAAACAAAAACAAAAACAAACAAAAAAAAAAAGGGACAAAATAAAGAAAAAGAAATGAAAGTAAAACAATAAAAAACAGAGACAGGGCGTCCATCTTCTGCGGTTCAGACTCCGATCTCATTTCCCCAATGAAGGTTTCACTTGACGGCAGGTTTAGTGGCATGGCAAACAATGCCTAACTCAGGCAAGTGTAACAGGTCTGCCTTGGCCAGTCTAGTCATCTAATAATGCACAAATATCACATAGAGAAAACATACAAAACCAAATTAATAGTCAAAATCCATCTACCAGAAAATGTGGACATAAAGTTATGACTGATGGTTAAGTTGACACCCTTGTTATGTTTGACCTTATCTTTTTATAAGTGTTAACATTTATAAAAAATAAATCTGAGATGCACGCAACAACAAAAAGAAGTCATATTTGGACAAGTAAAATGAAAATATATTTTATTTTCAAATGGCATGTTTTATTGACAATAGCTAATACTTAATATGCATGAAACTTACACATCAAACATTACTTCTATAGTTTAGGATCCTCTCACAATACTGCCTGCATTAAAACCAAACAGCAATTGAAAGAAAAGAAAAAACTTAAATTTTTTCTATGGTTTTCTCATTTCTTTCATAACGCTGTTCCTATAACATCAAGAAAGAATGCAATCAGTGAAGTAAACAGACGACTGCTTACAGCACCACAGCACATTTCTCTTATAGAATTTACTACACTGGAACTCTTTCCTTTGGTTTATTTCAAACTCACTTTGCTATCTTTTTTGGTACAATATAGGAATATAATACATTATTACTTTGCTTGCAGTGCATAATCAGATCTTTAACAGCGCACTACGACGTTCTTTATGTTCTATAAATTTATCCGTTGTATTTAGTGTAATGAAAAATGTGTATCTAGAATATTAGAATGAATATTAGAATGTTTTTCTAATATTCAATTATTTTATAGGTAAGTGTTCTAAAATACTTACAACTGAACTGCAATAAAAATATTTACAGTTTCATGTTCAAAACTAGCAAAACTTCATCTCAAAATAGTAATATTAGAAATATTCAAAACCTGTAATTTATGTGCATTTACTCATCTCTATCAAGTAAAACAAACAAAATAAAGAACCTCTACATGACCATAACTTTGAATATTTATGATAAATTATGGTCAGGGCTTCTCAAATACTATATAAAATTTCTATGGGAATATAGTAAGATTCCAACAAAGCAACAATGATAGAAATTCTTCCTTCCAATTCAGTAATAAGCTAACATATTACAAGATTCTGTGCTGCTGGTGACATAATTTTCTGATATAAATAATATGCCCATTTAATACAACTACCTGATTTCTTTTGTCCCGTGCAGTTTACTTGGTATGAAATTGGTATGAACTTGGTTTGCAGAACTAAATAAACCATTACCAGCTCTTCTCTCACCTTGCTCTCCAATTCTGGGCTCACTGTCCCCTTACAGATGAGTAGATAAGGACAGATTTAGCAGGTAATTAACTTTAATCCATTTTTATTCTCTCTACCCCACTCTAAACCCCAGGCATAAGAAAAATACTTTCAAATTTATCTGCAAAAAATCCAGAATGTCCTATTCTGGGACTTTAAAAATAACAGAATGATACTCACTGTCTTAATGGTAATGTTTTTGACATCCCAGAATAGGCATTCTGAAATAAGCATAAAATCTTGAAAGTGCAACACACTTTATTATACACTAAGTTATTTTAATATTAACTTGATTTCTAAAAGAGGTTTTAAAACATTACATATGAAAGCACATTAAATTGTTTCAGGTAATTTTATGTTGTAAAAAACATCCACTAGTGAAAATATATTTTAAAGACATTTTAATTATAACTCAATTCTAAAATCCATGTACACATGCCATAGTCAGTACTCTGAATAAAAGTTAATTACACACCGGAACTGTCAAATTCGGCACAGCCTATTATATGAGTGGTTCTGTAAATAGAAGTTACTAAAAAAATAAATTATTAGTAATAATTAGCTCTTAAAGCAGGTTAAGTAATAAAATTTAACAAATAACTACAAGGCTTTGGCCATGTTCACATCTTCAACAACTTTCTCCGGATGAAGGAAATTTGTTTTTCATGATTTTTCTTCAATTACAATCCTCCCCCCAAAAAAAGCCAGTTAAGAGAAAAAAATTCCAGTTGCACAGTAAATATATACACTGAATATGAAGTAATACTCTCAGTGACAATTAAGGTAAATTACCTTAATAGGATACTTTAAAGCTTAAATTATGAATATTCTTCTTATGAACATAAATATCACTTAACCCCAACCTGGCAAAATGTGTACACTTGTTATTTATATAATATTAATGTTGTATACACCAAGGTAAATGCTTATTTACACATTTAAAATAATTTCCCCTACGACCTTAATTTTTTTTAATTTCAGAAAGCTTTATTTATAACTTGCACATTGACTACAGAAAGCCAAAGCAAACCAGAAGTCATTTATAAATTTTTAAATGTTTACCTATTCCTCAAACTTAATAAATAAACCATTTTAATATATTTGATTAAAAATTCTTTCCTTCTCCAGAGTTCATTCTCTCATGCATACACACACACACACACACACAAACACACACACCAGAGTACTATCTACTTGCCAATTTCTAGAAAAGCCAAAGGTAGTAATAGACAGGACAGAGATTAAAATAAAAAAACATGTGAGATACCAACCTTCTGCACAAGGAACAACTATCAGAGCTCTGTCAATAAAAACCGTGTTAGTTAGATGCTGGGCCACGCCAACACTTGATGGGTCACGAAACTTAACATAACATACTTTGGAAGAAAAAGCAAGAGGTGCGTTGCTGCAAAATAAAAAGAAAAACAGTTAGGCTAATAAACATTTGGTTGGTTTTTGTCATTTCCACTAATTTTTCTTAGCCCTTTCCATATTCTTACATAATCAAGACTTATGAATTTCTGTTGCTAAGGATCAGTATGACATGAAACAGCAAAACATTCTTTTAATGGTGATTTGTATACAATGACTGAAGGCAATCTAGGCAGGCCTATAGTCTTATTTGCAAAAATTTGAAATTTAAATTAATAAATTCTTAATCTCAGTGAAAACAGCTGACTGAACCCAAAGATGTTCAACCACTGTATCATTATCAACAGGCAAAAATCCCTTTTTAAAAGCCCCAATCCTCAAGACTTCAATTTTTTTTAAAAAAAGAAGGGCTAGCTCACAGTGGCCCATGCGGGGATAGAAACGGCAACCTTGGTGTTATTAGCACCAGGCTCTAACCAACTGAGCTAAACAGCCACCCCAAGATTTCAAATTTTGTAACCACTTCTAACCCTCCCTAATGTGATTCCCTGACACATTTAAATCACTAAAAACTTCTTAACGCTCTTAGAAACAATGAGATAACATGGAATCAAAATTAAGGTCTTTTACATATACTAGACTACTTCAGGCTAGGCAAGAGCATTATGATTTTCCAGACAAAAGATTTCACAAACAAAATTTTGCATATTTTATATATGCAAAAGAGAAAAGACTCTTACAAGTCCAACTAGATTCAGTTCAGTCTAGGCAGGCCAACAGTAAATAGAAACCACACAGCACAGATGAAAGCAATTTTTGCATAATGTGAATCCATCTTGTTAAGATTCCAAAATATGCTATCTTCAAGAACAATCATTTTGTCAACCAGTCCATAATTACTTTCAATTAAAGTCTTTAATTGCCTTTAGTAAGGAAAAAAAAAGCCCAAACTAAATATATACCTAATATATAACTGTACAATACTTTAAAACACTAATATTTTTCATACTAAAAGAGATCATTTGAAAAATATCACATATGCCTTGTGCAATAACAGTAATTTAGTTTACAAAACAGATCAAGGAAGTTGATCATAATCCTAGATCTAGTAAATGGCAAAGATGGGACTTAAAGTATAATCATCTAATTCCAAATCTAATGCAAACTTTATCAATTAATCAAGAAGTTTAAGCATCAACATGGATGGACCTAGAGAATATTATGCTAAGTGAATAAGTCAGTCGGAGAAAGACAAATACCATATGATCTCACTTATATGTGGAATCTAAAGAACAGAATAAACGAACAAATAAAACAGAAATAGACTCAGATACAGAGAACAAACTGATGGTTGCCAGATGAGACGGGGTTGGGGGCTCAGTGAGAAAGGTGAAGGGATTAGGAAATAGAAATTGGGAGTTACAAAATAGTCGCAGGGATGTGAAACAGAGTATCAGGAATATAGTCAATAATGTTTTAAAGACTATGTAGGGTGTCAGGTGGGTACTGGACTTATCAGGGGATCACTTCATAGATTATACAAATGCTTAACCACTGCGCTATACACCTGAAACTAATATAAAATAATGCTAAATGTCAACTATAATTTTATGTGTATGTGTGTACACACACACTCACACACACTCATAGGATGTAAAGTACAGCACAGGGAATACAGTTCATGGTATTGTAATAGCTATGTATGGTGTCAGAGAGATAGTAGATTTGGTGGGGTTATCACTTTTGGTGAGGTGTGTAAATGTCTAACCATTATGTTCTTTCGTACACCTGAAGCTGATAAAAATTTTAAAACAATTTTAATGTACTATTTAATCAGTAATTCCACAAATATTCAATATTTTGAAGAAAATCTTTCATATAGCAAAAAACCCATATTGATAACGGCTAAATATACATATTTATACTATCGATCCAACATTTGATAATGAAATATATCTGCATTTAAAACTTCCAATTATTTGTTATTGTTAACATAATTAGTCGGGCTAATTAAAGTTGCAAAAATAAAGATAAAACTCTATCTCTTCCTCACTCAATCCAACTCAACCCACCTCTAAGGCCATCAATTCAGGCTTCAGGCCAGACCACTCCAACTATCCCCCTACTCAACATCAAGCACAAGTCAAGCACTTGTATTCGTCACCGAGGCAAATACATTCGCATCCAGACTTAACCCACCTTCACATTACCAAATCTCCAATTTAGGCCTCTCCTGAGCTCTAGACTTTTAGATCCAAGTTGAAAGTCATCGGGCCCAGTCTTAAGTCTTAAATTCAACACTCGTCTTCACCTGTCCTGCCCACTGCCCTATATGTCATATCTCAGTTTAAAGACACCACCCAATTACCCAAGTCAGAAATCTGGCAGCCACTAATGTGACCGCCATTAGTACTGTTCACCAAACATTTCCAAATCTTCTGGTTACACAGTAAAAATTCCACTTCTTTGTTCCTTGAAATATAGCCACGCAACTTGCTTTGGCTACCTACGAGCAGAACTGACATGTGTCATTATTCCATAGCTTTAAGGGCCTTTGCTGAGCTCTTTTTATCTGCCATAGTGATCGACAACATTCCAGAGATGGGTGGCTGATGCGTACATCAGCTTGATCCCAGAGAGAATGAACATACACCGTAGTTTCCTACCCTACCAGTTTAGTATTAAGAAATAATCCATTTTGACTAAACTTCTGAGATGTGGAGTCCGTCTTTAACCCTTCCATCTTCAATTCCACTGTTTATTAAATCCTGTGAAGACTGCGCCTCAAATATTTGTCTCATTAATTCTTTCATAATTCCCATTATCAACGCCTTCATTCAGGCCCTCATCATTTCCCATCTGTATTACTACTACAATGGCTCCTAACCACATTGCCTCCAATCTCAACTCCTTAATAAGGGTCTTCTACAAAAGCTGCCAGAGTGATCTTTCTAAACTGTAAATTTTATCATGTCTTGCCACTGCTTCAATTTCCTCAAGGCACCCTTCTGTTCTTGCTTTATCACCTAAATGCACCCCAAATCCAGGCATAGAATACTTATGGTTCCCAGAACATATCCAGAACATCTGGGCCATCTTTATACATGTTGTTCCATTTGTTTAAGATGTCCTCTTTAAGTCTCTTCTTGGATGTTAATTCCATTTTTTTTCAAGGATCAAGTTTCCAAGTCTTCTGGAAAGCCATTTTAAGATATCAAAGTGATTTGGTACCTCTCCTACATGTGCTACCAAGACACTCTATATACTTTTAGTGCAGGCCTTACCAGTTGTCTTATGCGAAACCCTCAACAGATCTTGTAAGCTGCTAGCCAGTGACTAGCCACATGACACCAGGGCCCATTTCACTGACTAAGTAGCAATCTGTAATTTGATTGGCTTGACCAAACGAACTGGGTGAACAAGCAGATTCTCTCTCTTGGGCGGGAAAGTCACTTAAGAGCCAGATGCTAGATGAGTACAGAATAGATCTATAAAGAAACTGAACAAATACACAGAAATAAATTGAGTTGACAAAGCCTCTGAGAAGCCTTATACCTTGTATTCTGACACCCTTCTGGTTCCCAGTCCCAGGTCCCATGAGGCCCGGCTGTACTATGTAGTCTTTATTCTCCAATTTAGAAAAATCTTCATCTTTTCAATAATGTCTCTCCTTAAGCTAAGTTGGATAGCACTGTTTCTGTCTTTTGAACCAAAAATATCTATGATTACAATGAACTACTAAAGCCCTAGCAATTCCAACAAATGTACTCTCTTTTAACACTGAAATCTTCCAGAATCTGATAAGCCACCACTGAAGCTACATTTCCAAATACCCCTACTTAAAACCGGTATTTTAAATTTAAAACAGGTATAGGAAATGTGAGCCTGGTTAGCAAAGCAAGATTTGAGAAACCCAGAAACTGATGAAAAAATTATGGTCTGTGCTGAACAGCATTATCATAGGAGCGTGGATACTAGACATGGCTATTCCACTGCTTTAAGCAACTGTCTTCACCTTCGTCTCCAATTACCTTCCTGAAAAGAGAGAGCAAAGATCAACGTATATTTAGTTTATACAAATGTAAACATTTGAGCTTTTCAGGAGAGGCAGTAACATTACTTTATTTTGAACATTATAGGCTAAAATATGACACAAGCCTAAATGCAGATGATGAATTTCAGTAAACAAATGTGTATTTTATTTATTAATCAGTATGTTTCCAAATCTTACATTTAGAGCTTTCTCTCTAGTACCGCTAAGCTATTAAATAGATTTATGCTTTTAATTAAATAGAATTATCATTTTAAAATGTATTTTTGAATTAAAGTTCTAATTTTTAAAAGTCGGGGTTACATATTCCATTTGTCCAAATGTATGCCTCTAAAGAAAGCAGATTTTACTTTGATCTCATTTGTTGAATCAAGTTTTGATTTTTTAAAGATAAAACTTTCCACCAATCATTTTTCAAAATAATCAGTAATTCTGAGAGTTTAATGCAGAAATCACAGAATCAATTTTATGAACTTCAAATTTCCTGGGCCCTAACTGGTTATTTTTTTCATTAAACATGGTGATGGCACTGCACAATTTTCTTAAAAATCAATGTGGAAATAACATGTTCAATATTATATTAATATACACCCTTTGAGGATCTATCAAAAAGGATATAATCCAAAATATGGACAAAGTATGTAGTTTTATGTATGGAAATATTGACACAAACTGTAACAGGGCTTCTCAGTAGGGCTCCAGAGGTACTCTGGATGGCACACTTCTTCCTTGTATAAGACTTTCTTATGAATGATTGACACCCAGTAAATGCCAGAATGCTCTCCAAATCACTGATGACAATCAAAAAAGGACACATTTTCAAGTGCTTCTAAAATTCACTGACTTGTATCACACACCAAAAAAAAAAAAAGCAACCAATATATCTCCAATGACAGAATTTCAAAAACACAGTTAGGACAGTTGATACAGTCTTTTAAGTATTATTATACACCAAACAGCAATATGAAAAATGCTTATTACAAGTTGAACATAGAAGAGTTTATAATCACGGTTTATAAATCCTTTGATTATACCGTATTAAAATAAACATATATAAAAACAGCTGGAGGAAAAGGTATGGAAATGGACAAAGGTTTTGATAGAGGGATAGGATCACAAATGGTGTTTTTCTCTATTTCTCATAAAGTAACTACATTGACTACATTAATATTTTTAACTAAACTTAAATAAGATTTTGCCTTTCTTATGACTATTTCTGAAGACCAGAGAAGAAAACCAAGCAAAAAAATCAACACTGGTGTTGGTATTAAACATAGTGTTAGAAATCAGAATATGATCACCCTTTAAAGCAGGGTGTCCAAACTTTTTTCAACGTTTTTCACCAAGGGCCATATGCGGTAAAATACACAAACAGCCGGGCCACTCACTCGAGGTGAAGTATGTATTCCCTCACCTGGTTTATTTAAGTAAACTAAATATATTTTTGGAATTTGCTGTGGGCCAATTAACAATGGATCATGGGCTGCAGTTGGCCCCGCGGGCCGCAGTTTGGACACCCCTGCTTTAAAGGAAGGCCCAGGGGCACAGCTAGGGTGTTGAAATTCCTGATCTGGATGCTGGTTACACAGCTATGCTCACTTTGTGAAAATCCGTAGGGCTCTACACTTACCCATGCATTTTTCTGTATGCGTCTTTTACCTCAATAAAAAGCTTAATGGAAAACTACAAAGATTTCTTGCTGCTATAAAAAGATTTTCAGAACATACGAAATTAATTTATTGTGGAAAAAGTTAAAGAAATTCTGGATATTTATCATCTGGCTGCACAAAAAAAGATGACAAACAAGATTCTGTTTACAATGAACGTTTACACTAATTCTTAATGGTTAAGAACTGAATCACTGCCTCATGCAAAAGAATTAAATTTAAATACTGAATTTTCACATTAGCAACTGAATTATTAAAATGTTAATGAGAAACTATTTTCCATTCTATTAAAGAAATATATTTCCAAATTTAAAACAAATGAATTTCTACTCAGCTTCCAAAGATTAATCATAAAATACTGTTTCCGCAACACTGCAAACAATTATCTGTCTTAAGTACAACTACTAAATACCGTGTTTCCCCAAAAATAAGACCTAGCCGGACAATCAGCTCTAATGCATCTTTTGGAGCAAAAATTAATATAAGACCCGGTCTCACATTACATACGACCATGCCAACCTGGTTTTATATTAATTTTTGCTCCAAAAGTCGCTTTAGAGCTGATTGTCCAGCTAGGTCTTATTTCTGTGGAAACACAGTATGGCATTTTTATCCATTTCGGACCAAATTTTCAAATACATCCTTATTATAAGGACTGCGTTATAACAGCTTCATTACAGAGCAGAAAACATGCGGTTAGTAAAGCATGTCAATATCTTTGAAAAACAGGAATAAGGGACTGAACTTGTGGAAAGAAAACCCGGTTAAGGATTTTGTCTGGCCCATATATGTTATATTTATGTTACAATTTTGCAAAATATATTACAGTTTGTGACACATTCACTACATATTAATGCACCATGTTTAAGAGCTTTTTATTCTCTTTGATTTTAAACTGAAATTAACATTTGATTTCAAAAAACAGCCCATTACTGGGCCAGCCCCGTGGCTCAGGCGGTTGGAGCTCCATGCTCCTAACTCTGAAGGCTGCTCGTTCGATTCCCACATGGGCCAGTGGGCTCTCAACCACAAGGTTGCCAGTTCGATTCCTCGAGTCCCGCAAGGGATGGTGGGCTCCCCTGCAACTAAGATTGAACACGGCACCTTGAGCTGAGCTGCCTCTGAGCTCCCGGATGGCTCCGTTGGTTGGAGCGCGTCCTCTCAACCACAAGGTTGCCAGTTCGACTCCCGTTAAGGGATGGTGGTGGGCTGTGCCCCCTGCAACTAGAAAATGGCAAATGGACCTGGAGCTGAGCTGCGCCCTCCACAACTGAGACTGAAAAGGACAACAACTTGAAGCTGAACGGCACCCTCCACAACTAAGATTGAAAGGACAACAACTTGACTAGGAAAAAGTCCTGGAAGTACACACTGTTCCCCAATAAAGTCCTGTTCCCCTTCCCCAGTAAAATCTTAAAAAAAAAAAAAAAAAAAAGATGCTAGTATTTAAAAAAAAGAAAAAAATGTTCTGAGTGTTTAATTGAAAAGACAGCTGAAAGCATTTTCAAAAGAAAAGATACTCAAAGCTTATATGACACAGCTAGTCAACAATGATTTATGTGCGCTCACTTGTGTAGTATTGACGAAAATGTATTACCTGAATCTAACCATGTAGAAACAATGTATATAAAACCAGATCATGAGTCATTCTACAAAGCAAACTACAAGACAAAGTATCGATGTCATAAAAGACTTTTTAAAAGGTGATGGCGGGGCTGTTCCAGAGTAAGGGGATAACTAAATGCAGTGGGTGGTCTCTCATTACATTCTAGACCGAGAAAAGGGAAAAAGGCAATTGTCAGACTATTTGGCAAAACTTAACTCTACACTACATTATATACTATTTTATCAACATCAAATTTCTCGTGGTATTTCGGAGAATTTATTTGTTCTTATACTTAAGTGCTGAAGGAAGAACAGTCAGTGTCTGCAACTACATACTTGCAAACGGATGGGAAGGAGGACCAGTGTGTGCGTGTAAAGATGGAGGGGGACAGAGAAAGATAGAAACCAACTGTGGCAAACGATGAACGCAGCTGCCGGGAATATGGGGATTCATTCAACTTTTCTGTGTGCGTGAATTACTTCAAAACAAGAAGTAGAGGGGAAACACTTAAACAGTAAAATGTTTAAATCCCAACGCCAACTTTTATCACTATACTATCTAGGCAGCAGCCACGAGATATACTCAGACAGAAAATTAAAAAGCACCCCCTTACACGTATCACTACGAAAGAAACCAAAAAAGTCAAATACACATTTTTAAAACAAACAAACAAACAAAACAAAAAAAAATCTTGGGCAACCAATTACTCTCCTCCTTTCAAAGGATTTAGACACCGTCAACAAAATACTCAGGATTTTAAGATTTTGAAAACTCTGTTTTTAAAAAAAGTTTATGCCTGTAGGACTCTGAACCCGCAACCCCCCTGCAAGTCCGTGGGGAGACAGCACCGTACACGGGACGTCTTAACTTCCAAACACACCGCTTGGGAAGTGGCGGCGACCGGCGAACGCCAGTCGAAATCCAGAGTGTGAAAGGTGTGCGGCAGACAATCCCGCACCTACTGACGCGTTTTCTGGAAGGTTTGGGACGGTGTGACCTTCCGGGAGGAGATTGTGATCTGTGGCCAAAAGGGTGAATGGACATGATCTTTCAATACCGCGGATGGGCTCGGGTCAAATTAACCAAAAGGATGCTGCCTGTGTGGACACCGCCCTGGGGACGAGCGCGGCGCTGGGTCCAGGGGTCCTCCTCGGCAACAACGGCCGGACACGAGGCCCTAACAACCGCACAGCTTCTCAGGCGGCCTCCGCGCTTTTCCCGCGGCCCGGCAGGCGCGCGCCGGGACTACTCGGGGCCCACCTGCGGCCATCTTAAGTGCGGGAAAAAAAATCGTCGCGGGAGGCAGGGAATTCGAGACCTCGGCGGCGGCAGGTCGGGGAGGCACGGAGCAGGCAACCTGCGTAAGGGCTCAGTGCAGCGGTAGGACCCCTGAGGTCCGACGAACAAGGAGGGCACGCCCGACGGGCTCCGGGTTTCGGTGCCCAAATCAAACGTGGGCACCGAGGTCAGCCCCGGCGGTCACGTGGCGAGCACCGCGCGCCGCCGTCCACGCTCTCCCCCGCGCCTCGGTCCCCCAGATCTCTATGGCGCCCGCGCCCCTCCCCCAACCGGGCTCGAGCACTTACTCTGGGGGATAGAGCCGCAGCTCCTCGATTTCTCCTAGGAAGGAAAACAGCGTCCGCATCTGCTCGCTGGTCACCGCCGACGACAGATTGGTCACCTGAATCACCGCCGTAGGGGTGAGGCTGAAGCCTAAGCCCAAACCGAAGCCGCCGCCGCTGTTCATCCCGACCCCTCTGCCGCTCCCTCCCACTCCCCAACGTCTACGACGCGTCAGCGACGGAGCCGGGAGAGCGGAGCACGCGCGGCCGCGAGCGCGCTCCCGCAGGCGGATTCACGGCGACGGGCAGGTCTAGCCGCCCATTTCCCAACTCTCCTGCTCCCGGGGCTGCGCGCGCCAGCCGGAAGCGTCGCTCCGGCAACCCGGCGGATCTCGCGAGATTGCGGTGGGGCGATGGGGGCGAGGTCCCCGGAGCTGTAGTTCTTGCGCTTTCCTCTTCTCCTCTCTACGGTTATCTTTTTTTGCACCCCGCTGCCACTTGGTCGAATGCTTGTACTCCAGTAAACGTGGGAGACTCAGCTGTTTTTGATCTTGAAGGAGGACTGGGGAACGGAAAGGCCTGACCTGCTGCTGGTGCGGAGCTTCCAAGGAGGAATGACTCCCGGGTATCACAGATACGGTGAACTAGAACGCGTCATTCTTGCATCCAGGCAGCTGGAAGCATTAAGAAATTGGCCAGCGTCACAGTTGTGAAAAAACTTGGAAAACTTTGCCAAATGTGACTTATTAAAGATATAGGTAGTAAGATGAAGACGGGGCGATCATTGTTTTGTAACTTGTCAGTTATTCGCTCATTCCGCAGGTATTGACATTTATTCAGTGTTTTATACACCAGACGCTGTTAGACGAGGGCACATGAAAGCAAGTTACAGACAGTCCACATAGAACTTGCTATCCAGTGAGAGACAAGTAACTAGTATGTGAAACCAGGCCGGCTGCGCCCCGAGTGCCAGCTGCAGGATTCTGAGGGTCCTGGAGGCAAGTTTCAGTGCGTCCGCAAGGCCAATTTTTATAATAAAACTAAGACTTTACCTTTTTCACGTTGTGAACGCTTGTACTGACGGCATAAAAGTAATAGTCGATTAGACTGCTGGCACCCTAGCAAGAATCGAGGTAGTGGCACCAAACTGCACTAATACCTAGCAGGACTTTGTATTCTTCACCTCCTTGCACTCACAGCACACAAAATTTAAGATTTTTATACTAAATTAGTTTAACTTAAGAATGACCTTGACAAAGGAGTTAAAATTTATTAAGTCTTCACCCTAGCATACCTGTCGTTTTCACATGTGTGAAGTAATGGTGAGTACTTCTGCTCCGTGCCCAAGTAAAATGGTTGTCTGCCAAAAAAAACATTTGTTATAAATGAATTTTTCCTGGAAAAATCCAAATTTTGTAAAACATATGCATCATCTTGACAGTTTTCCAGTACTTAAAAGACTTTTCTGCTAAAAATATCAGTGATGTTAACAAATGTATTTTTGACATTAAACAAAATATGTGAACACTGGGAAGATCTCTGCAACTCAACGTACAAGTGGTTCAAAGGGTAAGTGATGGTAGTAACGGAAAGCAAGGAACAGTCTCAAATGTGGGATTCCTTGAACCCATTTAAAAGTAAAAGGAATAAAAGCTCTCGACTCAAAAAATACATATATGGCGGGTGGCCTGTTAGCTCAGTTGGTTAGAGTGCAGTGCTCAACAACAAGGTTGCTGGTTTGATCCCCACATGGGCCACTGTGAGCTACACCCTCCACAACTCGATTGAAACTACTTGACTTGGACCTGATGGGTCCTGGAAAAACACAAATAAATAAAAGTTTTTTTTAAAAAAAAAAAGAATAGTGAGCATACATATATACATATATATATACACATTCAGTTTTAGACATAATTGAGACAGGTTAGCTAGCATGTTGTTAGGTAAATAGAGAAGTCCCTGATAGAATAAACAAAGGCAGCCTTATCTTGGAACTCCAAGATCTGAAATGATTCATTCACTACAGGGCAAAAATGTAATTGCACTCTAGGAGGTAATGGGTTATCTCGTAAATCCCCTTAGGCTGTGCAACAAAGGGAATCTGAGACAAAATCCATTAGAAGGCCACCAACTCCCTTCCCCAAGCATGCAAGAGAAAGTATAAAAATAAGAGCTTTTTGCCTTAGCCAGTGGGCATCCCAGGTTCGGGGACTCCCTCTCCTAAGGGAGCTGCACTTTCGCTTTAATAAAAATCTTTCCTCCTCTACCTCTCCTTCCGAGTTGGCGTTCTCATTCTTCGGTTATGTGAGACCATGATCTCTGGGTACCAGACACCTGAATCCTGAATCCTATAATCGTTATTATAGGTGCTTTTGGTCCTCCTGAAGCCCTACCATGGATCCCTAAGGTTAACGTAGAATACTGATCCTTAGACTTGCATCAAAATCACCTAGAGGACACATTAAAATAGATTGCTGGCTCTATCCCCAGAGTTTCTGATTTACTAGGTCTATAGTGGGGCCTGGAAATTTTAATTTTTAACAAGTTCCCAGGTGATGCTGCTGGTGGTGATTTGAGAACCCCACCTTGAAAATCGCTGGTTTAGAAGCTTCTGTAAAAAAACATCCAGCCAAAGAGAAAGCTTGTAAGAGTTTATTTGAGCCAAGCTGATGACAATTGCCAGGAAGCAAAGTCTCAAGGGATTAAAAAAACGCTATGGAAAATGGCTGTTTTGCAACTTATTTTATACATTATAATCAAAGAAGGAAGGTTACATGAAATCCATTGGTTGTAGATTAAGGGGGTGGGAGAAAACAAAGCGGGGGTCGGGGGTGGGGTGGAGAATCTCTGGGATTGGATAAAAAGCAAAATGGAGAGACACACTTCTTTTACATTGGTGGGTACAGGATAGTTAATAGGACAGAGAGATAGTATTGGGGGAACAAGATAATATTGAGGGATTTTGTAGTTTTCTGCTCTAGTGTGGTGGGTTGTGTCCCCTGGGCGGTCTGGAAAGGGATTACTCTTACATTCCAAGGGTATGTTATCTTAGAAGCAAAAAGACAACAGACAGGCTCACTTAAGGTAAAAATTGACCTTTGTCAAGAAAGCTACAGGCCAAGGATATGACTTCCCTCCAAGGCCCACCTTAGTTAGGAATTTTTATGTTCACAACATTCTATGTGGTTATTTTCAGTCTCCTGAGCTTTTCAGGTTTAACATGTGGGCCCTTTTCCGTCCACAGTTCTAAAAGCAGTACATAGTAAATTTAGTAATCTTCTGTTGATGGTAAAGCAGAAGGAGGAATTTATGTTTCTGGCCTGGAGGATTGTGCCATGATTTAGCACCAAACATGAGAAGGAAGAGCAGCTTTCTGAGGAAGGAGCAGAAAATACTGGGATCTATTACAGACAAGTTCCTGAAATAAAAATGTAGGGAAATTGTCTAGCACTAAGATAATAGTATGTGATTTAAGCTTGAGAATAGACATAGTTATTCTAGCCACACATGCAGTAGGAGAAATACAGTGAGCAACATTAAAGGGACAAATACAATAAACAGCCAAAAACAAAACCAAGCCAGGAGGGAAAACAGGAGGGAGGATAGTCACAAAAAATTAGGGAAGAAAAGTTTTAAGGAAAAAGTGAAGAGTCGGGAGGAAAGAATGAGGAGGGTGTCAAATTCTGCAAAGATGCCAAAATCAGGGATAAAATGTGTCTATTGATAGACATAATGTGATTTACTGAGACAAAAAGCTACATGAATCAGTTTAGAGAAGCAAAGGCCGCTTCTCTAAACTGTCTCTAAACTGATTTGCTTCTCTAAACTGATACATGTAGCTTTACTTCCATTGATGCCTCTCTGAATCTCCCAGCAAGAGTTCCCAACCCTGGGCCTAACTTAGCCATGCCACCCTGGCCAATTGCAGACTGCTCAACCCTGCTCCTCTGAAATAAATTTTAGAGCTGCAACCTCTGTAATCACTTTCATGGCCCCAATTTGCATATATTTCTTCTCTACTAGTCCTCTTGGTTTCATCTGCCTACTGACTGAACCAACATCTTCTAAAACAATAAGACAAGCAGTGATAAAAGTTTCAGTGCAGAAAGAGAGGGGCATCTCACAAGTAGGCTCAGACCCATAAGATAAACCAGAACCCAAAAAATAAGAAAGATAAACTCCAGTAAATAAATTAACAGCAAAAAAGGAAAAAGATATGCATTTAAAATGTATGCAATTATCAGATTTAGAACCATGAGGTAACTTTGAAGACAGCACTCCTGTGAAGTACAGAGACAGGAAGGGAATGCTTGAGCTGTGGAGGTATGCAGGTGAGTCTGTACTAACAAGAAACGGTTTTGATGCCTTTGTTTAGTCTTCTTGTTTTGCTTTTTGAACAAGTGAGATCTGCTAAGAATCTATGGAATTTTAAAGGGAATTTTGATAGAGAATAATTTAAAAGTAATTTCAGGTTAGGAAGGATATGTTAGTGGCCCTATCTTTGAAGGAAGAGTGCTGATTATAGTCCAAAGACAAGAAAGCACTGGAAGAAAGGTTAATAGGTTATAATAAAAAGAATCAGAGAAGGAGTGAGAACTGTGCATGCATGAGTGTACTAGTGTATGTGTATACGAGTATGTGTGCATGTGTGTAGTGTGTTTCAAAACAGAACTCATGCAGAAATGAAGGAGACACTCTTAGTCTTTTCCTGTGCTAAAGCACATCACCCTCTTTCAGTATCCAGAATGATATCTCTAGTAGGCTAGCTCTGGAACCTCAACACTGGCCTAACTTTTTTTTTAATTACTAAAAAATTATTTTACTTAGCTTAAACAGAAAGGAAAGTAGACAATAATGGCAAGTTTAATTCAGGGAGTGGAAGAAATGTAGCCATTGGCTACCATATTGCACAGCACAGATATAAAGCATATCCATCATTTCGGTAAGTCCTATTGGTCAGTGCTGGCCTCGACAATAAAATACTTTTAAGGAGACAATCCTTTCTTAAAGACACAATTCAATTTAACAGTATTAATTCATCCTTTCATATAAGACACATACTATGTTTGGTGCCAGCAAAAAACAAAAATGAATAAGATAACTCTCTGATCTTAAAGGACTCACTATTTATTAGTTCAGTAAATTTGTTTTAAAAGAATCAAAGGAGGAAGGTTACATGAAATCCATTGGTTGTAGATCAAGGGGGTGGGAGAAAGCAAAGCGGGGAAATCTCTGGGAATGAGAAATTTATTATATTTGAAAACTCACCTACCAAAGTGAACAAAAGTAAGGAAAGCTCAGAAAATCTTTTACCAAATGCCACACAAGGAAGTTGTAGTCACTGTCATCTCATTATTGGATTATTAAATTGACAACTTAAAAATGACAATAGACTCCATATAGTCTAGATGCCTGTGAAGGTTATGGCCGTCCTGCACACATGCTGACCACTGTATCAGAGATGGAATAGGGCCACATTCTGATTTAACCCACCAGTGTCCAACCTGAGACTTCATAAAATGTTTAATATTTAACTTTATTCTAGAATCTGATGAAGCACAAAACAAGCTAAATTACATTTTCTTTTAGTTTAGAAACTGCCTCAGGAACATCTTTACCACAAACAATTCAGATAGGACCTGGGATCTAATGGAACTCTACGGAAAAACAACTTTCCAATGACATATGGCAGAGCCCTTCAGGCTTATAATTAGACCATAATAAACCAAATGTCACCTTATGTGTCACAGAGGGTGTTTGTGCAAACATTCAAGGTGAGCAAGTTGAATTACAAAGTGGATATGTTGATGAACTCACAAACTGAAAATATAAAGAATATTAGGAAAATTAAAAGAAAAAATTTAGTATGGAAAATAATTCTCTTTCTTGCATAGTGAATTCAAAAGCATATTTATAGAAATATTGCAATCTTTTTCAAAAGAACTGTATCTTAAATATCATATTTGGTTTTCAATCATATGCAATGCCTGCTTTCAATTTTTTTGCCACCTTTTTGAGATATTTATTTATATTCATTGACATAAAAGATTGTGTGAATTAAAGGAATTAAAGGTGTTGATTTGATACACTTCTGTATTCCAACATGACCACCATAGCATTAGCTAACACCTCCATCACCTCACATAATTACCATTTCTTTTTGTGGTGAGAACATTGACACATGTACTCTTTTTACATGTAGGGTTTTCTTTCTTTCTTTTTTTTTTAAATAACTGTATGTTCTAAGTCTGCATTTTTTCCAAACTTTGCAACAGTTATGTAATACAGCTGTTTAAGTTGTGCTCTTTTCTGATGAGTATTATGTTTTTCAGTGATTACTTTTTTGTATTATCAAAAGTCCATTTGAACTGAGCGTTAAAAAAGGCTTGGAAACCTTCAGGTATGTAATACATACAGTATTATTAACGTGGATCACCAGGCTATATATTAGATCCCCACAACTTATTTGTCGTAACTGGAAGTCTGTACACTTTCACGAACATTTCCCCATTTACCCCACCTCTTCACCATTTTCTTTCTGTTTCTAAGTGTTTGGCTTTGTTAGATTCCACTTATAAGTGATGGCATACAGTATTTGTCTTTCTCTGTCTGACTTATTTCATTTAGCACAATACTCTCAAGGTCCAACCATACTGTCACAAATGGCAGGATTTTCTTCCTTCTCGTGGCTAAATAATACTCAATTTTATATATATCTCTATCTCTATCTCTATCATCTTTATCCATTTATCCATTAACAGACACTTAGTTTGTTTCTATATCTTGGCTATGGTGAATAATACTGCAATGACCATGAGAGTGCAGATATCTTTTTAAGATCCTGATTTCATTTCCTTTGGGTACATACCCAGAACTGAGATTGCTGGGTCATATGGTAGTTCTATTTTTAATTTTTTGAGGAAGCTCCATACTGTTTTCCATAGTGGCAGTGCCAATTTACATTCCTACCAACATTGCACAAGGGTTCCCTTTTCTCTACATCCTTGTCAATACAAGTTATCTTTTGTCTTTTCGAGGAAAGCCATTCTAACAGGTGTGAGGTGATATTTCATTGTGGTTTTTCTTTACATTTCCCTGATGATTACTACTATCGAGTACCTTTTCATGTACATTTTCATGTTGGCGATTTGTATGTCTTCTTTGGAGAGGTATCTATTCAGTTCCTCTGTCTGATTTAAAATCAGACCTTTTTTGTTCTGTTGGTTTTGGTTTTTTGCTATTGAGTTATATGAATTTCTTATATGTTTTGGATATTAACCACTTATCAGATATAGGATTTACAAATATTTTCTCACTCTGTAGGTTGCCATTTCATTTTGTTGACCGCTTTTTTTCTTTTTTTTTTTTTGCTGTACAAAAACTTTTTAGTTTGATGTAGTCCCACTTGTTTATTTTTAATTCTATTGCTTGTGCTTTAGGTATCATATCCAAAGATTACTCTCAAGATTCTTGTCAAGGAGTTTTTTTCCCCTATGCTTTCTTCTAGGAATTTTATGGTTTCAAGCCTTATGTTTAAGTCTTTAATGTATTTCGAGTTAATTTTTGTGAGTGACATAAGATAGTGATCTAATGTTATTCTTCTGCGTGTGGTTACCAGTTTTCCCAACACAATTTATTGAAAAGAATACTCTTTCCCTACTGAGTAGCCTTGGCTCCCTTGTCACGTACGAGTTGACTATACATGTAAGGGTTTGTTTCTGGGTGCTTGATTCTGTTTCATTGGTCTATGTGTCTATTTTTACACTAGCATCATATTGTTTTTATTACAATAGCTTTGTAGTATAGAGTCATGCGCTGCTTAATGACAGGGATACATTCTGAGAAATGTCATTAGTATAGTAAGTATTCTTGTGTCTAAATATATCTAAACATAGAGAAGGTATGGTTAAAAATACAGTATAGATTTATAGATGATGTAATACAGAATTGTACACCTAAAATCTCTGTAATTTCACTAACAATTGTCACCCCAATAAATAAAAATACAGCATAAAAGATAAACGTGGTACACCTGTATGGGGCACTTGACATGAATGGAGCTGCACGACTGGAAGTTGCTCTGGGTGAGTTAATGAGTGGTGAGTGAATGGGATAGCCACGGACATGACTGGACACTGCTGTAGGCTTTGTAAACACTGTACACTTAGACCACAGTAAATGTATACAACAACATGAAATTAAATCAAGCACAAGAGAAAATGATACAATCAAGAGATGTGATAAACACAAGATGTATGAGGTAGCTGCTGTAACAGTATCCTTTTTGAGAGCAAACTTTTTTTTTATAAGTAGAAAGATGACACTCCAAAATATAGAAAGCATAGTAAATACAAAACCAGTAGCGTAGTCATTTATTATCATGATTAAGTATTATGTACTGTACATAATTGTAGGTACTATACCGTTGTATGACTGGCAGTGCGGTAGGTTTGCTTATACCAGCGTCACCACCAACTTGTAAATAATGTGTTGCACTGCGATGTTAGAATGGCTACACTAAGTGATAGGAATTTTTTATGTCCATTATAATCACATGGGGCCACCATCACATATATGGTCTATCATTGACAAAAACATTGTTATGCAGGTCATGACCATAGTTTGAAATCAGGAAGTGGGATGCCTTTAGTTTCTTCTTTTTCATGATTGCTTTGGCTATTTGCAGTCTTTGTGGTTCCATACAAATTTTAGGATTTTTCATCCTATTTCTGTGGGAAAAAAAGTCATTAGAATTTTGACAGGGATTACATTGAATTTATAGATGGCTTTGGGTAGTATGGATATTTAAACAATATTGATTTTTCTGGTACTGAACACAAGATACCTCTCTCTCCATTCTTTGTGTGTATTCAGTTTCTTTCACCAAATTCTTGTAGTTTTCAATGCATAGATGTTTCATCTTCTTAGTTTAAATTATCCCCATAAGTAGTTTATTGTTTTTGATGCTATTGTGAATGGGATTGGTCTCTTCATTTTTTAAAAGATGTTTTATTGTTAGTGAGCAGAAATACAACTGATTTCTGTATGCTGACTTTGTATACAACTGTACTGAATTCGTTAATTAGTTCTAAAAGTTTTTTGGTAGAGTCTTTAGGATTTTCTATATATAAGATCATATCATCTATAAACATAATTTAACTTCTTCCTTTCTGATGTGGATACCTTTTATTTCTTTTCCTTTCCTGATTTCTCTGTTCAGGACTTCAGTCCTACTTGATACCGTACTTGGTAAGTATGATGTTAGATGTGGGTTTGTCACATATGCCCTTTATTATGTTATGTTCCTTCTATACCCAATTTGTTGAGTGCTTTTATAATGAAAAGATACTACATTTTGTCAAATGACTTTTCTACATCTATCAAGATGATCATATATCTATCTTTTCATTCTGTTAATGTAGTCTATCATTTTTTGAACCATCCTTGCATTCCAAAGATAAATCCACTTGATCATGGTGTAGGATCTCATGTGCTCTTGAATTCAGTTTACCAATATTTTGTTGAGAACTTTGCATCTATGTTCATCAGGGATATTGGCCTGTAATTCTCTTTTCTTGTAGTGTCCTTGTCTGGATTTGGCACCAGGAATAATTCTGGCCTCATAAAATAAGTTTGAGAGTGTTCCCTCCTGTCCAGTTTTTTGGTGACTGAGAAGGATTGGTGTTGATTCTTCTTTAAGTGTTTGGTGGAATTCTCCAGTAAAACCATCTGTATTTATGTATTGGGAGGTTTTGGATTACTGATTCAATCTTCTTACTAGTTATAGGTCTGTTCAGATTTTCTATTTCCTTATGATTCAGTCTTACTAGGTTGTATGTTTCTAGAAATTTATTTCTTCTAGGTTATCCAATTTGTAGGCATATGGTTGTTCATTATCTTTTATGATCCTTTGTATTTAATTTATTATCAGTTGTAATGCCTCCTCTTTCATTTCTGATATTTATGTGTCTTCTCTCTTTTTTTCTTAGTGGAGCTACAGGTTTGTCAATTTTGTTGCTTTTTGAAAAAAAACAGGCCATGGCTTTTTTGATCTTTCCTATTGTTTTTTCTGGTCTCCATTTCATTTATTTCTGCTCTGATCTCTATTTAGAAATTTTTTAAATCTCTTCATTTCTGAAGGAAAGCCTTGCTGGTTATAGTATTCTTGGTTAGCAGTTTCTTTCTTTCAGCACTTTTAATATATCATCCTACATTCTCTGGACCTTCAAATTCTCTGATGAGAAATTTGCCGGTAGCCAAAAGGGGATTGCCCCATCTCAAATATTTCTTTTTTCTCTTGCTGCTTTTAAAATGTTTTGTATTTGATTTTAGACAGTTTTATTATAATGTGTCTTGGAGAAAATTATGGTATTGAAAATATGGGGAGATCTACTGGCTTTATAAACTTAGATGTCCAAATCTTTCTCCAGGTTTGGGCAGTTCTCAGCCACTATTTTTGTAAATAAGCTTTCTACCCTTTGCTCCCTCTTCTCCTTCTGGGACGCTAATGATATATAATATATATAATATATATTAATTAATAAATATATATTTATATGTATACATATACATACATACATATATATATGTATGTATGTATATGTATACATATAAAACTACAGATTTTATATATATATATATATATATATATATATATATATATAATCTGTAGTTTCTCTTAATGGTATCCCATAAGTGCAATGACTTTCTTTCTTCATTCCCTTTCATTCTTTTTTGTTTGCTTTTCTGATTGGATAATGTCAACTGATCTGTCTATTAGCTCACTCATTCTTTCTTCTGAATGATTAAGAAGGCTCTTGACGCTATTGAATTCTTTAGTTTAGTCATTATTTCTTCAGCTCCAAAATTTCTGTTCATCTATGTTGCCACCCTATTTTCCTCTGTTCCCTTCTTATTTTCCTAAATATCATTTTAATGATTTATAGAGTAGACCAAGTATCTGATTTAATTATTCTTATATTATTGCACATTTGGGTTGCTACCAGTTTTTGCTTTTACATGTAATACTGCCATGAACATCAAAATAACTTTGTAAGGCTCAGTGACGTCAGTAATCCTTGTCTGATGACAACCAATTTTAAAGTCAATATTCTGATTTGTATCCTCTTTTATAGTTAGCAGTATTTAAAGCAAACTAGACAATACAGACTTTTAGAAATAGTCTATAATTAAGTAATATCCAGTTATTTTTATAGAAAGCTTTTTCTGGATTTTCAGTGATGGAAAAATGAACATTTGATTTTGCCTAATGTACTAATCCAGTAGAATCTTTTTCTCTTTTTAAATGTTTTGATACAAACTGGATTTTGCCAATATATTTTATAATAAAATTCATGCTTGATAAATTAGTATCTCCAAAGCTGTAGCACAAATAATATTTAAAAACAGAAGATTATGTACAGCTAAATACCATTTCCTTAACATAGTAGCAAGAAAGTTTTCAAAAACAGAGGTAGAAAAGCAGATTTTCTGTACCCTGACATTTGTACAGTTGCCTAATGTATCCATATATAATTCTTGAAAAACTTAACCAGTTATAAGTCCAATTCATTTTTAAATCACGAATACGGTGATTAACGTAAGAGATAATTTTGATTTTGTTCCTAAAGATAACAAACATGCTGTTGGGTTGTGAAGAAACTAAGATTAGAGAGCAGATGGGATTTTTGGCAAAGAACAGGCAAGTCTGTCAGCAGCAGGAGCTGGCTAACGTTTTAGCACACAGTGCTGATAATACCTCAATCAAATAAGTGCCATGCAGGATTTGCCAGTCAGAAGACATCTTAACTACTTCTTAAAGCAAGAGCAACTTCATTATAACCTCATATGGTGCCAAGCAGCCAATTTAGGATTCCCTTTTGACAGTCAGCTGATGTCAGTTTTTCAATGAATGTATGTTCACGCCTGGGAATATTGCTAATGTGAAATGTTACTATTCAGATGGTATTATGTCACCATCTGAACAGCACATGTATAATGTATTCATCATCCAGAAGTATTTATTGAACTCAAATGCTGAGTGCTTAAATATGTACATAACAAATCTTTTGTTTTCAAAGCTGGTTATGCCGCGGGTCAGCATAACTCTTACTCCCGCACCTCTTCCTGGCATTTACCACTTTCATTTTATCCTCTCCCCCGCAGAGGAAAAACCAAAGTCATCCTTACAATAGCCTCACAGACCCTAGACAAACTTCCCTTGTATTTCTGACGTCTTGGCACCTCTTTCTCTCTCTCTTCATGTGTGGATGAAATGTAAAATTCCATTGTAGGGGAACAAATGGTCCTTCCTACTGTGTTGAGTACCTACTGCCTGCCAGAATGGACATAAGTCTTCCATCAAGGAGTTTCTAATAATTTGGGAAATGAGACTAAATAATACACATAACATTATGAAATCAATAAGACATTACTAAATTATATAGCATGAATGTTAAAAACCAAAGAATAGGGAAGTTCAGAAAAAGTATGATGAGGATTAGCTCCTTGTATCCAGTTATCATCATGACAATAATAATCTAAAGGCCTCCAAATCTTTCTCTCCCACTAGTTTCTCCTGAGTATCAGGTGGGCATTTCTAAATGTTCCAAAGCAAGCCAGTGCACGACAGAATTTATTATTCCTGATTTCAATTATTGGCATCACCACCTATCCTCCAACTCCAGCCAGAACTTGGAAGCCAACCTTACTTCCTCCTGCCTCCTTATCCATCTGCATCTGATTGATGTGACACTTTTTAAGTATGTACTATATACAGATCCCCTTTCTCTAAACTTCCATTTCCAGTGCCTTGGCTGGTGCCAATGTTATCTCTGTTCTGGCTTTTACAACTATCTTCTAACCATGTTACTACTTCTAAGTTTCTTACCCCAGCCACTGCTACTCCATCCACGTTACACACAGCAGTAATCTTTCTAAATTTCAAATCATTTACATCACTCATTATTGTCCTCAGAATCAAATGCTTTACATTACACCAATGGCCCTGTTGTTACACATCTTTTCCAGATATTCTGGATGCTCTCAGGTCTGATAGAAGAGAATGGTGTGCTCCCCCTATCACCAAATCTAACAAGTCCCACGAGGGCTAATATTAATCAAGGCATCTGATCCAAGGGAGTGGCATGTGCCTGAGAAAGGGAGTTTAGAAATGTGGTACTAAGCGCAAAACCAAGCCCAGGGGATTAGGCTCTCAGACAGGCTCCACTCCAGCTCTGCTGGATAGAGAGGTCATGGGGAGTGGAAGTAGAAAGTGAACTATGGCTAGTTGTTTTCGTTTTCTATTGTTGTGATTACAAACTTAGCAGTTTAAAACAACACACATGTATCATCTCACCGTTTCTGTCAGTCAGGATTCCATCCTCGGCTTGGCTGGGAACTCTGCTCAGGGGCCTACGTGTCGCAGTCAATGCAGCTGGGCTGTAGGCTCATCTGCAGGGTGTAGTGCTCTTCCAAACTCATTCAGGTTGTTAGAATTCCGTTCCTTGCAGTTGTAGAACTAAGGCCCTTAGCTCCTAGAAGTTGCCCTCTCCATAGGCAGTTCACAGTATGTCTGCTTCTTCAAGGTCAAGAGCATCTCTTGCTTCAAGTCTCTTAGAGAAGGCCTGGTGTCCGCCTCCCTCTCTAAACAATCTCTTTAATTCTGTAGCTCCTCCATATTATTCTTCTTCTGATACTAGCTATGAAAATACATTATGAAAAGGGAATTTTTCTTCTTCTAATAACTTGTTACTGTCATACACTAACTGTTTACTAGGTACTATTACTAACCCTATTTCACAAATTGGGAAATAAGGCATAGAAATGTCAAAGAACTTCCCTAAATTCACAGAAGCAGTACTAGTTAAATGGTAGATCTATAATTCAAGACAGCTGGGGAAGGGACAATTGGGTAGCCTAAGTCCTGCTCAAAGTCACCCCAAATGAAAAAGAAGCAGGAGCTGGAGACAGAAGTTAACTTTGTAGAGGTGAATGTGTGGGTGTCAGTAGAGAGGGCATTGACAGTAATGATACCAATCTGGGGTTTCCTCTGAAATGTGACAAAATCTCACTGGAGCCTGCCATTCAAACAGGATCTACATGACAGTGAAATCACATCTGGCGTGGGGCTCTTGTTAAAATGGAGGGCTGGGGCAGCAGGCTTTCTCAGTTGGTTACAAGCACAGTGCTCCTGACACCAAGGTGGCCGGTTTGATTCCCACATGGGCCAGTGAGCTGCGCCCTCCATAACTAGATTGAAAACAACTTGACTTGGGAGCTGATGGGTGCTGGAAAAACACAGTTCCCCAATAAAAATTTAAAAAAAAATGGATGACCTATGAATGCCATATGGATTATGGACAAATCTCGGTGCATTTTTTTCAATGACCAAGATTTTTTAAAAAAGGTATGCGTACCATATTTGTGGAGTGCAAGAGTTAAAAGGAATAGCAACTTCATTAGCTTGCAGGTTGATTCACAAATGTCCCAATAAGTACAAATAATAAATCTCAGCTTACAAAATGAAATTCAAAGTAGTAAATACTTTTGGACTTTATTGTGGTAAAAAACACATCACATTAAATTTAGTTTATTTTTCTTTGTTTTTTGACAAGGAAATTAATTGGGAAGAAAAGCATATGTATAAAAAAGAATCCTTCTAAAGCTTTGCCTTGGAGGAATAAAATTGGTTTGATTAGATTTAAAGAAAGGTCAAGTTTATGAAAATAAGACAATTTTTCATGCAAAATAAAAACAGCTTTATTGAATCCTGTGCGGTAGGGTGGGGAGCATAATTTTACATCTTGGATTTCTTCCTTTACCGGTGATACATGAACTCCTATTTCATCCTGAAATTGAGGGCTGATTGAGCAGCTTAGATGAGCCACATGAAATGCAATTGGAGATCATTAACTATTTATTTGAAAAGGTAATTATAGTAGCAGGATTTTTTTTCAGCTCTTCCCTAACAATCCTATAGATAGGTTCAGGAGTAGCTTAGTTGTTTACAATAAAACCTGTAAGGAGGTTCTGAGGTGTTTTCTCTTTCTCAGTTTAGAATGGGCTTCTCAGATGCTTGGATGTTAGGACTGTACATTTTTGGAGACAGTAAATTTTGAATATTCAGAGACTGTATAGTCCTAAAAAAAAGGTAGCATTCTTTTAAGAGTTTTCCAAAACTGTGAATGACTTTGATTACTATCCAGAGAGTTTAGAAATTCTGCAGAGGTAAAGAAACCAGTCAACCTTTTCTGAACTCTTATTGGAAACAAGGGGAATACCTAAAGGTTTGAACTGGATGCCTATATAATCTAGATTACCGTTTAAAAGAATGAAGTGGTATTTTGCTCCCTTGTTCACCATCAATTATGTTCATCATTAATTATTCATTAATGCTTTCGATGAAACATAAAATTATTTTAATTTTGATTTCAATGTCTTTTCGTAAAAAATACATTTACATTAAACCAAAAGGATAAGCTAATAAGAATTTCAACAGAAATAAAAACCCTTTCAAATAGATATGACTGTTCACCAACCTCAAACTAATTGAAAAATACTTCTCATCCCAATAGTTTCCTTCAGAACTAATAACCAATAATTTAAACTACACTTCCTCTATATCCAGAAATAAAAGGTTTGCAATGGTCAAATAGCTGTATATCATGTTTATGATAGTAATTTCAACCTGAAATTCATAAAATAAATCACACAACTTTAAACAGCATTAGTTTATTACCTATTCACTGTTACTTCAAACAATCTAGATATGTACAAAAATTTGGAATGTTTCATAAATGCTGATTGATAAAAATATTACATAGCTGCTAATGGGATTTTCTTTTAAGCACAGCACATTGATGCTTAAAAGGTTAGTTCTATTTATGGCAATGCTTGTGTTTTAAATTTTTTTCAAGTACATAAACATCTTCAAGTGCAAAGACGTCAGGAAAAAATTTACAAAGTAGGGAATTTTAGAATTTCATAGATTCAGATAAACCGATGATTCCTTAATGAATCAGAATAAAACAGTTTACGGAAACAATTCTGTACTGAATAAATTACTCTGAACATATAATTTTTAATGATTTAAAATTTTAGGGTGGTCAATTTTAAACACTGTTACTAAAAGTAAGACAGTGTTTGGTTTTGATGATTTGCTACATAATACTTAGTATTAATAAAGTCTGTAATGGGTATGGGCCTTGACTACAAATTCTCAACTTTATACAAACTAAAACTATCCTCTCCACATGCTTCAAAGATTTAAATTATTACTTTTATTCAAATTTTGAAACTTTTATCATTACCAAAACAAAAACTGTAATCAGTTAATTTTAATTTTACAGTATTTTAGAAGAAACCTTTGGCTATTAAGTGCAAAACCTTTTTGTTATTAGGTTTTAAAGTTATATCATGTATCATGTTATTCCTCATGGTAACAAACTTTCTTATTCAACTTTATGTGGTATAAGAACATTAAGAAAATTTTTAATTAACTAGAGTAGAATAAAATACTAGTGCATGTAATACCTGCTGCACCTGTAATATTTAAATGTAATATGCAGACAATTAATCTAAGTTTAGATCACTGATGAATCAATTGCTCTTTGTGGCTTAATTCCTTTCCCCAAATTATGGTCTGTGTATCTGATTCTAGGTGAAGTAGTTGAAAATGTAGTAATTATACCTATTTTATGTATTCCTATTAACAGCAGAATGTGAGTGAAAAATTGATTAAAACCAATAAAAAATGATGTGAATATTTTACAATGCCAAAATTAATATTTTAAAATAAACCATGAATAAAGGGAACACTGAGGCTTGTCTTAAAGAAGCTGTTTGTCATTCTTTTTTTATAGAGATTACAACACACATACAATAAATGAATTTTATCAAAATACAGCACATTTTTCTACTATATCCATAAAAACCAATTCCTATGTAAATAGTACTGAAAATCAACTAAAGTGAGTTAAAATTTACAAAGAGTTGTTAAAGGGTTTCAATCAATATTAAAACTATACAATAACCAATTGATAGCATCTTGAAAGAAGTGCAATATTTGAGTTCACATCTTTTTAAAAGTACTGCCTATTTAATCTGACTAGCAATAAAGAAGAAGTCTAACTCACTTTTGCAAAAATAATGACTGCTGTTTTTGCTAGTCCTATAGAAGTCTTAATTAAAACAAGATTGAAGAACAAAGGATAACAGATTAAAAATTCCAAAATTATATTTCTTAGTAATTAAAAATGAATTGCAATAACCGAATATTGCTCTAATGAAAGGCTCTAGACTAGCCTTGACTAAAAACAGTTATTGGTCTTCTATGGCACTTTTTTCTGGTCCAAATAACCATGCATTAATTCTTACCATTGCATGTTACTCAAATTTTATTTGATTACATAGAACAAAACCAAATAAAATTAATGATGTGGATAGACAAAATTAATAAATCTCTATCAAATACCTGTTACACTAATGAGACAAAGGCAGTTGGTGGTAAAACACTATTACACTGATACACTTAGAAACCCTTTAAAGACTCTGAAGTGTTGAGTTCACATTTAATGTTACCTGTAGGAACAGCCCTTTATTTGAACACCTTTACACACTGGTGGCCCCAAGGACCCATCCCTTTGCTCTACAATTCCCCACAGCAATTCTCTATCACTGTGTCAGTTTCACAAACTTGCTTTGGTTTCCTAGCTCCATGCGTACTGTTTCCTTTTACTTTACCAAGGCAATGTGAGGCCAAACAAAATCAAGAGGCTTTCCTAAATCTTATATTTTGCATTACAGCAACAATCTTATAAAACTGGCCATTGTAGTTTCATTTGCTGCTTAAAGTAAAAATTATGAATTAAGATTAAAATGGCGCACTAATTATAAAACTGATTGCAAGTACCACCATTTGCAAAAAAATCAAGGGATTTCCACATCACAGAAAAAGCATGGACATGCACCTACAGAGTTAAAAATTTCCTGTGACTAAAAAATTAAAAATTGAATCACCAGTAGCAAATGTATAGTCAATGGCTATGACAAGAACAGATCCTGTAGAGCTCATAAAATACAATTATTGTCTTTTTATTTCTTTAAAAAGACATTACATTTTTATTGCATTATTCTATTAATAAAAACACATTAACAGATAGCTGTTTTTTCATTCTTTACTTCCAGATTTTTATAGAAATTAACTGTTTTAATCTGGCCTTGGAAAGTGAACCCACCAGCACCACCTTCACCTACTCATTCTTCAACTCAATATGCACATAGCAAAAGCCAACACTTCAAATCTCTTGCCCACAAAAAAAAGTTTCAGCAGAAAACCATTAATATCAGTTTAATAAAAATAAGGGCATAAAAGCTATGAGAGAGATAGCTCTGCCATCTTTCTCTGGGCTACAATCAAGGCTAACTGGAGCCTTGCACAGAGTTCAGTCATGTGTATGAAATCCAAAAATAAACCTACAATCTATACAAAAACAACATATGCTTGTTTTTGTAGCCTTGATTGCTATGTTTTTAAAAACCTAACAAGAAGTTTCATATGAATTCAACAGTCTTCCCTATATACAGTGGTTCTTTCCCTCTAGCCACAAGTTCTGTTATTTCATTAATGTACAAATTTCAACATAATTTTTTGGGTTCTTTATATATAAAAATAGTCAAGATATTAATTTCCCCTGCAAGTATCTTCCAATAAATCTTGCTGTCTTCCCCCTTTTCTGTCCACAGTTCTTATGAAGAAACCTCTCGTACAATGATGAGTTCTACTGTGTTCTGGAAAGTTTTTAGCAAGGACACTGCTTGTCCATGTTCAATATTGATAAAACTGTAGCCATTAGCCTAGAGGAAAGAAGAAAAATGTTTTAAGAAAAACATTTCATAGTAATTTATTTGCATTGGTGCTTTTAAATTTCTGCCAGGTAGTCCACAAACCTGGCAGAAAATAAGAATCATTTTGGCAATTTAAAACAACATCTAGACTCCTGGGCCCTACTCCTTAGCACTTCAAATAAAATCTCTGATGGTGGAACCCTGGAACCTATATTCTGCCCACATTTTCAGATGATTCTTATGTAGCAGTTGATGCCAGGAAGCATTTATCTAAGACTGTGTCATCAGACATGGTGTTTTGTGTATGCACTACCGTGCACCTGAAGTCACCAAGCTGAAAAGGTAGCAAATCAAGAATACTACACTTCTTATAATGTAGGCTAAACATTTATTGAGGTCTTACGGTATACCACACAGGGCTAAGGGCTTTTATGAGTTAACTCCTTTAATTCTCGTAACACAAAGAAAGATTCTAGAAAACTTAACATTCCTGAACTTAAACTGCTAAGATAGACCAAACATGTGTTCAAAAATATCAGTATGACTTTCTCTTTTTTTTTTGATTTTCTAAAGTACAAGGTGGAAATATTTTAACATTTTCCCCCCTTCTTCTGCCTGCCCGTCAGTTGGCCACTCACAGCAGCTCACGGCAGCTCCCGCCGGCTGCCGGCCACCAGACGCTCATGGTGGCACACGGTAGCCCACGGCAGCACACAGCAGCCGTGGCAGCCTCCAGGCTCACTGCAGCCCAGCTCCAGGGAGAGCTATTGTTCACAATCTTAGCTGTAGAGGGCGCAGCTCACTGGCCAATGTGGGAATCGAACCAGCGACCTTGGCGTTAGGAGCAGGGCGCTCCAACCACCTGAGTCACCGGGCCAGCCCTAGGTGGAAATATTTTAAACTATGAAAGCACTACAACATAGCCTTTAAGAAATATCACTATTTTCATTCACAAATATTTAAAGATAAACTTCCTAAAACGCTTATTTTCAAATCCGGCACTTAATAATTTCTTGATGAGACAAATGTCATAAAATGAAAAATAAAGAAAAGAATAAGATGTACTTAATTACCTGAATAATTTTATCACCTGGCTGCAATAATTTTGATGCTGGTCCTTCAGGTTGTACCCTTGTTACAAATATACCCTTTAATAATAAAAATAAATAAATATTTAATGGGAAGCAACACACATAAACAACAGAGTACGTAAATATTTGGATCATGATATAAGTTTTCTGTCTTCTCTGACATAACATTGTGATAACCAGTCCTATATTATTTTTGTCTCTGATAATCCTGATGTTAGTATAGTGATTTTTATTAAAGTGATGAAGTTACTACTATTGATGAACGTAAAAATAAAAAAAAATTTAAAAACACTTCACAATATGAGGTACATGCAAAATATTTGGTTAAATTTGTATTCCAGAAATGGTTAATTTGAACTGCTAACATTTCAAAACAAAAAGCTGAATAATACAGAGGGAAATCAAAGATGAAGTCTTTCTAGAGTTATATAAATATCTTAGATTTTTACTTATGTATAAGAGGTATTAAATTAGTGAATAAAACTTTATGAGTATTTCAAGGATATATAAACAATACTCACATCATCATCAGGTCTGAATGGGTTTCCTCTTCCCCCAACACCTCCTGATATGCTAAATCCAAGTTCTGGATCCTTTTCAACTCTCACTCGAATCTGAGTTAATATGAAAATAGATCATTATTACTCTTTCAGAAAAAGCTGCAACACAGTAACATCCATATTTAAAGATTGGTAAATTAGGTTCAAGCAAATATTGCTATGTAAGAATTCACCTAAAATAAATATTTGGGCAGATGAAGTGAAACTATGACATGGAATATTATGTTAATGAGTTAGTAAGTTAAAGGCACAGCTGGGATTATAAAGCAAAGCTCCTAACTTAATCTACTGCTGTCTTTTGAGGATAGGCAACTAATTAACATTGACCCTATTGTATTTTTTTAGACATCATGGATTTAATGACACACAAAACATGTATTTTATTATTAGCTTACATTTGTGATATATCTAAATTACATAGATCTCTGTCTATTGGACATTTCATAGATATATAAAAAAATCCCTGTGTGGTTGTTGGATATTAACTCCTCATTTCCATTTAGTACATGTTCCAAAGGAGTTGGGATGGATAATCAATTGGTAATACAGTTTTATAACCAAGCTATAAAAGAAGATGCAAGAACTAACTTTTTGTTACAAAATGCTCCTTTTTCCCAAAAGACCAAACCAAAATGAATAAAGCATTGGTTCTCTACCTAAGTCTCTAATAATATCCTTTTATCAATAAACTATCAAAATATATGACTATATGATTAAGTGATTTTTTAAAAGTACTTTGTAAGATTTAATTCTCAACATCGTTTGGAGACTGTAGTCAAGTTTCAAATAACAATAGCAAACCGTAATATACCAATTCAAGTTTAATGGTCTACTATTTAAATTCTTGAAGAAGTCTTATTACCAGAGTATCATTAACCAATTTTGGAAAAACAACCACCTTAAGGGGGAAAAGAAAAAGCTTGCCTAAAACACTACGTCCTATGTCAATTAATCAGAACACGGGAGATCACGAAGTCAAGTTAAACCACTAAGTTTAACACCTTATAAACTTAACAGGAAACTAAACCTTTAAACAAAATGGTAAAAACGATATGTTAATATTCTACATGGAATTATTGCTAACAATTAACCTGTAAAATACATTAAAAGTGTACTCTCATATTTCAAATATTCTTGATTATTCTTACCTCTTGCCTTGCCAGTTCATGGCCTTGTCTAGGAGAACAATGGGGCTGTGTATATGGAGGCTGGTGGGCCACTTTCAGCATCAAGTAATCAATTAGTTGTTCTCTAGAGGGATGCCTTGCCACAGATGCCTGAGGAAGGGGGTGATGTATTTGACTATAATTTGCCTGAGGCCTGAGAGGCTGGCCCATCTGTCCATTACTCAAAGGCATCTAAGAAAAACACGAAGTGTCTTAAAATGACCAATAATAATGTCTTATTACAAATATTTGGATTTTCTTCTCAAAGCATTTCAAAAGCACTCGAGTTTAACATTCTACATCACACAATTTCATGCCACTTATTTTTTCTAGTTTTACACTTTTAAAAGAAAAATGCTATTAAGGTTTTAATTCTAAACTTGCCTGAGTGCTTGCTGATAGATCCACTCTTTAAAGGTTTCAAATGAAAGTAAATCATATCTACATTTAAATTTTGCTTTCCTGTTTGATATAAAGTATGTGTATGTATCTTTCTCATAATAGCCACATGTTAAAATGATACACATTATGCCAAAAAATTTAAGTATTAGCCCATTAAAAGGGTATCTTTTCCTATACTATACTTAATCTCTCACATGTACAAAAGATGCATTTGCTGATGTTTTTCTTTAGAAAAAAGTAACTAATTTTGTGGTAGAATTTTTCCTACCTTTATTCCTTCCTTTCCAGAATTAATAAGCCAATTCAGCTTTGTAGGAGAAAATTTATTTATTCCTCATGTATATGCAACAAATAGCAATTTTTAAACTCTCTAAATATTAATTCCATAGAAAATTAACCAAAAAATTAAATTGTAACATTCTATTTTACTTTTCACAAGCTAATCAAAAGACTTGAAATTATTTTGTTGTTGTTAAAAGATTATCTTTGTTTTAACGCCTCTCATTTAGTAGAGGTTGATCTTAACATTAGACTTAAAATCATCTTTGTAGAAATATGGCTAATACTCTGTTAATGTAAGGAATTTACCTGAAAGATAAGGTTACATTTGTATTATAAGTATCTGCATATGAAAAGATTTTTGTGCAGAAGAAGAAATAAATATGTTTAAGCTATTTAATCATTTAAAACATCACTGTTGATTATTAATAAAAAGGTGACCTCATTTACAAGGAAATTATGGGAAAACTGTGTGGGAAATATTTGAGCCTCATTTCCCTAAAATTATGCAAAAGTTGAAAAGTTTGGGAAAAGATTATGGCAATAGTTTCTGAACAACATGTTCTGTGAATCTTGCTGAAGGACACAAAGAAGTTTGTCTTTGGTGAAAAAGATTTTTACTTAAAAAAAATTCTCTTTTTCACTGTGTTATACTTGAGAAAATAGTTAATTCTGAAGCCTGGAAACATACATGGGTGTTTTATGACAGACATGCTATTATTAGCACAAAGATGTTACTACTCTGTGACAAATCTTTTATTGGTTATTTACTATTTGATCACTGTAGATTTGAAGCAATCTGTCCACCAGGAGTACTTAAATGGTTGTGCTGTTATTTTCTTACTTACACACCACTCTGTAGACAGCACTTGCTTTTCTCCATATTTATATCATTTTTTCCTATGTGAAGATTCAATACTTTTCTCCTGGGGAGAATTCTCCAGGCAGTAATTACTTCTGACCCATTCTTAAAGACTCCCTGACACCAAGATACTTGGTTGTGCCTGACATTCTACAAAAATGTTCAACATACCCGTGGACTATATTAAGCTATGATTAGCAGATGGCTCAAGAGAGCAAAAAGCATAGACACAAACCTAAGCCACAAGATGGACACAAAAAAAAAAAAAAAAGAAGAAGAAACTGGATAACAGAACTCAATTAAAAGAAAAACAACAACAAAAGGGCAAAATAAATACATACGTATAAACTTAAAATGTTACATGGCTGGGTTCCTACTCTCAAGAGCAATGCAAACGTTTGTATAATACATAACTACACTTCATAATTATATCTGGTTACACTAGGACATGAAATTAGTTAAGAGAAAGAACAACTGAAGAAAAGAATTACCTGGCATCAGTGACAAAAAAGAAAACTTTAGTTACAAAAGTAGTAAGAATATAACCATCGTCTATTCTACCACATGCAGAAGTCTTTCAAGATGATTTCTAATTAAAGTATTTTCAAATGTCTTTAAAAAAATGCCTTTAATAACAGTAAAACATCCTCAAATGAAGAATTTAAGATAGGTTCATCTTTAACTCTCCAAATAGAGATATTTACTATCAGGAATACTTAAAAACCTCCAATTCAAATGATAAGTAGATGATGCTATAGAAATCTAAAAATAACAACAAATTGATTCTCCAGTGTGAAAAAAAATCATGGACTAAACCGAGAAACAGCAATTCCATTTCTCAATTACAAACAAACAAAAAAACCAATCCTTACTAAGCAAGGTGGAGGGAAGTCCTCAAAAAAGTATGTTCAGAGTTAAAGCATATATGATATTTCTAGTTCAAAAGCCAAAAAACACAGTAAGCTCAAAATACGACTTCATTTATTTCCTGAGAACCTACTTTCATCAAGCTGTCTGGAGAGACATCTTTGTGACTAAGGGTAGCTGATGAGTAGTTGTGCTGTCCTGAAATGAATATATCATCTTGACAAGGATCTCCTGGACAGGATGTCTGGGGATGCTTCAAATTAGGAGGAAATAAAAAGTAAACAAATAATGATCTTCAAGATGTGCAACCAAAATGATGACGACACTTGAGAGATTAGAAAAAATACTGCTAGGTAACAGAAAGATGAAGAACCAAATAATACATTACCACCAACTGCCATCAATCTTAGTACCTTTATTATGGATGTTAACTTACTGTGGTGATCATTTCACAATGTGTACATACATATATCAAGTCGTCATGACGTACACCTTGGACCAATACAATGTTATGTGTCAATTATATCTCCATAAAACTGGAAAAAAATTAGTACTTTTAACCGTCTTCCAAAGTTAACAGCAAAATGTTCTTGTAATGTGTGAAAAGTGTATACAGATACATGCTGTTAAGCTATTTCATTATAATGCTTTTAGTTTTATTTACAGTAATACCTAGTTTTTAATACTTGGAGCAGTAAATTTAGCAGTAAATCAAACTCTTAATTCAAGTTAAGAGTCTCAAATTTTAAGAGCAACTAAAATATACTACTGATGAGCACCACAAATAGTTTTTTGGTAAAAAACAACAACAAACCCTGATGTTCTTTTAACAGCAGTATCACTCAGGACTTTCTTTTTAATGATGAACACTACCAATAAAAAATACAGTCATGTAAAACTTGCTTTAGCTTAATTTTATCATACTAATATTAGTCAGCTCCGTATTATCCAAAAGCAGTGGCTTGGCGAAATGCTTTTAAAATTAACTAACTAGAATTCGTATTTTAATATATCAAATAATATCCTTATGTTATAGTTTATAGTTTATCTCAATGTTAGCTTTAGAGAAAAATAGACTCAATATCTCATCTCTGAATATTTCTCACAAATATGCTGGGAAGCAATATGCCTATATTTTTCATTTTAATTTAGTTCTAAACACACACAGCTGTATTTTAGAAAACTAAAGAGCGTGATAAACAACAGCACTGCTACTTTCAAAACAGTATATGGCTAGCAATATAGATATGCAAATTATATCATCATGTTGAAAACTAATCTGAAATCTTATGATATAGCACAGGGTACATACAAACCTAAAGGTTTATAATTTAATCTTAGAAATTCTACCTGCAACACGTGCAGTTAGCTGCTAGATCCAACTGTGGCTTAGCATTTTCACTTGTAGTTTGATCTAATTTTGTGTATTTATGCAAGAATACTTTATTTTCTTTCTGTTTTTGAGATGTGCTTTTTAGGATGCATAAAAATCAACTTAGCTCATAAACTGAAGTTTAAATTCAAGGCTAAATGTATAATTACGTTTATGTAGTCTTGAAAAGAACAAGTATATTATAAATGAAAAAGTAAAATGCAACAGATTCAAAGGCTCTAAATTTAAGAATAATAAGCAGAAAATATTACTGTATAAGAATTTGGAAAGAATGAATGTTCCAGGTGATGATAAAGCTTACCCCTGAGTTAATAAAAGCCCCTGGTCCTTACTCTGGGGCTTCAGTTGGATTAAGTACCAGAAATGCAGGGCTCAATAGTCATCACTCTCCTCTCTCCCTGTTTCAAACTGATAAATTATAAAACATTTGCTGCCACTGTAACATAGAAACCAAGTGGTGGCAGGTGACAGAGGCAGGGCAAGATGGGTGATGCAAAGTGAATCCAGCAGACTGCTCCTAGTCTAGAATACAAGAGAGCAGAGCCTGCAGTGTATTAAAAAGTGGGTGGTGGTGGTGGTAGGTGGATGCTCAGGAAAAAGCAATGGACGCAGAGGTAAGCAGAGTCAACACAGAAATAAAACTGTGGAGGGGATAAAATAAGTTCATAAGGGGAGAAAGGTCTTTTCAGGACGGAAGGAAAGGGGCAGAAGGAAATATTTATTTAGAGGCCATGCTACCACCTCAAGTTGTTATGAAGAGAATAATCTTGAAACAGAGCCATACCAGAGCTGTTCTGTTCTTTCTCCATCTCTGCTATTCCTATCCCCTACTCTTAATTTTCATTAAAAGAATAAACCTTTCTTCATCATCACTAATGACTATGCTGAAATGTGGGTAATAAAGAATTTGGGTTTTGCCTTTTCATTGGTACTTATGACAATTTCTCCAGCCTCACATTCAACCATATTAGGCAAATTATGATTAAACTTAGTTCCACTTAGTTCTTAGTGCTTTTTATTTGCCAACACTCAATCATTAAAGTGAAAATTACTCTTTCCCACAACTCCTCTGTGGACTACATATGTCATAGCCTAAAAACTTTGAGTTTGGGGAGAGCAAACTAATTAAAAGAAAGAGAAAGCACTGTAAAGAATAATTGTTCTGAAAACCTTCAGTAAGTCCTATTGCCCACCCCCTCTTAACATAAAAGACAGTTGACTACATTCTTAGTTATGACCACAGAAACTTAAGAGCTTTGCAGAAAGTTTTAGCACAAAGCCGTGGAGGAAGTGGGAGGTAATCAAGATACGTAACCCACAATAAAAATTTATTTTCTAGAAACGCTGAACACGAAAATGTAAGGTTTATTTCTCTTCTATGTACTAACAGTACTAGTCTACTGCAGGTACTCACTCGAAAAATGTGCCCACCAGAACCTCTTCCGTCTGCAACACTCAAGGCAAGACTGCCTTGGCTGCCATGCAGATCCCTAGAGCTGCCATAGTGAAAGTTGCTTACAGCAGTAAAATTGGAATTAAAGGACCTGGACAGCATGCTCTGAATAAAGAGGGGATAGATTTAACAGAGATTAGTGTAGCATGCAAAATTCACAAGACATGTTACGTACACAGACGTATTTACAATAATCTCAATACCACACAGAAATACGCAACATGGAATTTTCAGTGCCACTGAAAGAAATTGGCACTATTTATCGTATAGTTACATGACAACATACACATACACACAGTTACATGTAATCCAACCATTCAAACTTAAACACCAAAGAAGAAAGTACAAACATATAGATGCTTTTATGCTATTATTTCCTTTACTTCTGACATATCTTATTAGAAGTTTGTCAGAACATAGAAATTGATGCCATACCCAGATGTATCTATACATATGAAGTTATATATGGAACACAAACTAATTCCTCTATAAAGATAAATTTTACCAACAACCAGTTATTTATAAGTCAAATGGCTTTCTAGAGTCTCATCTTATAGAAATTGTCTTATTAAATAAATGCAGAGTTTAAACATACACAATATAGCAGAAAATATATTTGCAAAACACACAGGGCTCTTGGTCAATTGCAATTTCTAAAAATAATTATCTTCCACATTTAGAAAATGTCTTATATGAGGGAAAAGTTTAATATAAACACAGAGTTTTCGGATATAACATTTAAAAGGCTCTCACTGATCTATAATTACCAGAAAAAAAGAATTGAAAATGCACATACAAAAATTATTTTCCATTCAATAGATGTTAAAGATTATTATATTTCAGGAGTTAGTAGTCGCTTTTGCTGCTTAAATTTGAAGAACCACTAGTGGAATCCCTTCCAAAGACTGAGTTTATATGAATACCTAAACACTAATCCCAGATCTGCCTGAAAAAATGTACCTTAATAAATAAATGCATTGCCTGATTCTCATTATTCCTGCTTGTTTATTCTGAGTTGTTAACCGCTGTTCTTTCATGTGGATGATTTTTGTCATGTCCCTGAATATTGAAGGTCTGATGATGAAACTGAGAGAAACCACATTTTGAGCAAGGCTTGTTATTAAGAGGCACAGAAATGCCTTAACAAGCAATTCTTTGCTCTTCTCTTAGGGAATCATATATACCTCTCCAGATCATGAAGTTGATGTCTAATACCAAGAAACTTTAATAGGACATTCCAGAATGAAAATGTTCTATAAATTACAATATACACTTTTAGTTATTTTGTGAATTCTAAAATAATGATTGAAGAAAAAGCTAAACTTAACAGGCTTATTATGCCCATACTTTTCCAAACCATTTCACAAAGAATAAGGATTTGGGAGTCAAATTCAGAGGTTCCATAAACATCTGATTAGAATGCAAAAATAGTTATACACACAGCTACATATACACACGTTGTGTTTTAAACATGTTGTTAACTTTAGTGGACTAACTGACCCTCTTTAAGGATACGCAGATCTGGAACAAAGCCTTTTCTGGCATTGTTGAACATACATGTATGAGGTTTTTGTAAATATTTCACTGACTGACTAAGAAGTCTGAAGCTCAGGATAGGTCTGTTTGTAATTCAGGCTTGTGCATAGACATCCCCATAAAACTGCACCCCATCACAACATGTCAATACACTGTGCAGTGCACGCTAATGGTTGTGTAACAGCAACAGCAGGTGAACATGGAAATTATACTGTGTTAATCACATTCTGGTTGAGCAAATGCTGACATTAGTAATAATTCAACTTTGAAATAAAAATGCTCATCATTTTCAGTGTTGTTAAGTTTTATTTGTAAATGTCTTGGTATTTTTGAGGTGAGATTTTTTTTTTTTAAATATGTTTGGGTTCCAGGTAGTTTGTTAGGGGGTGGAGAAGAAGTGTTACTACTACAAGGTTTAAAAACTAACTAAGGGTCAATAACTTATCTATTTCTGTATTATTACTAAACTCTCAGCTGGGCAAAGCAGCAACTTTTGATTTGGGAATTTACCTCTAGCGGTAGGACAAGCATTGTAAAATCCACTGGAGAAATTTTTCAAATTTCCACCGTGCCATCAGAATTATGTTGGGGGTTAGGGGGAGAAGTTACAGAGGGGCAAATAGATATCTTTCATCACGCCCCACATGGTCAACCAGTGCTTTCAAGTTTGGAATTTAAATCACGTTGCCTTGTGTCCTCTCAAGGTTTTTCTTAGTTTCACTGAACTAATTATTCTCACCTCTAAATTACCAGTGGGCACAATAGAGAAACTACTGTTATGTACTCTCCAATTATATGGCAGATTTCTAAACATGAAAAGCAGAGAGGCACAAATGAACAATGAGGTGGCTGCTACTTGCTTCCTTTACTCCAGTCCAGGCACATCTCTGTCGGACAGGAAAGTTATGGGAGAATAGCTATCTGAGATGTCAATGTAAAATATAATATAAAACAAACTCATCTCTTCTTCCAAATCTATTTAATAATTAATGGCCTTCCCAACAACTAGTTATTTAAGACACCAATCTCAAGCTAAATCCCTTTCCTTCAATGACTGATTACTTGAATATTAATTACAGTGAGACGCAAACTCATACAAAGTCTATTTCAGAACTGTCTCCTGAATTCACTCCTTTGACTCAATTCCACTGATAATTTCTCATTTATTTTCTGGACTGCTAGATAGTCTCATAACTAAATCAACTTAATTACAGCCTCTTCCTACTCAAATCCAGTTCCACACTATCACCAGAAGTTTATTTATAAAACAACTATACTATTCCTCTGCTTAAGAAATTTCTGAATTCTTTAGAAAAAGCACACAAGTTCAAAGAGCCTCAAAATATGTATAAAGTTATAGCTGAAAAAAACAAATAGATGAGAATGAAGTTGCCCAACAGCTATAGATAACTCAGATATTTAAGGTTGAGAGGACAGCATTTCACAGAGCTAACAATTACAGGTATTTATTTCTGAAAAATTTGACTTAAGGAATTTTTAAAAATAATGACACAGGTTGTATACGTTCAACTATTTTTAAAAATCTATCTTATATTTAATAAACAGAGATAAGATAATTCTTGGGTAAAATCCACTGAGAGGTATGAAGCTAAATCTTAAAGAATATGCTTTATACACTTGGGCCATAGAACTGTGGCACTAATATGTCAATTTTACAGTTAACTCCTTTCAAAAAACAAACATCTATGTATAAAGTTATAAACTGAAAAACGAGCACGTTATTTTACCAATGATTTCCAAACTACAGTAGAGCCACAGACACGTGAGTTCAAATAGGTCAGAAATGCAGTTCAGAAAAGAGTAAATGCCATGCCAGAAGCAATCTGTGTCAGTGACAGTGTTAGTCATATAACTGGGGACAAAAAAATCTTAGATGAAATATTTACATTTACAATACATTTCTTGTTTTTCTGTTAACTATATAGCAAACTGATTATTTTTTGTACACATATTTACATAACCAATTATTACTAGATGATAACAGGTGGTCAAAAAAATGCTACACGGGTACACATGTACATACATTATTTATAGCATGTGTGGCAAAATTTAAGAGATACACACATAAATATATAAAATGAATGTAAGCCTATTAGAAAACACTGGGGACTAAGAGAAGAGAAATAAGCTTACACTACCATCTCAACCGCTTTAAGTCTGGCTAAGTCTGAACTTGGAACTCTATTCTCAGTACCAAGGAAAAACTCCTAGAATATAAGTATATATTCAATAATTCAGAGTATACTGTTTTACCTTGTTTAAAAAACAAAGAATGCCAAATATTTTAAAGAAACAGTAGTAAATTCATAAAGAGGAGAATGAAAAATTCATGTTTAATTACCTTTTCTAACTTTTTGGCCTCAATGTGTCGTAATACTTGTTCTCGCCAATCATGAGGAACTTTACTTTTTCCTGGAGGATCTAATAAAGAATGTTCAGAACCAACCCTTGCATTTGGTCTTTTTGAAGGACTAGTCCGTGAGTAATTGAAATCACTAACTGACATAGTTCTCTCTGGTATTTCACTAACAGAGGGGCGAGCACTCTGAGGCCTAGATGTATTTGGACCATCCATGCTATATGTTCGTGCAGAAAGAGGTCTCTGTGATCCTGACATCATCGGAGGAGTTCTTCCCACTGAATGTAACTCTCTGTATGACAAATAATCTCCTTCAGGGATTTGGGCCCGCCTTGTGGGACCTGGCTCACCAAGATTTACAGAGGCTGTAGAGGACACGCTACTTTGTCGCTGAATTGTATTACGAGTTGCTCCAGGAATGAGTCTGTCATTTGGTGAGATGGCCCACATTTCCCCATGTCTTCCTGGGCCAAGTCTCGGATGCAAATGGTATCCAGTATTAGCTCGAACATTGTTATGGTTAGAGAAATTCATATTGGCAGAATGTTTAGTGTAAGTCTGGCTTTCTGTGCTTTCTGATCTAGGAAGGCGCGGAGGAGGAAAACTGACATGATCTACTTGAGGATTTTGTTTGGAGTGCCACAAAGTGTCTTTGACTGCAGCACTGCTACTGTACTGGATATTATATTGTGGAGGACCATATATTTGAGGCATAGAATGTGGGCCACCTGCTGTGGGGCCTGTTATATTTGGCTCTTCGGGATTGTGATTTGAATCAAACTTGAAAATAGCCTTTGTACCCGATATTAAATCAGAAGAAGAAGAAAAACCAGTAAATACTTGCAATGGTTGATCATACAGAAGTGTAGCAGACTTGCTCCTGACTATATTTTTTCCATCAGCAGTAGATGTAACTTGAACTGTTTCACTTGGCTGCTGAGGTCCATTATCACTAAGAATGTCATAGATTTTCAGCCCTCCAGTCTCCATATTAGTTATGCTATGAGATTTCACAACAGATCCAACTGGTCCCCTTCTCTGTGGGGAGAGATCTTCAGTGCTTTTGGAAATACCCATATCAACAGAAGAATCGGTGTCATGTGGTTCAGCCACCCTAGGAGACTGTGGAGTTTCCTCAGAATGCCCATTTACCTTATTTATGCATTCCAGATCAGGATACTTGTTTCCATTTTCCAAGTGCTCAGCTTCTCCTTTAGCATTAATACTTAAAAAGCCCGTTCCAAGCACTATATCCTGTGTCTTTGATCTTTCCACTCTTTCTGGTTGAAATGTATCATTGGTTACAAGTTTATTAAGATTCATATTGATACGGTCTAATTTGTGACATTCATCAGATGTGGCTGTTGAGTCAACACCTTTTTCAATAAGAAGTAATTGCTCTCCAATATTCAAATCATATTCAGGTAAGTTAAAATCCTTTTTATCATGAACCTTGAACTTTTCCTCTTTTGAGTGGTTTAAAATATCTCCATTTTGTAAAAGGCTGTTAAAATTTTCATCTTCTTGCCTAAAACAAAGATAATTTTATCACAAACATCATAAAGCCCAGTTTTCTTAGTAATGGGTAACATTAATAACTAGTTAATGTGCGAGTAACACAGTTAAAAGAATTGATGGGAGTCACAGATGAAAGGCATTTATTATCAAGCATGTGATTTAAAAATATAGCAGTCAAATAATATATATAAATGGAGACAAGTGAAACATACTAATGAAAATTCATCGATAATCAGGATTAATTTCATCAGTATCATAAATCACTTAGCCACAATACAAATTAATAAAGCTAAACAATAAAGAACTATGGACTTATTCTCTTCAGCTCACCTTTTCACAATTTTGCTAAAATATGAAATGCTTGAAAGATGAACAGATACATGGGAAAAAGCCAGTAACTTGAATAGTGAAGAACACAGAACATTTTTATAAATAATTCTGAAACTATACATTGTTAACCATAGTTAATCATATTAACTAAGTTGCTAGGTTAAAATATATGGATAAAGAAATTACTAAACAATTGCTCAACGATCTACAAAATATTAAAATCAAAACAGAAACTAAATCTAATCACTCTTCTAAGTGACTACATTGTATTTCTAGTCAAATACAAATGTTTGGCAAATATTTATAAATATGACATTCCAAAATTATAGAAAATATTTTATTTCTACTTGGTGATATGAAAACATATTTGTGTCCTTGTATATGCAAGTTATATTTCAACAAATATTCCTTAATATTAATCATTCCATTAGGTGACAGATAATATTCATGATAAGAAACACAACGCAAAAAGGTGTGGTTATATCCCTTTCTTAGCCTTTATTCCATTACATAAAAAAACACAACTTAGAAAATACTAAACTACTTCCCAACATCAGTAAAATTTTATCATTCAACAAATTAATCATTATCTTAACATCTAAGAGGTTATTAAAATTAATGTTTTACCTTACTTGATCTTAACCTCAAATTCAGAGGAGATATAAATGATTAATCATAATTACAACTACATAATGGTTAAACTCATTTTGAGATTCAAAATTCGTCTTCCTTTTCTAATAACATAAATCAATACATACAAAAATTGGACTTAAATATGCTGCCTGGAGCTTAAGAACAATTTAACTCTAAAAAATAATTAACAATATCCATACAATAAGCTTTGAGTTTAGTAGTTACCCAACTCTTTCTATCAAACACTTTAGCTGACATACTAACATGAAAGTAAAACGGTAATAGCCTTACTTTGATAACCAAACTTCTTGAGAGCCCAAATAGTAAATTTGTTTTAAATTTAAGCTAAAATTCCAGCCTGTAAGAATTAAGTCTTGTATCAGAGTTTGACCTACAAATTTAAGTGTAAGCCAAACAAACAGCACTAATTGAAAGTATCTGAATGAACCCTTTAATGTCATCCCCCCAAAATAATTTTGCATTTCTAATCCAAATACCCCCCCCTTTCAACCTGAATAACACCAAATAGACTGTAAAACTATTCAACCTTTTAATAAAAAGAACTAGAATGTATTTTAAATCTTTTCTTTCCCACTTAAAAAACAAATCTAAAACGGAAATGTATAAAAGTTAAATAATTAGTAATAAAATGGGGAAGAAACGATATACTGCCGGAACCACTTCTATAATATTAACTTATGAAATCTTTATGTTTTAATCATATACATTTATTTGCCTTACTATCTCTATTTATTGCAGAAATAAATCATTTTGTTAAGATGTTCACAAACCTGATTTTGGAATTAATACCAATATGAGTTTGTTTCACTGGAGAGCAGAGTGAGGTATCTTGACTACTATCAGTATTAAGAGAAACTGAATCAGACATCCGAGATGGAGAAGAACAGTTGCTGTTATTCTGATTGCTATTGTGTGTAACTTCATCTGATAAAGAATCTGTATCCTTTGTATCATCTGAAACAAAAAACTTAAGCCGTTGATAAAGTCACCAAGAATTTGTATGAAATACTTTCTAGTGATGACAAATGGCATTCATATTGTCCTGGTTCAACATATAAGGCAAAGAATTACAATGGATGAGAAGATATCCATAGGCACTTCAGAAAATTCAGTCCTAATACACATAAAGATTAAAGAATTTAAAAATAGCAATACTTTTAGTTTAAAAAATATATATAACCAATGTTAGGGTCACTCAGAATTTGATTTAGTTTTAACTATTGAAAAGATGATATTACACAATGTTTTCGAAGGTCATCATTAGTTTTAGTGAATATGCTTTTCCACTCATTTACAATTTTAAGAAGTTATAATAATAAAAATATGGAGTACAGTTCACAACAGTGGTAAACTTATCTGGGGAAGAAATTATTTCATACATGTATGGAGTTTTCATCTATTCTGACAATAAAAATAAGCAATGCAGTCAATCGAAAAACAAACACCAAACTCACAAGGAATTTTCACAAGGTCAGTTCTCTCTTCATGTTTATAAATCACTTCAAAGAATTGTATATGAATAGTGAACTCTTAAAATGTGAGGTGGTTTTGTGTATAACAATTATGTAAACAGAAATACACAACATCATATTCCATTATAGGCAGGTAGTATAAAAAGTAGTTAATTTTTAAAAATAGTGACAAAAAGGATAACAACATATCTTTACAGCCCTAAAGGACGTTTTTAATTGCCTCAATTCTAGCCAAGTCATAAAACAGCATATATAGACACAGTCATAGATTACATGAATTTAGGATATTTTTGCTGTTTCAAGTATCTCAGTTTAAGTAGTCTGGATTGTGTTTACAGTTAAAAACTGTAGCTCACTGGGCTCTGTTTAACTTTAACTTTAAAGTATTAGGGTCTTGGATTATAAATTTTTAAAATAATGTTTAAGCTCTATGGCACTTAAATTCTTTCCAAGATATGCTCTTCTTCCATCTCTATATCATGGGGCAACTGTGATAATTAGATAATAATGTGTAAAATATTTAGCAGATAACAAGTAGCAACTAGTAAGTACTCAACAAATATCACTACCATTACTACTATGAAACCCAAGCTATCTGAGGGCCACCTTGAAATAGTGAATTTCACTAACGCCATTAAGACAAAGGTTGGGTAAATATTTAGTGGAGATAGGTATTGAATTGTTCAAGTATTGGTAGGGAGGAGTGAGGGAAGAATAGAAGGAAGAGAAAGATATTCTTCAAGTTCTTTTTCATTTCTAAAAGTCTGAGATTCTATGCTACATGAAAGAATGGCTGGGAAGGGGGTGGTGTAAAAATAAGTTCTGGGATAAATAAAATAACAAGCATCTATCATACATCAGGTGCTGTGCTAGAGCTGAGTACAGTGAATAATCTAATACATATGATATTCACAAAATCCTTCATTAGCCTCATTTTATATCAAATTAGATATTTACATATGAATAAAACTAAGTAGCTCAAGGATCACACAGCAAATAAGTGGTAGAAATGGAATCGTATTCTAGGCTTGTCTATCTATAAAGTCCATGCCCTTATAAGTAGACGTGTATGAGGAAAGAGAAAAAGGTCTATCAAGATTTTTCTTTAAAAACAGAAAGAGAAGAAATAGACCCTTTAAAAAGACATGTTTTAAAAATTGTTGCTAAAAAGTGTTTTAATAACATAATGACATTTAATAAAATTATTTCAAAAAATTATAAATTTTATTCAGCCCATTTCTATTCTTAGTGTTTTCCTTTAACAGCTAACCTTTTTTGTTATTACTAAGTGCTACCACTTTTGGCTGGTTAATAGAGGTTTCAATTAATGGTGGTCGCATCTCTGCCATTTTCATCTCTTCATCAGAAGAAAGTTCTTCAGATTCCTAATTTAAAGAAAAAAATATTTATGAAAATAGATTATGGCTTCTTTAAATGAATAAATATTGTCATAAGCACTTCAAAAAGAAAAGAATATTTAGAACATATGAGACCTTTTTATGGTAACCGTAGTGACTAAAAGTAGCATATAATTAATTTTAAAATTTTCAAAATATGGCAGTTATTAATAATGTGCCAAAGTACCTATGGGTTAATTATCTGCAGCAGGCCTTAATTCAAGTGTATTAATGATTACTTGTGCCTGGTTCTATGTCAAGTGCCAGAGAAATAAAAATAAAACACCATTCCTGCCATTGAAAAACTCAGTTTGCTCCAATGAAGTCTCTTCGTAATCCTCAAATTTACTGACCTCAAGGATCACTGGATTCTAAGGAATTAGGACTAACATAAATTAACGGAAATTTTTGCCCAATTTGAAGACAGAATTTTTTATTATGCTCCATGAATTTTTCTCTAATATCTGGCAATTATCCCAAGTAAGATAATTAAGAACCACTGAGAACTATTAGGTAGGAAAAAAAAGACCTGTTAATGGAAAAATTTTACTATTGTACAAAAATCAGATCTTCTGCAGGGTGAAATGTTCTTAGTTAATATATGATGAAAATACATACAAGGTTTTTAAAAGGTATTCTGTTAAATATACTAAGACTTTTCGGTACTCCTAAGTGCCATAAGTGGTACTCATAAGTACCAGAAGTGCCAATAAGATATGGACTGGAGTCAACAAACTTTCAGTGAAAAGGCCAAACAGTAAGTATTTTACACTTTGAGAGCCAGTCTGTTTCAACTACTCAACTCTGTTGTTGTGCACAAAAATAGTCACAGACAAAATGTGTGCCAGTGAAATGGAATTTAATGTAATTTTTCACGTCATGAAATATTTTGCTTTTGATTTTTATTCAACCATTTAAATAATGTGAAAGCTGGTCTTAGCCTGCAAGCCATACAAAAACAGGCAGTGGGCCAGATGTAGGCCATAGGTAGTAGTTCGCCAACCGTGTTCAAGATTGTATTATAAAGGAAGAGTGTGACTGGTAATCAGTAGAACACGAAAAGAATGTAACTTCGGTTTAATTTGGAAGGGTGAGTTACGAGGGAAATGACATTTTGAGGAGAGGAAAGCATGGACATAAGAAAAGGTATGGTAAGTCAGCTCCACACAGTTGGAACTCAGGATAAAGACAGAAAAGGTGAACTGGACTGGATGGTGAAATATTACGCTGTGAGTATGAGCTCAAGAATGGGTGGACATGATCGGAAGTTGCCAAGCCAGGAACTCGAAGACCAGACTATATTTTAAAATGAAGAATGTACAGGAAGAGCAGAGATGGGTGGAAAGGAATCTAGCTATCACAACAGGCCTAAAGAAAACAGATGCATTTGTCCTTAGGCAATGGCAGTGACAGCTGGTAAAGAGAAAAGGAATTTCACAGAAATTTTGGAATTAACAGGACTTGATGACAATGAGTATGACAAGGAGGGGCAAATGGTCCATCCTAATCTTTGATATCTGCAGCATTTAAACTGCTGACCAGACTTTCGTCTTCATGAAATTATATTATACCCGAACTTCTGGGAACTGCAGTCTCGTAAACATCCAAATATTTAGTCTCCTTTACTCACATCACTTCATTTTTCTGCAGTTAGCTTTTCCCCCCTTTTTTACTCTTTCCCCCAGATATGCATTTTCTTTAATGATTATGTTTAATGGAGACAGTTTTCCAATTTATAATCTAGCTTTGATTTCTCAGCTGAGCTACAGATCCACATTTCCAACTATCTACTAAGTATGTCTACCTGAGGGTCTTGTCATTTTTTCAAATTCCACACATCCAAAAACAAACTTGTCCTTCCAAAGCTGTTTGTTCTCTTATCACCCCTATTCAGGCATGGTTATATGACTGTTCCCTCTTCTTCATTCCTTATAGGCAAGGGTATTCACACATTACATCTGTAATACTCTTGCAACTAACTTCCAGTCCGCATTTATTACTATCATTATTCAAAAGCCCTCAAACTTGGAGAATTCAGTACCTGCTTCCAGATAACTCTTAATACATAGCTCTATCATTCGTAATGCTCTGCTGAAAAGCGTTTAGTGGTTCCCCAAAGACTACAGAACATTAAGTCTAAACTTCTTAGCATGCCTTTCACGGGCTTCGTTATCAGGATCCAATCTACTCTACTAATTTTATTTCATTCTATCACCCCTGACATATTCAGTCATATGAAACAACTTTCCTTTGCTCTCATTAGTCCTTCCACATTTCATTCAGTTTTATTCTGTTACTTGAATCGTTTCAAATTACAGGTTAAATGCTTCCTTCATCTTAAAGCATCCTTGGATCTTCGTAGTCAGAAAATATCTTTTTTCTAAATTTCTGTGGCCCTAAATATTTTTATCAGTACTTTTCTTACTTAGCAAGTCTAACCTTAATTATATTCTACATGTAGATCTATCCATCTGCCACCACGGCTCCAAACACAGTCCTTACACACAGAAAATTACACTAAATGAGCAGTAAGTTCACAGACAAATCTAATAACCTTTTCACAGAGTATCAGTTAAGTTCAATGTATACAGAGGGTGCCAAAAATGTATACATTTTAAGAAAAGAAAAAACTATTAAAATTTTAATACTCAATATATACCGATAACAAAAGATGAATGAATACAAGTCACGTTTGAAATCTGCAATTACAAGAGGTGCTCAAAGTGGTTACCATCAGCGTAACTAAGTTTTTTCCCTTTCTTAAAATGTGTTTACATTTTTTTTGACACCCTCTGTATAGTAGTATGAATGATGTGATCCATTTATTACATTCAAACGCCATGAGCTTCTTCCTACAGTAAATACAAGCCTACAGGATAACCATGAGGACAGATGATGTGCTTTGCACACATTTAAATTTTCAGGAATAAAGATGCTATAAAAAATCCACAATATCCATTTTTCTATACACCAGTGATGGATGTCCAACAGAAGTTTCTGTAATGATAGAAACGATCTGGTTCAACATAGTAGTCATTAACTCCCCAGATGTGGCTACTGAGCATGTGAAACATTGCAAATGTAACTGAGAAGTTCGATTTTTAATTTTATTTACTTAATTTAACTTAAATGGCCACTAGTATCTAGTAGATACCGTAGTGGACACTGTAGCTACAAATCAAAAACATTTCAGAATTTCATTTTTAAAAGTTACAGCTTTACCATTTTCCATGATCTCCAGCAATATGTAAGGGGAATGAAAAATGATGGAAACACTTTTGGAAAACTGTTTAGCAGTTTCTCAAACAATCAAACATACAGTTACCATATGAACCAGCAAGTCTCCTAGGTATATACCCAAAAGAAAAAATACATCCACACAAAAACTTGTACACAAATATTTATAGCAGCCTGATTCACTACACCCCTAATGCAGAAATAACCCAAATGTCCATTATTTGCCATTACAATGGAATACCGTTTAGACATAAAAAATGTCTTAAGTATTGATACATGCCAATATGGATAATCTTGAAGACAATATGCTAAATGGAAGAAAACAGTCACAAAAGACCACGTATTGTACAATTACATTTATATGAAATGCCGGAATAGTCAGATCTATAGAGGAAGATAAAGTAGATTACTAGCTGCCTAGAGCTCAGGGGAATAGAGAGGTTGTGGGGTGAGGGCTAAGAAGCATGGGCTTTCTTTTGGGAAGTAATAAAATGTTCTAAACGTGATTGTGGTGAAGATTGCACAACTTTTAGAATATTAAAGGCAACTGAATTATACCCGTTATTTAAATGAGTGAATTGTATATTATGTGAGTTATATACCTCAATAAATTTATTTTTTTAAAAGTTATAGCTAAAAAAAAAAAAAGTTATAGCTTTCATTGATCCACTAGAAGAAACTCTGAAAAAGTCTCAGACATTCAAGGAAAAAAACTTCACAATCAATAATTAATGCTTAAATAAGCCAAGTAATTGAAGTATACCTATGACAACCTTTTTTCAAGTTATAGAAATAAAGCAATTACTATCATGTATTTTACGGAACTAGAATAGAACCACCACAATCTAATTTACATAGTAACTTTGGAATACAATGGGTAAAATAGTTTAAGTTTAAAGTGATAAATGAGTCATATTAAAGCAAATATTACGAAATTTCTCAATGACAAATGCATTAGCATATTTTCTACTGTCAATATCAGGGGTCTCCTATCTTCAGTTAAGAACAATGAAATACTAAATTCTTATCGGATGTTACGATCATTCCAGAATAATCATAAAGCCATACCTCAAAAACATTATCATGATTAATAACATGCTTCAAGTTCTCAGAGGCTTTCATATTTGCAGCCACTGGTAGATTCCCAGGACTGATCTCAGTTTCAGGTTCACTGGTCTTCTGTACAGAGTTTCCTATCATATACTTTTCTCTTTCATCAGCTTTGCTTCTTACTGGAGTAGTACTTTCTAAATTCTAATTAAAAGAGAAGATAAAAAAATTCACATTCTTTATGCTTTACATCTGTTCTTTTATTAAAGTTCAGGTGAATATTTAAAAGTAATTTCACATCTTCCTATGCTGGATATATCAAGGAAATTTTAAACATGGATATCTGTAGCACACTAAGATAAAATGCTCATTTGAGGAACAGGTGGTCCTCAAAAGTCCATAAACCACATTAAACTTTACAATTTAGCTGAGGCTACATTTCATTTCAGAAGATGCAAAGCTGAAATTCCTGAGTGAGTCATGTAGCTCACCAAGCTCAAAATCAGGATGGTTAGATTGTTTTCTGCTCATTGTAGAATGTATAATAACTCTAGTGACATGATAAAACTTGTTTCTGTGATACAATGTGGGGGGAAACGTCCATCAAAAGAACACACAATTTAGGGATTTGTGTAGGTTTCTCAAAGATCCCAAGTAAATGCCAATGGTTTGTCACAGCAATTAAATTAGAATTGGGTAGAGTGAATCAATATTACCAGGGAAAAAAACTATTTCCATAACAATGAAATTTCTGACATTATCTTACTCTTTGTTTAGGCAATGACTTTTTTTTTTTAAATTAGCTTCAGGTGTACAAAACAATGTAATAGACATTTATCATTTATATCCCTCACAGTGATAATCCCCCTGCCCCTATCTACTACCCCTCTGACAAAGCATACAGCCATTACATTTCCACTGTCTCTATTCCTAATGCTGTACTCCGCTTCTTGTAACTATATATACATATACATGTAATTGTAGTTGACATTCATTATTGTTCAGCTTCAGCTGTACAGTGCAGTTATGAGGCATCTACATCATCCCTGTGGTGTTTTCCCTAAGGGGACAAGTGTCCAACGGATACCCTACAAAATCTTTACAACATTATTGATTACATTCCCTAAATTGACTTTCGTATTCCTGTGGCAATCTTGCAATGACTTTTTAAAGGCTATGCTGACACTCTCCTCGGACTATCTGGACAGTCAGCACCAACAATAAAGTGGTAATAACAGCAATTAGGGAGTTCACTGATTATTATAACTTTTAGTTCACGTAGCTGAGAACACCACCCTAAATTTGAGAGTCCATTTTATTATACACAAAAAGGATCATTATATCAATGCTCAATTATAAATTTTAAAGAACTTGAAATAGGTTTCGGTCAATTCTTTTGAATTGAGTTTTCTAACCTTCACACCCCCATCATTATTTACAACTTGCTGATCTTCGTGTGGTTTTAAATCTTTTCCAGAGTCTTCGTTAGTCTCTTCATCTTTTAATCTATGTACAATAGTTTGAACAGTTTTGACCATATTCTTAAGCTCATCTGGATATGGTGTTGGATATCTCTTTAAATTTCCCTCCTAGAAAAATAAGCAAAATTTAAAATATGAGTAAGTACCTATAATGTCAATCTCAAAATTTAATCTATAATTCATCTTAATTACATTGGTTATCTGGCTCATAAGGGTAACTGAAAAGAGATGATAGGCCTTTGAAAGCATTTTAGGCTCAATAAAAGTATGCTTTCATGAATAGTCAAAGACATCCCAGTTATAGCTTTCACTGTTCTAAAAACTTTTTTTAGCAGATATAAATATATTTATTTCATTTGGAGACACCGTGTTTCCCCGAAAATAAGACCTAGCCGGACAATCAGATCTAATTTGTCTTTTGGAGCAAAAATTAATCTAAGACCTGGTCTATTTTACTATAAGACTGGGTCTTACATAATATAAGACCTGGTAAATATAATACAATACAATACAATACAATACAGAAAAGAATAGAATTGAGTAGAGTAGAGTAGAGTAGAGTAGAGTAGAGTAGAGTAGAGTAGAGTAGAGTAGAGTAGAATAGAATAGAATAGAATAGAATAGAATAGAATAGAATAGAATAGAATAGAATAGAATAGAATAGAATAGAATAGAATAGGACAGAACACTGGGTCTTATATTAATTTTTGCTCCAAAAGACGTTTTGGGGCTGATTGTCCGGCTACGTCTTATTTTCAGGGAAACACTGTGTATGGTGTGGATATTGCCAACATTATCACTGCTTTGAAACAGATCATGCTTTCTAGCTAGGTATTTATCCAGACACATATAAATCACACATTCATATACTATGTTTCATGTGCTGGGAACCAAACACTTCCAAGGTCAACTTAACTACGGTATCATTTTCTGGGATTTAGCGATTTGTATAAAGGGAAAGAATTATATACAAAAGTAACTTGGAAGTGTGTATTTGCTACTTGTATTACTGTGACACACATTCTCAATCCCATAAAGAAACAAAAGGTTCATAACAGAGTTCTTTATCCCTAGAAAATTATGAATAAATCATTACAGAAAGAAAAGGCGGAAAACAATAATCGGTTTCTTTTATATTTAAATACACTACGAAAACTGGTTTTAAATCACATTGTTTTATACTGTTCTCAAATTCTTTCACATGACATATATGATACATAATTAATAAAACTTCAAGTGCCTTGAAAGCAAGGAATGTAACCAATATATTTCTTTGTAACTCCCAAAACAGCACAGTATGGGCATACATGTAAGTATAAATAAATACAATAAATATCAGCAGACCTGTTTCAAATTTGAAGGAGGAAAGAACAGACTCACCCTGGGAGGTGCCTCCCTTTCATCTTTGTCTTCATCACATTCAAATGCCACTTGAGCCCGCTGTTTCCTCTGTTCTTCCCACAATGAAGGATTAAAACTTTCATTATCTGATATGAACATAACTAGGAAAAAAACAAACAAAAAATCCATTATATTTTACTTTAATTATGAAAAATTAAATTATGTAATTCATTAACAATTGTCACCCCAATACATTTAAAAAAAAAAGAAAAATTATTACTTGCTCATTATTTTCTTTATGAGATACATAAGTCAAGACTGGTCAATGTCAGCAGCTACAAAGCTACACTAACAACTAGGCTGTAATTCTAACATTTCTTTACAATATCAATCACATATCTTTTCTTCCCTAAAGCTTATTTTTCTTGTTTTGTTCCTATAGAGTTCCTGAAGAGAATCTAACAATTAAAACAATATAGATATTACACTTAAAACCTATGTAATTTTACTAACCATTGTCACCCCAATAGATTTTAATTAAAACAAAAACACTATCGATATGTGATTTTACACAATTCCTTATAAAAAAAACCATGCTAATAACATGGTAATATATAAATTACTTCATCCAAGTCCTCCCATTCAAAAATAATCTTCCTAATTCCAATAGTGTCCCTTCTGTATTGGGGCTGGGTCGGAAGGGCGAGGAGTTAAAGCAAAAAGCGAGATATTCTGCTTTAAAAAGACAGTGATATATATTACATGACCGCATGTAATTACATCTTTGCATTAAACATTATATATATCTTTACTAAGTAAAGAAAGTGCTTACAAAATATTCCTATATGAAAATATAAGGAAAATTAAAAATTTACCATCAACTCAACACTTACATATCCTGCTATCTGATAATATTAAAGGTAAAGATCTAAGGACTGTTATAGTTTCTTGTTTATTAGGCTGACCAAAAAGCAGCATAAGCACCGAAGGCTTGAGATAAATTTCCAAATCAAATATAAATATCGTACTTTATCTGTTCCTTAAATTGAGGGTCCATTTTTAAGGTACCATTTTTAAGGTAGAGAAATCTTGTGTTGTTTTTTTAAAAAACATGAAAAAAACCCAAAACCTCAAGGCTCTTCTAAATACAACAAAAACTATCATCATTAACATTTTACAGGCTCACCTAAGTGAAACAGGGCAGGGTTGGGACTGTTACCACGTCCATAGCCTTACTTTTCCTGACCTATAGCTTAGTAATAGATTCTCCCCCTGTGGCTTAAACTCAGATTGTCCCGTCCCAGTCCCCTGCTTTAGAAAATTACCCTGAAACTCATATTAATACCCTCAGGCTTATTGATCACAATCTTTAAGGGCTATAATTCTTTCCAGGCTACTCCCATCATTATTCCTAGGTTGCTGACACCACTGGAGAACCACAGTGCCAGAGGGAAGGCTCCATGTAGACTCCTCACATAGCCTTTAGAGGACCACTGAGATTTTCCTTTAAATACACTAAGCTGGTCTGAGAATGTTAAGACAGTTTTTGAAGGTGTTACCCTGCTGCCTTCTCAGATCACTGGTGCTCTGACAATGTAAAGCTTATTCTATAGCCCAACTCCTGTGTCGGTCTATTGGCTAAGCCACGCAGGCAGCATGAGCCCCGGACTTAGTTGCCCTCGGTTTCAAAAGGACATGGTGACCATAAGAACAAAGTAAGGTATGATTCCTGAACGTGAAGCATTTATAACATAAAACAGTATTATTCTGAACAAATGCAAAGAATAAGAGAGTTGCAAACTGTGCCCACACCCAGACCTATTCTCTACTTTCACTTAAGGGTGTGAATACCAGGAAATGGGTGTCATGGTGGGCCATTTTGGAAGCTGCCTTCCACAGTGAGGGGGACCAAAAAAAGAAACAAAAATCCCAATAAACTCCCCCCAAAAAAACCACTCAGAACTAAGGCTGAAAAAAATTAATCCATTTGACCATTACATTATCATCCTATAGAACAGTCTGTATAGTGCAAAATACAACCACAACTTGTTTTCTGCCATTAAATGAGTATAGTATACCTACTCAAAATGTAAGGGATTAAAAGTACCTAAAATTAGCTAATAGAAAAAACTGAAATTCCTGGGATACCCAAATATAGGCAATTTGAACATTTATGCAAAAGTAGAATAATTATCATTTATTTTTAGTCCTTATTTTGGGCTTGTTACCTCTTATTTAATCTCATACTCAAACTAAGAATGCCATGAAACCAAATACTAACAATGGGAATGGAGTTTTGGGATTCAGCTTTTTCTTTGTGTTCATTACATAGTTCAAGAATTTTAATTGCTTTGTGTAGTTGTTTAATAGTTAATGAAGTGGACAATTTGTTTTTGTTTGTGGAATGTAGTTCAAATTGCTAGGAATCCCTACTGACATACTTTTATGGTATATTTGGAAAGGCAAGCAGAGCCAAACAGTTTCCAACAATGTCTATTTCCAGGATTTAGAACCGGGGTGTCCAACCTTTTTTCAATGTTCTTCACCAAGGGCCATATGCGGTAAAATACACAAACAGCGGGCCACTAACTAGAGGTGAAGTACGTATTGCTTCACCTGGTTTATTTAAGTAAACTAAATATATTTTTGGAATTTGTTGCGGGCCAATTATCAATGGATCATGGGCCGCAGTTGGCCCGGGGGCCGCAGTTTGGACACCCTTGATTTAGAAGATTCCCCTCCCATCCCAGGCAGTTAATTTCAATCACCAGCCTAACCCAGAGATCTCTAAGTTTTCGATTATGTCAAAGCAATTTTACACCAGAATTATTTCAGGAGCCCAAAGTAAATAACTCTTACCATGTCTCTCATTCTTGTCAATTTCTGGTAACCTACACGTTCTATCCTTTAGTGTCAATCTCACATCTTTTGAGATTCAGGTTATTAGGTAATATTACTTACTCTACATTTTAGGTGCCACTAGACCTGATCACCCTGACTCAATTCACTGAGGATTATAGTATTTAGTCTTTCTCGTCACTTAAAACCTGCCAATATTCTGAACTGTAACAATGTACGATGACACCACTTCAACACTACAATTTCACAGTTCCTTGAAGCATTCAATTTCAATGTCCATCTACATACACTTCACCCATGTTATTTACAACCATGGTAATACTTAAGACCTTGGCTTCTGTAAAACTTTTCCATCCCTTGACCACTAACTACACTTGTTGTTCCAAATCATTCACTTCCTTATTATTGCGGGTAAAGTTTGAGTTCCTTGAGGTTAAGAAATGAGGTTGTTTCTTTTTCTTCCTGTAAAAACCACTCTAGGTTTTATTTCTGTTTGGCTTGGATTTCATGATCTATGTATTATTTTAGCAACTCTCACCTTTCTTGCCCCGTTTCTTTAAGTCATAACTATCCAACAAAATGCAGGATGTGGTACTCTAATCACCTACCTTCTTTGCTCTGCACCGCTGAATTCTACCAGAGAAAAATGACATAACCTCGTTGCTTAGAATCACTATAAATTTATGGTATTCCCTCTTCTTTGCTACCCAGAAATTCTTCTGTTTATTCCTAGTCAGTCTTTTCTTCCACCCCAAATCACTACCATGCCCCTCATATACCATTCCCCCGACCTCTAGAAAAAATTCTCTCTTTTCACTGAGAAAAGAAACGAAATAAAAACCCTTGGAATGATAATCCCCCTCAACATCCTATTCTCCCTAGTTACAAATTTTTTGTTATCTGGACTACATACTTCCCCTTCTTCCTGTTTAAAACTGATTTCTCTAATTAAGCCCAAGATATCATGTCTTCTCTTTCAAATTTATGTATCATTATTCCCCTTTAGATTATGAGTTTCTTGAAAGCAAGGACTTTTATCTTTAAATACTTAATCTAACACACTGCCTGGCCCATAAGTGGTCAATAAAACAGAATGAATTAAAGGCGAAGAAAGCATCTATTTCTCTCAAAGTATTTATAAAACTCCAACACCAGAACACTGTATTTTCTGACCTATTTCTTAGAGGCATGTGATGAAAGAAAAAGCTTTTCTTATAGTTGAAAAGAAATTCACTTGCTTGATCATACTACTGTAGTTTCTGATTTGGTACTGTGAGTACAGTGTATTACAGTATCATCCTTATAATACCCAGAGTGAAATACTTTAATACATGAACTCTATGAGGACTCTGAATATTATAACCTATCTCAGACATTCCCATTAAAGATTCATCTATTCCAAAACATCTCCAAAATAAAAAATTAGAAGTGGCGAGATTTTATTTTACTACTTCTATTCTTTGTATCAGAAATAAATTTCTTACCTGAACTGTATCTTTTTTTAAGAAAAACAGTAAGAGGCGGTAAGGTAAATTTGAATCATGAAAGTGGAAAATAGTAAAAAGAGAGATCAAGGCATAAGTATACCCATGATTAGAACAGTTTAGAGAAGGGGTCAGCAAACTTTTTCTGTAAATAGCCAGATAATAAATATATTAAGTTTTGTAGCCAAGAGAAAATACCGAGGATATTCTATAGATACTTGAATGAGAGAAATCAAATTTCTACAAAATTTTTGAAAAATTTAAAATAGACCAATAATTGAGTACAATTTTTATAATACAGTTCTAAAGACTGAAATTCTTATTATTGGAATTACATTTTGCTTAATTGGGGTCAACATCAGTATGCACTATCATCAAACTGATGCATAAAAAGTATTTTTATTTCATGGGTGACACAAAAACAGACAACAGGCCAGATCAGGCCCAACGGGCCATAATCTGCCAACCACTTTGACTGGAAAAGTACTATAACTAACAACATTTACCTGATTGTTCCCTGGAAGGGGAACAATCTCACAACTGTATAGGCTAAGCATTAATAACATTAATATAATAAAATCATCGAGATTAAGAATGTTCTTTGGGGACTTTGGTTCAATCACAGGGGAAAAACAATTTTGAGAACCTTTCTTTGGAATAGTATCTGTATTGCTTTCTTTCTAATTTTTCAGTTTTCATTATTTTTCTGAAACAAGAAAAGCAAAATGAAGAATAAGAATGAATTTTCCAAGTTTGCTTTTTCTATACTTTAAGATGGGACACTAAACTATTAAATCTGGCCCACTTTCTGTTTTTACATAGTCTATGATCTAAAAATGGTTTCAAATTGTTAAATGGTTGAGAAAAAAAGCCAAAAAAACAATTATTTTATGACATACAAAAATTACATGCAATCTCAATTTATCCATAAATAAAATTTTATTAGAACACATCTATGCTCATTCATTTACATACTGTCGATAACTGCTTTCACATTAACATGGCAGCATGGAGTAGCTGCAACAGAAACCTGATGTTCTATGAGGCTTAAAATATTTATTAAATGGCCCTTTATTAAAATCGTTTGCCAACACATGTAATAGGACATTAAAGTCTCTTCTCTACACTAAGAATCCATTCCCTCTCTTTCTATAAAGATTGGGTATGGATTTAAATACATGGAAGAAAAATCTTGCTTATAAACCCATTCTTTAAGCCTTAATTACAGAAACTCCAATGAATGAAGCTATTTACCTCTGATATCTCACAAGTCTTACCTGCTAATTGAATTCAAAAGCGGAACGATTTTGCTTCACCCAATTAAATCTCATCAAATATACCCAGGAAATAGTAACTTATCAAAGCCTCTCTCTAAGTCCTTGCCAAGAGCAAGAAATAATTAGCACAGAGAAATAATGAGTTTTCTAATTATTTGTCACTAGTTACGGAACCGAAGTAAAATTATTTTAGTTTTTAGTCTATTAAAGCATTTCAAAGTTGTCTCCTAATAAACCTGCCAAAAAAATGCAAGAATAACAACAGCCAATTTGATTTTGTCACAGTGCTAAGCCCTTTATATCCAGTGTTTCTCATTTTTATAAAAACCCTGCAAAATAAATACTATTATTATTTCAAGACAAGGACACTGAAGCTCAACAGTTTAATTTGCCTATGGTATATTTTATAAATTAAAACTAATGAATAATTTAGATTTCCCCACCCCACCTTAATACATATAACTCTTTATATGTATTAAGAGTTAATTTATCAATAACTTGGGGCCATGAAGATTTTCACTGGTTCCAGAAATATACACACATTAAAATTGTATTTTTAAGTGTCACATATACATCACTCACACACACACACACACACCACATTACAATATATATTAGAAACAATTTATTCTTTAGTCTAAAAGGCTTTCATACCATAATTGTGGAAAAATATTTGTGGCCAATAAAGGGTATATTCCCCCTTCTTGGTAAAATGTAATTAAGAACTTAGAACTTAACATTTACAGTCAGAATTGTATGGGTTAACTTTATCAAGTGTGCACATCCAATGGTAGTATTGAGTCTACAACCAACAACAGAAGTGAACAAAATATTTCCGGGTTTAACAATCCCAATCACATAACACTTAACATGCATTCCTAACATTTAGTTAAATGTGATTTAGAAGAGAGAGATCTGTAATCGAAGTTCACTGTTTAATTTCAAGGAATCATTGTAATGAAGTATATTACATATATATGTACCTCTAAATTCCACTATATACAACCCTGAGATGTAGCCTTCTTCTTCCATTTTCAGAGAACTTTATCGACCTATTCTCTAAATTCCCTTCAAACTAATAAAAGTCTTTGAGACTTAAAATTCGCTTCACACCTTTGCTGTGATTAATATTTTTTAAAAGAAAAGAGATTCTTAAATTCCTACCATCTTCAGTTCTTGGCTGCTGAGGGAACATGTAGTTAGTAAGCACCATTTTCTGGGTCTCTGCATCAGTCTCTTTTTGTAGAGGTATCAGGGGTTTGGACTAGGGAAAAGAAATAAATGTTTTAATTTTTTTCCCCTTCTTCCACCTCCCCACCCCCCACACCGGTTCAAGCCGTTGTTTCTCAGTCTACCTGTGTAGACACAGATCCCTGGCCCATGCTGGTATTATGAGCCTTGCGTTTCCCCAGGCTGAGAGTCAGTTGCCAGTCCTCAGTCAGCTGCTCAAAGCAGCTCACTGCAGCTCTCGCTGGCTGCCGGCGACTTACACTGACAGCTCACAGCAGCCCACGGCAGCTCCTGGCAGCCCAGCTCCAGGAAGAGCTGTTGTTCACAATCTTAGCTGTAGAGGGTGCAGTTCACTGGCCCATGTGGGAATTGAACAGGCAACCTGGGCATTAGGAGCATGGCGCTCCAACCACCTGCGCCACCATGCCAGCCCAAATGTTTAATTTTCAATAATCCTAAAGCAAATACATATCCAGCAATTCTTCTGAATAAGTACTCACCATTTTTTTCTATAAAGTATCAACATGCAGGATATAAAAACAAATTTAAATATAATAATAAAACTTTAAGCATTAATTTAAAGCCTCATAAAAACCTAAAGAATAAAGTTGTTTTTATTATAAAGCAAATTCGTTTTGTACTGCAATTATCACTGATTATCAAGTTGTTTTTTTACAATTTTTTTTATTGGGGAACAGTGTTTTTCTCCAGGGTCCATTGGCTCCAAGTCGTTGTCTTTCAATCTAGTTGTGGAGGGCACAGCTCATCTGCAAGTCCAGTTGCCGTTTTCAACCTTTAGTTGCAGGGGGCGCAGCCCCCCCATACCATGCAGGAATTGAACTGGCAACCTTGTTGAGAGCTCGCGCACTCTTACCAACTGAGCCATCTGGCCACCCATCCAGAGGCTCAGCGGCAGCTCGCTGGCCCATGTGGGAATCAAACCAGCAACCCTGTTGTTCAGAGCTCGTGCTCTAACCAACTGAGCCATTCGGCCACCCCTGATTATCAAGTTTTAAGAGATCATATACTAAATATATCCAAAGCCCACTAATTACTTACTACAGTGATTTAATCAAGCTATAACATAAAAATAAGCCTTTCTATTTAATGGTATTTCTTTTCCCTCATGTATCTCTTATTGTGCCACAAAACTTTTGAATAAAGAAATTTTCAAAACAAACAAAAGGAATAAATCTGTAACGATATTGGAAAATAAGGAAATTATGCCTTCAAGAGCAATTGTGAAAAATCCTTGGAGGTTAGAAATTAAAAGAGAGAAACCAAGAGCAGAGAAACCACAGTCTAAAACAAAGTTGCAGGGGTGGGGGAGCTCATGGCCACTAGCACTGTTCTATACACACCCAAGTGGATACCCCAGAGGTACTTCAAGTCCAATATGCCTAACTGGAACTTAACGTCTTTCCCATAAACATATTTCTTTCTCTGTGGTTCCCTATCTTGGTTATGATATCAAAGTCCACTTAGTACACAAGCAAAATCTCTGAGGCTCATGTTTTCTTTTACTCCCTTTCTTCTCTCACATACATATACTCTTCAAATACTATTGTACTGATGTGACTTTTTTAAGTTATGCCTTAAATATATCAGTTCTTCTCCAGTACTGTTATCATTACTTCAAGCCAACTTTTTCTGCTGCCTTAAGTATGGCAATGCCCTCCAGGTGGTCTCCTCTATCTTCATCCTTGGAACCACCCCCTGCTAAATCCATCTTCCATAATGCAGACCAAACAGAGTTTCTAAAATATCAATTTGATCACAGCATTTGCCTGGTTACACTGGATTCCCCTCTCCTATGAGAGGGTTTACATGTATCATAGGGATCACTTCTTCCTCTTAAATTGATGATATATATGAGTAACTGATCATGACTTTAACGAGCAAATGTCAAATTTGCCTGGAATATTCCCATTTTACACATGGTGTTCTGACATAATTATCATAGATCCCCCTTTCAATACCAAAAGTACCGTAGCCTAGTATGGGTACTAGGTTATAAATTACATAGTAACCCAATTCACAGCAATTTTCCACTGAGCCTGAATATGGCTTCAGAATTCTTAAACAATCTTTCAGAAGCCACATAATTTATCAGAGATGACATGCAAGATAAAAAAAAAATCTATTTACCGTCCTTGAAATACAATGCAAGTTGTTTTGATGGCATATAATACCCTCTATGACCTGGTCCCTGTCTACCTCTTGGGCCTCATTTCCTACTCTTCCATCTAACAAGTTATGCCCTAGTCACAATGAACCACTTAAGAGTTACCGAATATACTAGACTGCTTCACCAGTAAGGGCTTAGGCTCAAGATATTCCTTTTAAGCAGAACACTCTTCCCCTTTCTTTGTTTAAATCCTATTACTCTTTTGAGAAGTAATTAGGTATCGCAGGCATCTACTCTTCTGGGAAACCTAGGCTTACATCCCCAAGTTATGCTCCTCTTCTTTGATCCCGAAGCCTACTCCTACCAAGTATTTTACCACATTGTATTAAAATGGCCCTTTTAAAAGTGTTATTTGGCCCACTTTATTTTGCCTGGCACAATAAATGGTTCTTGAATGAGGAAATGAATAATCAGTTGTTCTGTTCAAGCCTTCAAAGAGAGTCATGAAAAATCATGTTATTGCATGTATTGCCTATAGGTGTACTTCCTACCTGGTCAGTGAATTATTCAGGAGCGATTTACTGTTATAATTCATAATTAAACCACTCTAATATACCTTCTCTCATATACTTTGTTCTTTTCCAAAGCAAAATGACTGATTCTTAAGGGAGGTTTTGTAGCTATGTCGGCTGTTTTACTATTTCTACTTCACTATTTTGTCAGACTAAGGAAAATACAAAGCCCTCAATACCACAATTTTGATTTAAAGTAATTAACAAATGAGGAGCAAGACGAGGAGAATGAGGGAGCATGGTAAATATGGAGCAACTGTATTAGATATTAAATAATTTCACTACAATGAGTCATCTGGCATAATTTTTCTGGCATTGATTTATCCATCACAGTGCTATTATACTAACAGGCTCAGAGTCCTCAAGATTGGGAGCCAGGGCCCAGCAAATGTTTTGTTACTCTAGCCGCAAAACTTCAAATCAAGTTTCAAATGTAAATACTCAATTAAGAGAGATTAGTTAAGAGTTCCATATATGTGAACTGACACATTTAATAGATGAAGTAAACACTTGTATTCAAGCTCTAATAAAAGTAAAGGTATCATCATTTTAACATTTCCTTCCCTAATTTGCAGAATAAGTAAATACTACAGTCTGATTCGTAAGTGTAGACTGACATCAACAAGTAGGTTTCTTTATTGCAGTACACATCAGGATTGTTAATATAATTCCAAAGAGGAGCATAATATAGCCCCCCAGGCAAATGTGACTATTCAACTTACAAAATCTCATGTGACCAGTGTATCCAAACCTTGGGAAAACACAGCTTTAGATAAATTATTATAAGGCATTACTCAAAGTCAAATACTAAGCACTACTTTATGAAAAACATCAGCAAATTGTATATTCAACCCTGCTACTCTTCCAGTGCCTATCAAGCTTCATTTTTCTTTGTAGATCTGAAACACTACATATATAGTTACTTGTTTGTGTCTGTCTCCCATGAGAATATAAACTCAGATGCGAATATAAGATTCTATTTGCTTCACCAATATATCTCTAGATCCCAGAGCATTTCCTGGCCTACTGATAGCTTTCAATAAATGTTTGCCATTTGTAGGAAAGTCCAAGGAATAATAACTCTTAATTCTTTAGAAACACTTCTTTCACACACTTTAGGTGTGTGAAAGTGCACAATTTGAAGTATAATTTAAATTAATTATCAAATTTCTACGGATAGATATCATAGAGGATCACTCTAAAAACTAAAAAGTTAAGGGTATTGTGTCTGATTTCCTAATCTCATATACATTTTTACAGATTTAGGAGAAATTAGACAAGTCCAACAGGATTTATTGTTTATGAATCTACACATATTTCACAAAAATTACCTGTATCTATTTTCTAATATTTTCCTTATATTTATAAAACGGTTTACATGTGTTCAAGAGTGTAACAGGGCCGGCCGGGTGGCTCAGGCGGTTGGAGCTCCGTGCTCCTAACGTCGAAGGCTGCCGTTCGGATTCCCACATGGGCCAATGGGCTCTCAACCACTAGGTTGCCGTTTCAACTCCTTGAGTCCCGCAAGGGATGGTGGGGCTCTGCCCCCTGCAACTAAGATTGAACACGGTACCTTGAGTTGAGCTGCCGCTGAGCTCCCGGATGGCTCAGTTGATTGGAGGGCAGGCTCTCAACCACAAGGTTGCCAGTTTGACTCCCGCAAGGGATGGTGAGCTAACATCCCTTTGTTACTAACTAACAAGGGCAACTGGACCTCGAGCTGAGCTGCGCCCTCTACAACTACGATTGAAAGGACAACAACTTGACTTGGAAAAAATCCTGGAAGTACATATTATTCCCCAACAAAGTCCTGTTCCCCTTCCCCAATAAAATCTTAAAAACAACAAAAAGAGTGTAACTGCACTTAAATGAGACCATTAAATTGGAATGCATAATCATATAGCACAATCGGAATTCCACTAATTTAGAAAAATCAAAATGCCCACCTGATTATCTGAGAGCCACATAGCAGTCAACTGCTGTAGCTTTGTAAAGCTAAAGGGCAAATTCTTTAATCTGTGGGAAAAAATACAAACAAAAATTAAACTTTAAAATGAGAAATGTTAAAATATGAGAGTAAATATAATGGTCTTTTAAACAATGTTATATTATTACATATGAAAACTGGAAGAAAAATAGTTAATTCAGGGAAAACCCCAATACAAGTCTTTGAATAGGATATAAAACAAAATGTTACCTGCATTTATAACAATTAGTTTTTAAAACATAATTATTCAATTGAATAAATTTGGCTGGGGGAAAAATAATCTAATAACCTGAAAATATTGTCTGATAAGAAAAGACAAAGACACATTAAGCAATGTCTCATAAAATTGCTTTGGATAGTTTATTTGTATTTAGAGAGAACAAACTGTTATAGAAAGCACTCTTAGTGACATTCTGTTATAAAAACTGCACTTCTATGTATTTCATTATGAGCCAGTACTTTCATACTCAAGAAGACTATTTTAACATTATAATGAGTAAAAATCAAGTAATACAAGTACCCATTAGACTGCTAAATAAGAATAAAATCCTACTTAAAAATAGAATGTCTACTTAAACCTTCTGTCTTATGCTTATCTACTCTTTTATACCTATCGTTCAAGGTAATTTGTTGGAATTTAGGGCTCTAGTTTTAGGGTATAACGTACAGGTCAAACAAAGGTTTAATTAAAAAAAATAATAGCAGTAGTACTTCTTAAATAAAATGGACCAGTCAGAATTATCCTAAACAGTCGGTAAACTGGGTTAACATTAAAGCTCTGTATGAGTCACCTTAAATCTGAAGTCACCTTAAATGTATGAGTCACCTTAAATCTGAAGTCTTAATTTTCTTCTCTACAAAATGGGAATACCTGTTGTACCATAGGATAGTTTTGAATACTTTATAAGTTACGATGGCAGCAAATCGTAAAAATGATGTAGAGACACTTTCATCATTACAGTAGTTCCACCTTATCCACAGAGGACACATTCCAAGATACCTCCCCCACCAGTAGATGCCTGAAATCAAGGACAGTATGAACCCTATTTTTTTCCCTATACATACATAAATACTATTTTTTCCCCTCTACATACATAAATACATACGTACCTTTTTCCTTTAAAGGAAGCACTTTCTGGCTTCTCTTTGGCATATCCAAATTGTCCACCTCACCACACTTGTCCTTTAGGGCCATTATTAACTAAAATAACAGTTACTTGAACACAAGCACTGTGATACTTCAAGAGTCGCTCTGATAACTGAGAGGGCTACTAAATGACTAACAGGCTGGTAGCATTTACAGTGTGGATACTTTGGATAAAGGGATGATTCACACCCAGAGCGGGATGGCACAAGATTTCATCGCACTACTCAGAAGAGTGCGCAATTTAACATTTATGAAATGTTTATTTCTAGAATTTTCCACTTAAAGTTTTCGGACCACAACTGACTACAAGTAACTGAAACAGTAGAAAGTGAAAACGTGGATAAGTGGTGGGCTACTTTTTTTTTTCACCTCAGGAAAAAATTATGGACAATCTGCTCTTAAACACTGTCACAATTTAGCAACCCTAGTGATCTATTTGCTCCACACCTTGGCTATGCTGTCCAAACTATGTAAGTGCATACCTGATCACACCTTTGCTTAGAAAAATACAAGGAGCAGATTAGATTAAAAGCTTCTTTGTTCAAAGATGAAGATCTGACTTTTGGGACTAAAAAAGGTTGCTATAAAGGAAAGAATAAAAGTTGTGTAGCTGAAGTCAACAGAAAATGACCAATAACCACAGTATGATAATTAACATGAGGTGAAATTAGATCATTCTTTCAGATAAAGATTCTATTAAAAAATAAATACATACGACAAGAACATGCATTAGATTTTCTATCACATATAAGGAAACTTCAATTTCTTCCAATCAGTATCTTCCACAAACCAATTGATGAATACATTATTACACACCTATTGTCACTTAAATTAATGACTTTTAATTTTTCCATATCACCCATTTCCTCTGGAAGCGTCTCAAGTTTATTGGAATGGAGAAATAGCACAGTTAAATTTTTCCAGCTGCCAATCTGAAAGAAAAACAAAATTGGGGATAAAAATTTGGCCTACTGCTTAAGAGACATAATTAAAATATCATTTTCGAAAGTTATTAAAAATACTCTTCTCAAATAGAAAATAAATTACATTTCCCCTTTTCAATTATTAATTTTTCGGTAAGAAGAAAAGCATTTAGGTATCTCCTGTAAATCAAAATAGCTAAGTATTATGCAGAAAATAAATAACTTAGTTACATAATTATTTTTGAAAGAAAATAAAACCACACTAGATAGCTATAACAAAATGAAAATAAGTTTAAAATACATACCTCTGGGGGTAACTGTTGTAGGTAATTATGATCTGCAGCAAAGGTTCTTATATTAGTAAGCTGACCAATTGATGAAGGCAAAGCTTCAATTTCATTGAAGCTGCAATCCAGTTCTTCTACTGATGCTAACCTTTAATGAAGAAAACATACATTATAAAAAGATTTCCTGTATATAATCCAAAACTTAAGAATGCATGAACATCTGAACTTGACTTTAACAAGACTAGCAAAGCTCTATCTCCACTAAGATAAACTTCACCAGTAAAAATCAGCGTATCTTTATTATAAATGTACCCAACCTGTAACCATTGCGTTTTTGGGGCAACTAATTGCTTATTTAAATGTTTATGGAATCTCCTTTAGATGATCTTTATGCAATTATCTGAAAACATATATGGCATGCTGAACTGAAAGTAAAATTTTCTAGCTTATTAATTTATAAAAATCTTACCCTCCTATAGAGTCTGGTAGATACATTAACTGATTTTCATCTATTTTAAGAGTTGTTACATTCTTCAATGAACCTATTGAGAGAAGAAATAATATACAATTTTCCAGCTTGAACTAAAAAGCAATGTGAGCATATACTACATTTGACATGCATCATAACTTTTAAATGAACCTAATCTAAAAGAGACATGACGCCAACCCTGTCACTATTTCCCTACCCTATATTTTCAACTTTCACCTAAATATCACGTCTTACATGGTGCATATTAATCTATTTAACCCCCACGGAAATGTAAGCTTCATGAGAACAGGGACTTATTGTCTGCTTTGCTCATTGTTGTAGTGCTGCTCCTTAAAACAATACCATGGCACAGTTAAGACCATATATATAAACTTGTGGTATTAATGGATTAAAGAAATGGTAATATGAAGATAGTTTCCATAGGAATGTAACAAACTATTCTATGTAATCTATGTACACTAAATACTAAAATAAAAAAAATGGAGTTTAATTTAAAATTAAAAGTGCTGAATAAATTATAGGAGAATCTACAAAATGTAACCTGAGCTAAAATAACTATGCAATTCAATTGAAAATATGTAAAAATGATTTTTGGTTTTTATACTTAAACATCTTGAAGATGCCAAGACTTAAGTTTTGGGTTCTTTAATCAAAATTCAATACTCTTGATGCATCTTCAGACAAGCAACTAGACAACTAAACATTGACATCATAGGATTTGTTAAACTGGTCTGTTTTCTTGTCTGAGTCTAAAATGAAGTAACACTGAAAAAAGTTATCAGATAAGGGTTATGGTTAAGAACTAAACCAAATTTAGATCAACTTAACTCTGTTTTTTAAAAATTACATTTTATTAGTGATAAAGTAAAAGAAAGTAAAGAAAAACACTGAAGTCAACAAAGTAGTAAATTGTGTATCTGCTCACAGCAGGAAAAAAATTCAAGTAAGATTCGTCACTGCAGCAGTACAGCAAAACTATCTCAACAAATCAAGCAATGGCAAAATCTTAATTTCTCAGACTTTTATATTAATACAAATTAATCAATAAATTATAAAGTGATACAAACCGATACTCTCAGGCAGTTGTTGAAGTGAGTTGCTTGATAATAGGAGGTCTTGAAGGTTTTCACATGCTGAAATTCCTTCTTCAACCATTTCAATATTATTTTTAGAAACATCCAAATATGTGAGCTGCTTCAAACTACCGATAAACTATTAGTTAAAAAAAAAAACAAACAGAAGAAATCAAATAAATATCAACTGTAAATAATTTGCAAAAGTTTAGGTTATAAACCTAATACCAAGTTATAACTTATAATTAAATGTTTATACGAGAGAGGAGACTCATAATTTTTTAAAAAAGCCATTAGTAATGTACTCAGTAATAAAGCGAAGAGCTCCTATTAATTTCAGCCCAGCAGAGTGACAATGGACATACACTTTTCTTTGGAAACTCAGCTGTCCATAATCGGCTAGGGAGATAACGCATACAGAGATTCTTATGCTTTAAGTCTGAGAACGAACAAAACGTCATTTGATAAGACGGAAACGACATGGAAAATATCTTAGTTTCACAATTCTCTGGATAAACTGAATTAGGATATAAAGTCAACTGCAAGTTGAGTGGGAAGGACACACTCCATGGTATTAAAAAGACACTATTTTACAAAAATTTATAATGCAAGTGTTCTGATTTTAATCAAGCATGTGTTGACAGTAAAAATAAAACATGATTTGCCTCTATTGAATAGTACTAAGAATTAAATAACCAGGCTTTATTTTTTACTCATTAAAAGTAATTTGAAAATGTACAATTCATAAAACTACAGAGGATATACATAGCAATAAGCAAAGCCATTAAAAAATGGACATACATACCCCTGGAATAAAAGTTAGTCTATTACCATCCATCCAAAATTCTTTCAATCCACTTAGTTGCTCAAGTACTTCAGGCTGTTTGCATAAGGAGGAAGATAGGGGAATCCAATTATTTACTTGAATGTCTTTATTTGGTAAAAAAGCCCCTGGAAATTTCTAATGACAACTTTTAGTTTAAAGGGGAAAAAAAGGCAGAGTCAAAAGTCAAGCCTTTCCGCTCTATTTGTTATTGTACTATTACTAAAGGAGAACTCAAAAATAGACATTTCCTAACAGTAGACTGCATAAAACGCATTTAAGCTTTTGGTTATATAATAGGCTCAAGTATTTACAAAATTAATAAAGAAACAAAAATAAGGGCCATTCCTTTCAAGCGTACAGTAAAAAGATACTCTCACAATCATTACCTGTAAAAAGCTGAATGCTTTTAGGAAAAAAGAGGAAGGAAAAAAGAAATAGGGCAACACATATCTTAAATGCCCAATAAGGAAGGGAAAGGTAAGTAAACTAAGGCATAAAAATATGCCAAGTGTATTCTGTTATTTTTAAACTCCTAGCAACTACATGGTGAAATATTGTTTATAATGTGGTGTTGAGGACCAAAAAATTAATCAGAGTTGTACTGGACCTCGGTATTAAGGCAAAATTTGATCTTGGGCATTTTTGCCCTTGGAGGCTCTTCTGAATGCCTCAAAGATATTTCTGTCACCTCACAAACCTCTGTCCTATCAATGACATTGTGATGGCATAGAGTACCAGTATATCTAATCACCATAACAACATGAGTAATACATAAAAGGCATGTCATTGAAATTTACTGTTAACATGTAAATACAGATAAGAATTCTAGATGCAACTTGGATTAAAAGAAATATTTTGTGCTTTACTTGTTATAATTCCAGTAGTAAGTTTTTTTATTAATGTATAATGTTGGAAGACCAAAATGGACCAAAAATTAATGATTCTGAATGCTGCTCTGGTTCATAAAATTAATAACGATTAAGAATTTTCAAACAGTTAATATGGAAATAGATTAATACACATAAAACAAATACTGAGAAAGTACAACAGCTAGATAATTTAAGCACAAAATACATTTTTTTTCACAAGCAGTAAAACCTCCTACAACACATAATAAAAGCCATCATAACCCATCTTCAATTAAAATACAATAAAGAATATGACAAAGAGTATTTTAGGAAAACATACCACCATGCTCCTCCACTAACTTAACTGAAAGATGACTGTCTATTTAGTGAACAAATGTACATACAATACCCATAGGGCAATCATGCAGTTGACAGTGCTGAGAAATTTTTGTTCTTAAGACTATCATATAAAATATACCACAATTTAACAAAAGCCAAAAACTTGTGGGCATAATGTAAAAATTTTGATGATGATACTCAGGTTCATAAATTCCTCTTCAAACAAATGTATCTAGCTTATTTTGAGTTCTCTTGGAGAAATAACTAAAGTCAAAAAACTGTTTACATGCTCCTTTTCTTTTTCACTCAGCATCAGAGTATGCTTTGCATTCAAGGCAAAAACATAATGCAGAGGTCTCACTACCAACTCAAAAATAACAGTTGTTTCACTCGATGTTTTTTCTTTAGCTATTAAATAAAATTATGGAGAAGTATTTTATCATTGAATAAATTCCTAAGCAAATACTCCCCGGGAAGTAGTACTTTTCCTGGTGCATTCTAGTCATGAAATTTTGTTTTTCGCTTATAATCTCTCCAACTTTCTACTTCCTATGCCTAAAACCTTTTAGTTACCTTTTTCCATGGGTTTCTCATTAATTTTACATTTTGCCTTTATTCCTGTCAGATGTTTCTATCTACCTGGTTAATTTTCCCTCTTAAGAACTTTCATATTTTGTCTCTCAAAAATATGTGTATATCTCTACCCAACTTTATACTTAAAAATGCAGGGAATACACTAATTTTCACATTTTGTTCTTGATGAAATATAAGACTTTTGGATAGTGAGGCTGGTGAGAACTTACCACTTCTGTGAATTCATTACTTCCCAAATCCAGTCTTTCCAGCTGAGTTAGTCTATTCATGGTTCTGTACATAATGGAGTAATAACGAATTAAGTATACAAAAATATCAATTACACGCTAGCTTCAAAATTAATAATGGAAAACATTCGTGTGTCTTGTCTAATGTTTAAGCTTTCACATGTTGACAAAATACAAATAATTTTCTAAGAAAAGAAGTCATCATACAGTTATGACTCAATGACAGGGAGCTGTTCATTGTTAGGCAATTCCCTCGTCCCAACATCATAGATCACACTTACAAACCTAGATGGTTCAGCCTACTGCACACCGAGGCTGTATGGTACAGCTTACTGCTTCTAGGCTACAGCCTGTACAGCACTGAGTACTGCAGGCAACTGTAGCACAATGATAAGTATTTGTCTATTTAAACAGAAAAGTTAGACTAAAAATACAGTACAAAAGATAAAGTGTGTGTATGTGCGCGCGCACATGCACGTGCATGCATCTCCATCATGTCTGGAAATTTCACATATTAGAAATTAGTAAGTAAAATAAAACTCACTTAAAATGTTTTCCCGTTTTTTTCGTGCAAAAAAACAGAACACACATCATAATTGTAATTCACTATACTACTGACCTAACATTAGAAGAAGCAAACTGATTTTCCTCAACCCATCCATTTTAAATATGCCATTCTATCAACACTCCTTTCATTCATCTCACAACACCGATTTTTCTCAAAGCTATTTTATTTAACTTTCATTTATTGAGTGTCTATTATCAGATATTATAATTGTATTTCCCTTACTCATATCTGTCTTTGTCCAGAAAACACATAAGTCAGTTCTAGTTTGCTTTATAACAAAGCACAAGGTGTTTCCAGGATGTTTCTCAAGAAAGATTACATGCTATGATATTTAACTCCTATGTCCATAATGCTGTATCAGGTGGATGTTTCAGAAAAGTAAAGAGGGCTGTGAGGAGGGGGGAGACTGAAAGAAGAAAACAATCTTATTTTTCTTGATTCAATATTCTTATAATGACAAGAAAACACAGAAAATTCACATGTAGCAATTAAATACTGTATCAACAAGGGTTAAGTTATAAAAAAGGGTACATAAAAGAAAAGCAATGCCATTAGAAAAATTCAATTACAAATGACATCCTTAGAAAGTTAAAAGTTTAAACTGATTTAGGAAAACGTAAATGACATGTATATGAAATAGAAAAGAATATATTGTAGAGTTCTAAAAGAGTATCTCCTTCTCATCTTGTAGCTAATACTGGCAACTTTGGTCCTACACATACGCCTCAAAAATCTGAGACACACACAGTTTCATTTTTTCATTTTCAAGTCTTTTCATTTAATATATATCTTCCTACTTTAAGGAGAAAAGGAGAAATAATATGCCTCAAATTTCTTCCTGTTTACCTATAAAATTCTTTTGTATTTAACTCATTTTATCTTTTCCTCTCTTCTCAGAGGAAAAATATACATCCTTTGTGTTCCTGGTACTGTGCCCGCCAATATTAAGATGGTATTAAATTTCACTTTACATATCTAAAACAGCTTTCCCACTGCTGTAATCTTTTGATCATAAAAAGGTTCACTCACATAGCCTGAATGCACATGACTTTCTTTATAGTTTGTGAAGCCTCTAAGGTTTGAATCACAAGTTTTAAAAAGAAAGCAGGAAAGCTGTTTCCCCCCGCCATCTTGGAGCCTGTGGAGGCCTGCTGGGAACAGGATTTCTAAAACGACAAATATGTCTGGAAGGCTGTGGTCCAAAGCTATTTTTGCTGGCTATCAGCGGGGTCTCCGGAACCAGAGAGAGTACACAGATCTTCTTAAAATTGAAGGTGTTTATACTCAAGATAAAATTAAATTCTATCCAGGCAAGAAATGTGCTTATGTGTACAAGGCCAAGAACAACACAGTGACTCCTAGTGGCAAACCGAACTAAACCAGAGTAATCTGGGGAAAGGTAACTGATGCTCATGGAAACAGTGGTATGGTTTGTGCCAAATTCCAAAGAAACCTTACTGCTAAAGCCATACGACACAGAATCCGTGTAATGCTGTATCCCTCAAGGGTTTAAGCTTATTGAAAATAAAGTGGATTTGTTCTCTTGTAGGAAAAAATAAAAGGCAGGACAGACATATATGTAAATATGAATGAAGCTGAGGAGTTAAAATAAGTGAATTACTTATGATATCAGATAGACCATATTAACTGTAGGCTATTTCAGTAAACAATTTACACCTTGGTTATTCAAATTTTCTAGAAAACAGTCAAGTTTTGAGCTAACAAGTCATCAATGTTAGTACCAAATCTGTAAAATATTTAAATCTTTTTAATTTTATTATGAAATTTTAATATGGATAATTCTCACTTTAATTTATATTCACAGCTATCACTATAACACTATAACTCCAATAGTTCCTGTACTGAACAATTACTTGGCTAATACATAATGTCTCTTGAGAATCAAAACTAGGTATGTTCTTTGCCCTCAAAGACTTCCGGTCATGGGTTGGGGGTAAGGTGGAAGGATATAAGTGCAAGTGAGCATGTGCATAAGTTGATCAGGTAAGAAGGGAGTGAAATGTATAAAAAAAGACTAAAGTGGTAAACATCATAACAGATATAAATAAGATGCCACAGAATTTGAATAACTCCTGGGGAACTGGAAGGTGACAATTAACTCCTGACAAATTACAATAGGAGTCAGCAACGTTTCCTGTAAAGGGCCAGACAGTAAAGTATTTCAGTCTTTGCATGTTATCTGTTACAACTACTCCACTGTACCACTATAGAGTAAAAGCAGCCATAGAAAATATGTAAATGAATGAATGTGGTTCCAATGAAACTACTTACAAAACTAGGCAGTGGGTGGGCCAAATTTAATCATAGACTATAGTCTGCCAGTGCCTAAATTGTAAAACATGCAGAAATGAATTCAGGGTGTTTTAAGACATTTCTTTAATAAATGGACACAGATGAGGTCGGCCCGGTGGCTCAGGTGGTTGGAGCACCGTGCTCCTAAATGGACAGATTACACAGTGCATTCTGAGTTTGTAGATCTGTTTCAGTTTTATACTCTATTTGCTCTTCAACTGCCATCTCTTTTTGCTGTTATCTTACCAGTCGGGGGCCCTCCACCTCATTTCTAATTTACAACAGACTACAAAACCAGACAAACTCTTAAAACTGTACTTAGCGGCCTGCACAAGAAGACCCTTTAGCTCTCTCTATTGAGTACTGTGTAAGAGCTCTTGTATATGAACTGGGACCTGTATTTGGGACTCAAGTAGGCGTTACATATTTATTATTTTGACTTTTGTCACACAAGTCTTTCCAAAGAGCTACGAAATCACTATTAAATATCAAATACAGATACACAGATTTTTATATTTAACACCACTAACTAAAAGATGATGACTACAAATGTCAGTCTTTTAAAATAACTTGCACTCATATTTCAGATATTAGAAAGTTAACATTTCTCTAAGGACTTAAGAATTCAAAATTCTAAATTTTAGAAAGGACAGCACCTTTACTTACTTTGGCAACATTTTCAACTGGTTTTCTCTAAGTTCTAATATTTGGAGTTTAATCAATCTGCAAAACAAAGAAAACAAATCAAGCACCTGTGACAAGGACAAAGAATTTAATTAACAAGTTCATGTCATACTCCAAAATTTTAAAACAACCAGTATTTACTGTGCAATTACAATGTGCAGAATACTATGTTAAAATTTACACAGGAATACAAAGTGATACAAAATAAGAAAACACTATTTTATGCTCTCAGAATTAGTGTGTGTGGGGGGAGTGGGAGGAGGAGGAATAAACACTTCCAGACGTATTCAAAGCACAAAATGATGTCCCTAAATATCAAACTTAGAGTACTTTATTTCTCTTTGTAAAAATGCCTTCCAAAATTATTAGCCATTATTAGATTACAGAATAATAATTAAACTTGAGTTCATACATAAGGGAACACAAGGAGACATGGAAAGGAGAAATCCTCTGGCACTTCACTAATGCACAGTCCAATAAATGTGGAGGAAAAATGAGCCAATTAACTGGTACAAAGATGCTAATTAATGCTACAATAGCAATCATATTACAACATGCAAATGTATACCTAAACTTACAAAATGTTACGGGTCAAATATATTTCAACAAAAATAAAAAGTGGTCCAAATGCCAGATACAGAAGAGGAATCTGACAAGTACATGAGTTTTGTATTTGTATGCATGTGTATAAATACATAACATACACAGAGGGTGCCAAAAAATGTATATACATTTTAAGAACGGAAAAAACTGTATTAAAATTGTAATACTCAACATATACCGAGAATAAAAGATGAAGACAAGTAATGTGTATACATTTTTTTAACACCCCTGGTATGTATGTATATAAACATATGAAGTATGATAACGTAGCTCCCATAAGTCATTAGGCTGCAACAACGCTCAGAATTTTTCTTTACTGAAATATAACTGACATTCTGAAATGCAAAAACTTCCTAAATTTTTGGGATCTGAACAATTGCATAGATGCTTGAGAAAATAAAATGTGGATATTTTACAGTTATGTTTTTAGAACAGAATGCTTTTCGTATAATACACATTTTATTCTTTCTGGATGCCCCCCCCCCAAAAAAAATATACATATAATTGACATATAACATTATATTAGTTTCAGGTGTACAACATAATGATTTAATATTTGTACATACTGCGAAATGATCACAATAAGTCTAGTTAACATCCATCACCATACATAGTTACACATTTTTTTCGTTAAGAGGACTCTTAAGAGCTCCTCTCTTAGCAACTTTCAAATATGCAATACAGTATTATTTATTTTTGTAACTGGAAATTTGTACCGTTTTATCACCTTCACCCTTTTAACCTACAACCACTTCTTACCCTTCACATACCCACAGAAATCAGCAATCAATCTGTTCTCTGTGTCTATGAGCTTGGGCTTTTTTGTTTTTTGTTTTTTCAAGATTCCACATATAAGTGAGATCATATGGTATTTGTCCTTATTTTTACATCAAAAAATGACTATATAATTAACATGTAGTTGGATAGCACTTTCTCTAGCAATTAATTAAATACAATAATAATCTGATACCTAGTATTGATTCATTTATTAATTTGTCTTTTCATTTAAAAAAAATTACTCAGGTGTTATGACAAGAACTGTTCTACGTTCAGATACTGGGGAATGGAGGCAGCAATGGCGTACACCCCAAAAACACATTTTCTCTTCTCCAGAATTTTGATTCCAGTGGAGAAGATAGATAAACCAATGATTAGACCATTTTCAAATGTGATAAATGCTAAGACTAAACCATTACTTATTTCAAATATACAAAAATTACCCCAATTTAAACTTTATATTTTGCATTTTTTTCAAAACTGATTCAAGTCTTAAATTACTTTTTCCTTTAAAATTTTTATTGCTTATTGTTTACTTGGAAAAATAAATTCAAAGTAAATAAGTTCTGACAAAACTATAAAAATCATAATGCTTAGAATTACAAAAGAGGAACCTATGAAACTGTAATTAATAGAATTACTAAAGCAACTTGCAGTTTTATAAACTTTACAAGAGCTAACAAGAAAAGGTTTTAGAAGAAACTATAATTTACCTGCCAAAATTAGCTGGCAAGAACTCAAGAAAAGCATCATTCAGATATAACTGGGTTAGGTTTAACAGCTGAGAAAATCCATCAGGAAGCCTATATAAAATATACCAGAATTTAAATTAAATTCACATATATAATTTCAGTCTCTTATTAAAATCTCTCTAAGAATCTAACATGTTCTTAACAGATAATAGTCACCTCTTTACTTTTATCAGTGATTTGCAAATTGAACTTTGTCTTTTACAACTTAACGTATTTCAATGCTATCTTTATCTCTTATAAAAATGTAGTGAGGCAATATTTGTCTCAATAAGATAAAATCTGCACAAAATTGTGAACTATGAATGAGGCACAATACACAGAAATGTATTTATGACATCCATAGGCCCTCTTGAAATTTGCTTCATCTAACATCAATCCAAAGGACTAGGTAAGGAACTCTAAACCTTGACAGCATTGACTCTTGGGGCTGGGTCTTCTGCATTGCTGGATGGTTAGCAGCAACCCTGGCCTCTACTGACTAGAAGCCAGCAGAGGAGCACCATGACAGGCTGTGAAAACCAAATATGTCTCTAGAATTTACCAAATAAACTTGAGGGTAAAATCATCCCCGTTTCAGAACCACTGGTTTAGATTATTTTCAATTTCCACATCTGGCCACTAAATAATCAAATAAAGATTGTGTAATTTTATAATGAGCAAAAGAGAATTATTAATAAACTGAATGCGATTTTAAGGCCATATAAGAACCTATATGTATTAGCTTTACTTTTATTCCCTCCGACTTATAAAATACAGCTCCAGAACTTGATGCTAGAGCAATATTTTCAGATGAAGATAAAGTATCTTTATATGTTTGTCCTGGATTTCACCAAGTACAAAATTTTCTTGCAGTAAGACTATCAGTCTTTGATTCATCTTTCTCCCCTCCATTCTTCTGTCTTACACAGCAAGTAAGGCAATGCTATGTTTAGAAAAACTCATTAAATACAGTATTATATGAAACCTGGTTTCAGCTTAACTATACTATGTTTCACTCTATCATTTTTTTTCACCACTTCTCTTTTGTAAAATATAACAGCTTTGGTACCAGAAAAGTGTTCTGTTTATAGCTAGTACCATCATAAAAGAATATATATGACCTCTATTCTACGGTATAACCAATCACTTGATTTTTTTCCCTTTTCTATTGTTTTTTTCTTCTTGACCTTTCAGTTTCTTTTACTATTTTCAAAAGTTTAAGTACACCACACATTTGATTTGCAGGTGAACACTCTCTTATGTTGTGCAACTATGACCAGGAGACCTGGCTAGTTTCATCTGTGACATTATCTATCTGTGATACCTGGAGCAAAACACTTGCATTACCTGTTTGAATGTCAAATTTACCTTTGCAAAATATGGAGTTGGAAAGCTTATTTAAAAGGTTCTTTTTAAATCTAAAATTGAAATTTTATGTAGATTTAAGATTGACAATAATTGTTCATTAAAATATAGACAGTAATATTCTATTACTATTTCATAGTTGTAATATTCTACCATAGGTTCACAGTTATTCACAATAGTAATTTGTAATTCAACAGAGAACTTACTTGGAAATAGGGTTTACACTGGCCTCCACAACTGTTAAAACTTTACAATTTTTTATATTTTCTGGAAACTCCTGTATTCCTAAAAAATGAACAAATAATTAATGATCAAATTAAAAATCTATTACAAAGAACAAAATAATAATAGTAATAACTGTATACCTTGGAGACTGGAAATTTACCAACTGACCAGATCTAGACATTAACCAAACAGAACTACCTCAGCAATTTCTCTTTTCTCTTGCATCTTTTGTTCATTTGTCTCTTCATAACTGCTAATTACCTTGATTAGTTTTACCTTCCTTTCCTTCTCTTAGCTCTTCTGAAAATTAGTGTCGTCTCTATGTGATAAGGACACATAGAGATGCAGAACATAACATTCTTTCTACTTTTTTCACGTAAAAAGAAGCACCAATTCTTCATACCAATTCTATGTCTGAAGGCAGCTGTTTGTTTTGTTTTGTTTTTAACAGGACTTTTATTCGGGAACAGCGTGTACTTCCAGGCCTTCTTCTTTCCAAGTCAAGTTGTTGTCCTTTCAATCTTAGTTATGTAGGGTGCCGTACGGCAACCTTGTGGTTGAGAGCCCACTGGCCCATGTGGGAATCGAACCGGCAGCCTTCGGAGTTAGGAGCATGGAGCTCTAACTGCCTGAGCCACCGGCCCAGCCCGTGAAGGCAGCTGTATACCAATACTTTTGTTAAATACCAGAAAAAAGTTGTGACAAGTCATGTAACAGTAAAAGCTTCCAAGTACTTATTTTTATTTCTGTAACTTGTCTCAGCAAAAATATAGTAACAGTAATTTATGAACAAGCAATAATCCATACACCAACTTCAAGTAGCACTGTTGTATTCTAGACTAAAGGAGTGCCAATTAATAACTTTTTTATTAAATGTACTGGGGTGACATTGGTTAATAAAATTATGTAGGTTTCAAGTGTACAATTCGATAATACTCATACATCATCTATATATTGCATTGTGTGGTCACCACCCAAAGTCAAATCTCCTTCCATCACTATATATTTGACACCCTTTACCTAATCCTTACCCTCTGGTAACCACTAAATTGTTGTCTGTGTCTATGAATTTTTGTTTGTTTCTTTTCTTGTTCATTTGTTCCTTTCAGTTTTATATCCAACACAATTAACAATTTTTTAAATATTCCAAAATTTCTGTGTTTGTAAGACCCCATTCCCTCCACTAACTTGATATGATTATTCAACAGAGGTGACACTAGAAGATCATTTAAGCCTCTCTCAAAAGATTTCATCACTATATGATTCTAAGCAAGTTACCACAGTGCCAAGCATACAATTTCAGGTGATGAAAAATAAATAACGCAATATCACCGACTGGCAAATACAGTAATAACTGTTCCGCCAAAACTCATCAATGGATGCTAAAATTAGTGGGTAAAAAACTGCTAAGAAACAGGGTATTAGTACAGTTTCAAAGTTTCTCTCCAAAAGATACTTATCATAATAGAAAAAAAGTAACTTTACAGTGAAGAAATCTCACAGGCACCACCTTAAACTGCTTCCCAGTCAGTTTCACCAGTCACCGTCACGCGACACCTAATCTGAGGTGCACTGAGGAGGGACGCAACATCACTGCTGTCCCATTCTTGCCAAAAACACACAACCTGAATTTAATCATAAGCAAACATCAACTAAATCCAAAAAAGGGAAATTGTAAGAGGCCAGTAATCTTCAAAACTGTCAAGTTGAAAAAACAAAAAGTTACAAACAAAGGAAGACTGAGAAACTACCCAGATAAAGAGGAGACCCGAGAGACCTGACAGTGGTTGAGTACCCACACCTACTACAACAACTATTAACACACACACACACACACACACACACACACACACACACACACGGAAAATCTCGGTAAGACTGGGGGACTGTATCAATGCTAATATCTATATAGGTCTAAAACATTTCAAAATGTTACCACTGGGAAAAACTAGGTAACGAGTACACAGGACCACTCTGTAATGTTTCTTACAACTGCATATGAAGTGACAATTATTTCAATAAAAATTTCAATTAAAAAAATCTGGGTTTAATGATATGGTAAGGAAAGGTTTTTATTATCACTGTTGTTATTACACATTCAATTTCTCTAACAGTTTCAAAATAATTCAGTTTTCAATTTCAGTTTTAGGAACTGTCACTTTTGCTGGAATTTATGGAGTTCACGTCACTCTTCAAATCAGGAAATGTAAACACTGAGAGATATTTAATGATATTAAGGAATTATTGTTAGCTGTTATTTTTTAAGTGTGATAATACTAAGAGTGGTTTCATCTTGAAATACTTATGTATGAAAGGTTGTGATTTGCTTAGAACAATCAGAAGTGGGAAGTAGGAGGTATAGACGACACTACAACATATTGATAAATGTTAAAGCTGGTTGAGAGGTACATCAGGTTTATTATATTCTCTCTCCTTTTGTAAATGCTGAAATAGTCCAAAACAGACTCAAAGAAAACAGAGAATAAATAGGATTAACAGAAAAGGACTTTAAAACAGCCATTGCTGTTAAAGGGAACAAAATGAATAATGTGATGGGGAGGAAAATGTTTAATGTAACAAATAAATGGAAACTTTACAAATGAAAAATACAATATCTGAACAAAAAATGCATGGGATAGAATTAAAATAAGATTAGACACTGAAGAAGAAAAGCTAGCCAGACGACATGGCAAAAGAAACTAGCCAATCTGAAATATACGGAGAAAACAGAATTTAAAAAATATGAAAAATACCCAGTGATCTGAGACAATATTAAGCAGGCTAATGTATAGAAGTCTGTTTAGCAGTCACCAGTAAGTATACATGCTCTTTGAGGGGAGAACCTCTGCCTCTCTTCTTCACTACTGGAATAGGACATGGCACCATAGTTATTAACAACGTCACTAGATACTTCCAAATTCCTCTCCAGAGTAGCAATACCAATTTTTATATTACACCTATTTACACAAGATCTTGTTGACATTTGACATTGTCTTTATTTTTTTGCCTATATACGGGGTGCACCAGAAAGAGATATAAATTAAAACCAGACATTTTCCTGACATTTTCCAGTGACACTGAATATATATTTTTATGTTTACTGATCATTTTTATTTCTTTTTTTAACTCCCTGTTCACTGAAGTTTCCATTGGATCACCTTGTAATTATTTATAAGCAGATTTTAAAACACCAGTATATCAAATGTTTTCTCACAGCCTGTCTGTCATCTATTATTTTTATTTATATATTTTGTTATGTAGACATTTCGATCCTTTATTGCTGTGCTTTTTATATGTTAAATAAATCTTTTCTACACCAAAGTCATAAAAATATTCCCTTACATTTTATAATAGTAATTTTTTTGTTTTTCATATTACTATTCTTAATCCCTTTGTAATTTTAGTATATACTGTAAAGTAAGTCTTTATTTTCACTATTTCCCATATAAAAACATTGTGCCAACACTCATAAAGCCTTTGTTTTCCTTATTCCATTGATTTAGAGAGATACTTCTGTCATACTGCAAATTCTCACATGGTTGTATTCCTGGACACTTTTCTGGACACTCTTCTACTGATCTATTCCATAGTTTTGTGCTTTTCCTCTGTTTGGTTCATACTGTAGTTTGTGTTAAATTCTTCTCTAGGAATGTGTGATAGATTGATTACATCAGTGGCCTCATTCCCTACACAACTCTGCAATGTGATGTTCCAGCTCCTCCCATCAAAACATTAAGTATAAGGTCCCTAATCCTGCTTCTGGGCTCAGTCATCTGTTCTGCTTTGGCCAATGAAACACTAGCACAGTTGATGAAATCAAGTGTTCAAAAAAGCCCTGGCTAATTTCCACTAGCTCTCAGGTTCCTCTTCCCGTTTTGTGAGAACATGCCTGAAATGTCTGGGCTAGCCTGCAGGAGGATGAGATGTACAGCAGTCATTCCGTCATCCCAGCAGAGGACTCCCAGAACTTCCATTGCAACTATCATTATATAGTTTTATTATTAAAGTTTATCACTCGTACAGACTGAGCTGCAGACTTCCCCTCCTTTCTCTAATCTCTAGAATAGTCTTTATAATTTAGGGATTATCCCATCCCATGAAGGTTTAGTCAAACTTGTCCCTAAAAGTAAGCCTCGTAGTTTTTCTGACTAATAATTCAATTTAATATTGTATTCATTGGTCTTTTCAGTTTTCTACTTCTTCTTGAGTTGATTTTGGAAATTTATTTTTCATTTCATCTAAGTTTTAGTATTTAGTGGCTTCGTAGTATTCGTTCTTTTTCTTTTGAGTGAAAAGTAATTTTGAAATAAAATGATGGTAATAGGGATGTGAGAGATGTTGCTTTTGGAGGGTATGAGGGACAGAAGAATTTTCTTAATGGCAAAATAAAAACTTGAGAACCCTATTACAAGTCCCCAAATTGGAACGACTAATCTACAAAGCTTTTCTTTTTCCTGAACATTTAACAAAAATTCCAATTATAAATTCATTGTTTATACAATGAATTACTTCATTGTATCTTAGTATTTGTGTAGTTATTACTGCTAATAGGCTGACCCAATTCTCTAAATCTAAGCACATGCAACTAGAATACTGTACCTTTGTACAACAAACATTTTGCTAAATGTGACTTACCTACCAATAACAACACCCATATTTTTACACTAATTTTCTTTTCTCATTAATTTACATACAAAATATTTAAGGTTACTGAATCTTCTTCTTTAGGAAGTAAGTTCTTATAAAAGTTCTTCAACCTACAATTTGTTTCAAGTGGTAGTGGTAATTCTATTGAAGATACATTAAAATAACTCTCCTAGTGTATTAAAATAGTACCCTTTGCTAAATTGGCTGTATTTTTTAATGGGGGTAGTTGCAGGTCTAAGGGATATCTGGTGGCAACTCAGGGCTCTCAGGGCAGATGTGAGAGACATGGAGGAAAAGTGCAAAACAGGAAGGAGTTTTGAATTATGAAAAGGTTGCTATAAACTTTTTTTTAAAAATCACTTTATGGACATATTTCATTTCTTTTAGGTAAGCACTAAGGAATGGAAGTGTTAGTTATATGTCTACTGATGTGGTGAATTACACTGATTAATTTTCAAATATCAAACCAACTTTTAATGCCTGGAATGGGCCCAACTTGGTTGTGGTGTGTAATTTTTATCATACACTCTAAAAAAAAATAAAACATTCCACATGTACAGGGAGGGCAGGGGAAGAACATTCTATACCCTCTCCTTAACACCACCCCCATCATTTTAAAACTTAGCTAAATGTCTCATTTCTTTGTCTTTGATTAAAGTCCATAAAGTGTCTTAAAATAGTGTATATAAAAGATATTATTCCAAAGGTACAATATTTTTTGTATATGATAAAGACTACTTACGGAGAAAAAGACCAAAAATTTATAGTATATTCTACTGATCTAAAATTATATATGGAGAGTGTATAATTTCAAGAATTCTGTATTAGACTTCTACAAGTTTAATATTTAACGCAAAATAACACTTATATCATCTTTCACAATACAAACACATACTTCAAACTAAATAAAATGAAGCAGTAGATTAGATATTACAAAACATGGTTATCCTCTTTGTATTACTGTTATTAGGTACAGAAGAACTCTTTCTATACTGCTGAGAGAGAAAATACCTCCTGACATCTATCAACTAACTAATCGTGGTCTTACTATGAACTAGCTGCCTGGCATTCAAACGGAGGCCTTGGTATTCTCCTGTTGAATTAAAACAATTTCACAGAATGTTGACAGCGAACTAGGCTATTCTTTGACTATGACAAATCAAGGCAAAAGCAAATTTGTACTCATGTCTGAACAAAGATAAAATATGAACATTGTTCAAGCCATAAAATACCAAACAACCTCCCTCTAAATTAATGAGTGACTATTTCTTTACCAATTACAGCTTTAGCCTTGCTATATAATCTGTCCTATAAATAATTATTAAGAGTCCCAATTAAATAATTACCCCTATTTCTTGACAGTTTCCCATCCACAGCAAACCTTCATATGCTTAAACCCTCCCCCAAATCACAAAACAAAAGCCAAGTCCTATAACAAGTTTTTTAACACCCTCCGAGATTCCCCTTCCTTTCCTTTGGGGTTTTTGCCTGCTGCATCAAATAATAAAGCCAAATTGTTCAACCATGCATGAGTTCCTGGTGATCTCTGCTTGGAGAGGGCATCAATACTGCAATATCCTAAATGTAGAATGTAAATTAATAGTGGTTCCTTACTGTTTCTGCACTTTAAAGCTATGGTAATAAATAAACAGTACAGAATATAACACTGAGTTCCAGTCAAAACAGTCTGAACCAGGAATTGAAAACTCAAAAAATTTTTTGGAGGATAAGAGATTATGATCCAATAATCTCTTGGATCATATACAACACAAGAGTGGTAAGGACTATGGTAAGGCACAGTGCGTGCACACCGGTTACCGTCTATAATACTAACACACTGATCGTTGGTCTAAATAATTTTAAAGTTCCAGGTCAGTTTAACATACGGTTTTTCTTCTTTTATTATCTTAAAAAATTTAAAAAATCAATGTATTAAAACAGCTGAACTTAAACAACATTAGCTATTAAGCAAATTAGCAATTTTAGAAATTTTAAAACACAAGGGAAAAATATAGTGACTTCCCCAGCAATCTGTAATTTCCCTGTCATCAATTTAACTTCTTTGACCAGTTTGTCCTCAATCATCAGATTTTCTCAGGTTCAATGTACTGCTTTCAATTGACCACAAACTTCCAATTCATTCTTCCTGGGTTTTTTGACTCAAAAAACAAGGCCTTATTTAACCTCTTTAGAATTCCCCTATCAGATAGAAAGATCTGAGTACTCTTTGTGGTTTCTCTACCTTATACCTGGCTTTCTATTCAGTGTGCTCACATAGGAAAGTTAATGACTATTGTATATAGTCTTCATTTCTTTTATCTCTCCTCCCCACCAGCTTTCCCTATCAACCACGTTGCCAGAATGTTTAATCATCATCCCTATTAGTCTTCTCAAAAAGATAGGCTATTTGAACACAACAGATGATAATTTTTCTAACACAAGTTGCTATTTGCAGTGGCTTGGGACAGCAGCTTGACAAACTTTTTATTTCTTTAAAAAGTTAACAATAAACCAAAATTTTAGACATGAAATTGAAGGGCAAATTAAGATTCATAAATTAACACTCCAGTTTTATCATAGAGTGTAAATGATTAAAAATGAAGTCTTTATGAAATAAAGACAAATAGTAATATCTTTAATTTATACACTTCCTATACACAGAATGGTCCAAAATGTGGTTGGTAGTATCATGAGGCAGGCGGGGAAGTAGTAATATTGATAATATTATATAGACTAGAATTAGATTAATTTATTATATATAAAAAACAATAAACAGAAAAGCAATGTTTAGAGTTCAATTCCTATTCCTAAAAAAGTGTTTTAATCACTAAACCATATTACCTGGCCAGTTGAAAAACTCTGGAAGAATTATGCAAATCATTAAGAAACTAAAAAAAATCTAAAAGTAAAAAATCTTAAAACAAGTGCTCTTAAATAAATATAGCTTGCTAAAACATAAATAAAATATGCCACAATGTTTTCTGCCTCTTCCAAGCAGGGAATACAGCTAATGAGTATGAAGACAGTATCTGGAACATTAAAGAAAAACACCTAAACGGAGAAACTCTAGAGCTTAGATAAACAATTATAACATCTTATTCAAGATTTTACATGATTAGATATTACAGAGTAAAAATTCAGGAGTAATCCAATTTTCTCACTCAGAACCTAAGATAAAACTTTCATCCATCTCTAAAATAGTGGTCATCTGAATACTATTATAAAAATTTTAATAATTTCAAAATCTGACAACTACTACTGTTTACTAACCTTTCTTTAATACGTAGGATAAAGTAGCATTTGACATGTGGCAGTTTATGAATAATATTGGGCTATACTATTCCATCTCTTACTAATTTTGCATATTGCCCTGCTTGTCTTTTCCATTTTTTCATTTAGCAATTCAGCAATTACTTTTTGACCACCTACTATTATGTGTCAGTACTCTAAAAGATGGGGAAACATTGGTGTACCAGAACAACATTCTGACCTAATAATCGAGACCTTTCCTGACATTCCTAGGTCTAGGATGCTCTGTGCTACTACTTCCTGATGTATATTCTTCTAATTCCCTTGTTTCATTCAGCAACTTATCACGCTATAGAACTGTTTATTACTAATGGGCTCCACTATTAGGCTGTCATTTTTTGGCAAGCTGGGTAGGAACTATATTTTATTAATCTGTATACACTGAATGCTAAGTGCCTGACACTCATTCTAAAATGTACAAATGTCTACTTCTCTCTCACTCCGAGGTAAGCCCTTAACATTTTGGAATATAGCTTCCATTTTCTTCAATGTACATCAAACTTAACAAAGACTGTCATCCCAGGAGACCAATGACCATGTCATTTTACTTCTCATTATTAATTGCAATCTTACCTCCCAATAAAATACTTGGTACAGAGTGGTCGCTCAATAAATATTTGTCGATGTTCAATTCATTTATAATGTTGCACAATATACATATTTTTTTTTACCCTTTAACAGTACAGTGTAAATATTTCATATCAGTATTGATGGAGCTACATTAGGCTCTATTCTCATGGCTATATCAAACTGTGTAATCAACAACAGATGTAACATTTCTGGTCAAGATGGCAGGGTAGTTAAGTGCTCTGTTTCCATCCTCTCACGACTACATCAAAATTACAAATGAAGTACAGAACAAGCACCATTGAGAATCGCCTGAACTCTCGCTGAACAGAACTCCTATAACTAAGGATATAGAGAAGAAGCCACGTCGAGACTGGTGGGAGGGGTGGAGAAATGGAGAAGGCTGGCCCCCAGGCCAACCTGTGGCAGTTGAAGATTGGGAAAGATGTCTTGGCTGTGGAGGTCTGCCCTGGGGATGGTGGGGAGAGGGGTCCCAGACCCACAGTGGGCTCCTCAGTTCAGGGGTCCAATGCCAGGAAGAGAAGTCTCCATGATTTCTGGCTATGAAAACCAGCAGGATTGCGGTTGAGTAGGACAGAAGGCAGCTGGCATCCCAGGAATTCCTCTTGGGGCTCCCATACATGGACTAGCTAGTAGATTTGCTTGCTCTGGCCTCCAGCACTGCAGCATCAGCTTGAGAAGTGCCACGGACATAAGGGAAGGAACTGAATTGTCTGGCTTCAGAGTGAGAGCTGGAGGGGAAGCTTTCTCCCAGATAGAAGTACTGGCTGAAGCTATTGTTCATTTGTTGAGCTGTCCCCCACCAGTGTGCAGATACAGACAGCCATCATATCTGAGTCTCCACCACCCTGGCTAACACTCTTCGCCCCGTCCTGGTGATTCCCTGAGACCCCATCCCCACCAACTAGCAGGCCCACCCAAGCCGCTTCCAGTGGCTTTTCCATATAAATGGCCTCAGGCTACAGACTTTCTAAAAGCTCTTAAAGGTTCAGATACCCCAAACAAGATGCACCTGGCCTCGGTGTGCCATGTACCTGTTGCTAAGCAGCCCCCAGCACCAGTGGTAATGGACCTCAGTTCACAGCTCAGCCTCTCCCAGGTACCTCCAAGCCCAGCACAGGTGGAAGACATCTGTGTATCACTTTATGGCTCATGCCACGTGGTCCGGGCAGGGCACAGGCAGAAGCTGAACGTGGCCTGTGGCAGGACAGTGCAGGAGCACCACCAGGACACCTCCAGAGATGACATACCCAAAAGGCAGACTGGGCAGGCACCAGAGCCCCACTAAAGTGAACCCTGCTCCTGCACAAGTTACTCCACTATAGTCACAGCTAGTCCTCACAACTAATCAGCCATAGGGTCTATCTCTCACACTGGTATACAAAAACAGCAACTAAGGCTTAACTACAGAAGGGCACACACAACCCACACAAGGGACACACTTGCAACACCTGGCTCAGGTGACCAGGGAGACTGTCCCACTGGGCGCCACAGAACACCTACTACGTAAGGACACAAACTACGTAAGGCCACACTACTATGACCAGGACACATAGCAGCTCTAACTAATACATAGAAACAAACACAGGAAGTCAGCCAAAATGGAGAGATAAAGAAACATGTCCCAAATAAAAGAATAGAACAAAGCTTTAGAAAAAGAACTGAACAAAATGGAGACAAACAATCTACCAGATGCAGAGTTCAAAAACAGTGGTTATAAGTATGATCAATGATCTCAGGGAAAGCTACAAGAGATAGAACTTCAAATGAGAACCAGTCAAAAAGGAAGAATATATAACTGAAATAAAGAATACATTAGAGGGAATCAACAGATTAGATGAAGCAGAGGTCTGAAGCAGTGATTTGGACGATAAGATGAAAACACCCAATAAGCACAGCAAAAAGAAAAAAAGAATCCAAAAAAAAAAAATGAGAGTTTAAGGGGCCTCCAAGACGATATCAAGTGTACCAATGTTTGCATCATAGGGGTACCAGAAGGAGAAGAGAGAGGGCAAGGAATTGGAAAATGATTTGAAGAAATAATGACTAAAACCTTCCTTAACCTGGCAAAGAAAACAGACATTCAAGCCCAGGAAGCACAGAGAGTCCCAAACATGAACCCAATAGGCCCACACCAAGACACATAATAATAAAAATGCCAAAGGTTAAAAACAAAGAGAGAGGCTTAAAAGCAGCAAAAAAAAAAAAAAAAAAAGACATTTATCTACAAAGGAGTTGCCATAAGACTGTCACCTGATTTCTCAACGGAAACTTTATAGGCTAGAAGGGACTGGCACGAAATAGTCAAAGTAATGAAAATCAAATGCCTATGACAAAGATTCCTCTACCCAGCAAAGCTATTATTTCAAATTGAAGGAGAGTCTTTCTGTCTGGCTGCAGCCATCAGGTAAGCCAAGATGGGCACTTTTAAGTACATCAGGAAATATGGAGGAAGAAGCAGTGTGATGTAATGTAGTTTCTTCTCAGGATGCACTGTTGGCAGTAACGCCAGCTCTCTGCACTTCACAGGGCCCTCTGCCTCACCCGGCCCGATAAAGCATGCAGGCTGGGAAACAAGGCCAAGCAAGTTTATGTCCTATGTTGGGTTAGTGTGAGCTGTGGTGGCCACAAATACCCCGTTTCTATGGGAAGCTTGTCCTTCACAGTGTTAACAAGCTAAAGTTTGCTTGAAACCTTCAGTCTGTTGGTGAGGAGCAAGTTGGGCACCACTGAGGGGCTCTGAGAGTCCTGAATTCTTACTGGGTTAGTGAAGATTCCACATACAAATTCTTTGAGGTTATCTTCATTAATCCATTCCATAAAGCTATCAGACGGAATCCTGACACAGTGGACAACCAAACCAGTCCACAGCACAGGGAGATGCAAGGGCTGACATCCGCAGGCCAGAAAAGCCATGGCCTTGGACAGGAGCACAAGCTCCACCGCACTATTGATGGTTCTCACCATGCAGCTTTGAGAAGGCGCTCTACTCTCCAGCTCCACAGTTACCGCTAATACCGAGTAATGTTTGTAAAATGCTTACCTAATAAACAATTCAGGACAGTCATGTTTGCTTAAAAGTGTTCTTCATCTGTTAAAACCAGTTGTCTGCAGATTATTTTCATGAATGCATTGTCAAATCATGAAAGTTAAAGTGTAATAACGTTTGAAGACTGTAAGTGATGGTCTATTTTGTTTCTCATAACATACTTTTGTCTTTGCTTTATCTTAATAAGGAATTTATATGTCAGTGATTAAAATGCTGCTTGGTATAATAGGTGAAAAATAAATTCTGTGAAAGAGGAGTGTAGCACTAGCGATGGAGATTTGCTGGTGCCTATGGTGAAACTTATAGCTTTATTGGGGTAATGCAATGCTGCTGGTGTACTCTCAAGGGGCTGTGTTTTGGAGTTTGGCAAGGACAAACATTTTAAATTGAATTTTGCTTGGAAATGTGAAGGATACACTAATCCATTCTCATGATCATGAAGAAAAATAAGTTGACTATGGGGCTCACATTTTTTGGATTTAACCCAATATTCTGTTTACATAACTGCTGGTTCTGAAAAGAGAAAAGTTTAAAAGAATGCCACTATTATCAGGAAAACTGAACAATCCTGTTGCAGGGGAGTTCTCTTACAAATGAAACGAATCCTACTTAACCTACACAAAATTGGCTTGGTCTCCACAATACTACTATTGAAGTTCACAAAAGGTGGAGGCTGCTGGTTCAAGCCCATGATTCTATGTGACCTGTAGAATACTGAATTTCATGCAAAATAGTCAGTAATGGTAATTACGCTGTTGTATACCGAAACTGAAGGAAATTGAATATAAAGTAAATGAGAAGAGAATTATTAGCCTTAAGGTTGTTGTGTTAATTTGTGACCATTATGAGCTCTCTAGCCATCTTAAGGGAAAAACTATGGTTGGCTTTATTTAAGAGCACTTAATTGGCTTAGTTCAGTCAGTCTTAAAAGTTATCTTGGGTCAACCTACTTGATCCATTCCCATAAGGCTACTGAGAATAGTCATGTAGTTGGTATCAATACAAGTTCATGGTTTCCAATCTAACCTTATGCACTGTCTAGTTATTTTTTTATCCCTATTCAAACTACCCTCAAAATCCTTACCCTTCCACAAAATTTCCAGGCGGTCAGTTGTGCTCACTTTAATGTTAAAGCATACCACCACATTCTGTTTTTCTCATGTTTTCAAATAGACTGGGCTTCTGTTTCCCAGAGGGAACTAACATATGTAGGAAATACAGAAGAGGAATTGCCCTAATTTCTAATTCTGTGCTTGTTGACTTAAGATTCCAAAGTCTAATTGCTGGTTTCCTTGAACCAATTTTTCTATTTTCTTCAGGGGTCTTAAAAGGCTCAGGTAAACGATTTCCAGAAAACATGTAGCAGACTCTTAAAACCTTGAGACCTAAATTCCTTTCCACTCAAAAATCTTGAACCATCTATTTTGTGTGTAAAGGTTGTTCAACTAAAGGAATAAATGTCTATTAAACTAATATATACATATAAAATAATAATATTTATATAATTATATATATAAAATAGAATTGAAGGAGCGATAAAGAGCTTCCCACACAAGAAAAAGCTAAAGGAGTTTCATAACCACCAAACCTGTTATTATAAGAAATGCTAAAAGGACATCTTTAAGAAGAAGAAAAGATCAAAAACATGAATAACAAAATAGCAATAACAACATATCTATCAACAATTACTTTCAATGTAAATGGATCAAATATTACAATCAAAAGACAGAGAGTAGCTGAACAGGTAAGAAAATAAAATCATTACACATGCTGCCTAGAAGAGACTCACTTCAGATTAAAAGACACACTCAGGAGCCGGCCCAGTGGCTCAGGCGGTCAGAGCTCCATGCTCCTAACTCCGAAGGCTGCCGGTTCGATTCCCACATGGGCCAGTGGGCTCTCAATCACAAGGTTGCCAGTTCGATTCCTTGAGTCCTGCAAGGGATGGTGGGCAGCGACCCCTGCAACTAAGATTGAACACAACACGGCACCTTGAGCTGAGTTGCAGCTGAGCTCCCAGGTGGCTCAGTTGGTTGGAGCGCATCCTCTCAACCACAGGTTGCCGATTCGACTCCTACAAGGGATGGTGGGCTGCGACCCCTGCAACTAACAATGGCAACTGGACCTGGACCTGAACTGCGCCCTCCACAAGTAAGGCTGAAAGGACAACAACTTGAAGCCGAACGGCATCCTCCACAACTAAGATTGAAAGGACAACAACTTGACTAGGAAAAAAGTCCTGGAAGTACACACTATTCCCCAATAAAAAAAGTCCTGTTCCCCTTCCCCAGTAAAATCTTTTGAAAAAAAAGAAAAAAAAGAAGACACACATAGACTGAAAGTAAAGGGATGGGAAAAAGATATTTCATGAAAATGAAAAAAAAAAAAAGCTAGGGTAGCAACACTTCTAAGACAAAACAGACTTTAAAACTAAACAAAGACTATAGCAAGAGACAAAACGGGACCCAATAATCCGACTTCTGGGTATTTATCCAGAGAAACCCAAAAACTACTTCGAAGGGACATGTACGTCCGTATGTTCACTGCAGTATTATTTACAATAGCCAAGATATGCCGGCAACCTGGATGCCTATCAATGGATGAACAGATAGAGAGGTGGTACATATCTACAATGGAATATTACTCAGCCATAAAAAAGAATGAAATCTTGCCATTTGCAACATCAATGGACCTAGAGGGTACTGTGTTGAGTGGAGTAAGTCAAAGACAAATGCTACATAATTTCACTTATACGTGGAATCTAAAGAACAAAATAAATAAACAAACAAAACAGAAACAGACTCATAGTTACAGAGAACATTTTGATGGTTGCCATGTAGGAGGGGAGTTGGGGAACGGGTGAAAAAGGGGAAGGATTAAGAAGTACAAATCGGTAGTTACAAAATAGTCCTGGGAATGTATAGCATAAGAAATACAGTCAATAATCAGTAGTAGTGTTTCCCCAAAAATAAGACCTAGCCGGACAATCAGCTCTAATGCGTCTTTTGGAGCAAAAATTAATATAAGACCCGGTATTATAGTATTATATCATATTATGTTATGTTATATTATGTCCGGTCTTATATTAATTTTTGCTCCAAAAGATGCATTAGAGCTGATTGTCCGGCTAGGTCTTATTTTTGGGGAAACACGGTAAATATCCATGGTGTCAGATGGGTACGAGATTTACTGGGATAATCACTCTGTAAGTTATATAAATGTATCATCACTATGTTATACACCTGAAACTAATACACTGCATGTAAACTGTGATTGGAAAATAAGTTATTATAAAAACACAATGGACATTACACTTGTTACTACTTCTTTATTACAAACAGGGCAGTGAATATATATATTAGGTTGGTGCAAAAGTAACTGCAGTTTAAAAGGTTAAAATTGCAAAAACCACAATTACTTATGCATAAACCTAATAAATATGTAAATTTATGGCTATATGAATATGCACATACACGTATCACAGCATGTTAATTAAAAGGGCAATTAAAATTTTCTATACTCTCTACCTTGCTTTATGTTCTTATAGATCACATATATACATATATATAAATTTTATATCTATTAAAGCTAATACAATAATACATTATAATCTGACATTTTAATTTTATATTTTTATTTACTAAGACACAACCGTAATCTTAATAATGTAACATGTTCCCAAGTACAAAAAGTTAGGAAGAAAAAAAATCTTACCATTCTTGCTGACATCCAGTTCCCTGAGATTAATGAGATTTGCAATAGATGCTGGTAATGCTGTTAAATCATTGTCTGGCAAACTCAGTTTGTGTAGAGACTGACAGTTAAAAAGTTGCTATTGAAACAAGGGAGGAAAGGATTTTGATTACTTCTTAACTTTTCTTAAGTATTTCATTTATTAACCTTGATACAGAAATATTATAGTGTCATTAAAACTGAATGAGTTATACCTACACAAATACTAGAAAAGATCTCTTATTGTTTTATGCTATTGAACTGCTCAGAATGATTTACATCCTCACGCTTCTGCCCTGAGCAAAATGCACTTAAGAGAATGAAAATAAACATACAATTGTATTCTGTTGACGTAGTATAAAAATAAGTGGCTATTAAATACAGAAACTTTGGAGCTTATGTTACAAGCATCTTTATTCCAAAATAAACAGTTCTATAAATTAAATTCAAATAAGTACAATTGACTTGAAATGACTCAAAATAGAGCATTCTGATTTGGGAGGACAAAATAAATAAGGGGGGCAAATATAGTTAAGCTAAAATCACAACAATAAAATGTGGCCTAAAAATGTATTTAACCAAAAGCAATATGTTAAGGGGCCACTTCTGTCCATGCCACAAAAACTGTATGGAGCACAAAGGATATTTAGGGCAACGAAAATACTTTTGTACAATACTATAACGATGAATACAGGTCATTATACATTTGTCGAGACCCACAGAATATACATCAAGAGTGAAGCCAATGTACACTACAGACTTCAGATGATTATGATTTTTCAACATAAGTTCATCAATTGTATACAGGTGCACCACTTTGGTGGGAGATGTTGATAATGGTGGAGGCCATGTATGTTTCAGGACAGAGTAAGTATATGGGAAATCGCTATACCTTCTCTTAATTTTGTTATGAATCTAAAGCTGTTCTAAAGTCTTTAGGAAAAAACAAAAAACAATAAACAAACTTGTCAGAATGACAAAGAATAAGCCCTATTTAAGAACATTCATACAAAAAAGAAAAATTGTTAGGTATGATAAGTGATTCAGTTATTTGCACTATCATAGCAAGCCTCTCTCTTTTCCACACAATTCCAAGACTGAGATCCTTCCAGTTGTGATTAGAGAAAAGGACTAATTTTACCATGTTTCCCCGAAAATAAGACTGGGTCTTATATTAATTTTTGCTCCAAAAGACACATTAGGGCTTACGTTCAGGGGACGTTATCCTAAAAAATCATACTAGGGCTTATTTTCCCTAGGTTAGGTCTCGTTTTCAGGGAAACGCGGTAGTCTTCCATGATCTCTAGAAGAACTAGCTAAGGAAGATAAACTATTAAGTTGGTAATTGCAGTTTTTGCAATTATTTTTAACCTTTTAAACTGCAATTACTTTTGCACCAACCTAATATTTGCTGAAGAACAACATATAAGAAACCAGTAAATTACGAAGCACCCTATTACAACCCAGGGAAATAATTCATAAACATGCAACCCATAACCTTTAAAATTTTATCCATAGCCATATAGACTTCTTTACAATTTTGGATGGCACTGGCTTTCAACATTTTTTTACTAATGGCCACCAGAAAAAAATCCTTTTTCAAAACCCTGCCATCCAGTATGTATGCAACAGACACACAAATCTAAATCAAATTTCATGTAACAATGGATACATGCAACACACTCTATTTTCTATTCTATTATAGTACAGTTGCCAGATAAAATACAGGATGTCTAATTAAATTTGGATTTCAGATAAACAACAAATAATTTTTTAGTAAATCATCTATATATCGCATAACACATTTATACTGAAAAATTACTTGCTGTTTATCTCTAAGTTACAATTAAACTGGGTGTCCTATATTTTTCGTATCTAAACTTGCCAGTTCAAATCATAGCTTGTTTTTGGAAATGCCATATATATTAAATTGATTTTTAAGCCACCAATGAGTATATACCCACAGTTTGAAAAATATGGCTGTTTGGATGGTAAACAGTTCTTACAATTAAATTAAAGCCATTGCACCTTTTCCATTAAAGAAAATTGAACAGAAGATGAAGAGGGATTAATATTTAAGGGAAACAAGCAGTCACAGAAAAATTTTATTTAAGAAGTTGATAATGTGAGGAAATGTTTCACAGGAATAAACTAACTCCATACTTCTAGTTGTTTCTACATTTCAGAAATATTAAGGTCCGAAACATTTCCAAACAACCTGATGTGGGGGAAACAATACTACCTCTAAAAAGCTGGTTTGACAATAATGATGTAGTAACTAAAAAAAAACCTAATATAGCCTCAATTAGAATAATACAAATCAATGTTTTCTAACAAAAAAAAAAGCACACTAATTTCCGTTCTTTGTCTAGTTAATTCTACTGGCTGCAGAAATTGTGGTCTTATTATCTACCTTAGTGGCTATAGCAAAACTGTAATTAAATACAAAACTTTAAGTTATTTACACAAGTATTCAAGCAGTTAACCTGAAGAGATAACTGTTAAAAATTATATTTTAAAAACAGTTGAATTGTACTGCATATCCTAAGATAAAATTAAACCAAAATGAAAATAATGCACACATATGTATCAGGAGCATTATGGCAACATTGGGAATATCACATTTCTAGGCATAAAAATAACCAAAGGCAATTTTTGAAAGAGTTTTAACATACCTTTGGAAGCTCTTCAATCTGATTAGCATCTAAATAGAGCTCCTCCAAAGTTTTTTCAAAAGTAAAAATCTCTTTGGGAACCTGTTCCAAACTGCAATGAGAATAATCAAGAGTAGTGACAGTCTCCTCTTCTCCTCGTAGGCAACGACATGGTACCAACCGCACAAACAAACTTCGTTTTGTAGTCATTTTTAGACACTGGAATATTCAAATAAAAATAAATTTGGTTAAAACATGCATATCATAACCAACAATTTTCCAAAACAAATTATTCCTATTCATAGCAATTTATGTATCACAGATAAATACCTCCTTCCCTACTCCCAATGAAATGCATTTAACATTGCTCTACTATAAAAATTTATATATACTGAATTTCAAATTAAACTCAAGCACTTCTGTACTTCACAAAAGATCCGTTAAGTAACTATATGTATGCTTCTAGAAGAACCATGCTTTATGAGTCTGCTCATGCTCAATAAGAAAAACACTTATACAACAAAGACAATTCTTAATTTCTGGCTAAGAGCTGTTTCTTAATTAAGATCTTGACTATGCAGTTTTGAGTCGGAAGTGGGAATGCAAAGGTATTTTCAGGTCTTCCTAACCAGCCATCACAATCAATCACCTTTTATTTTCCTATGACTCTCCCACATCAAAATTCCAATCTATGCCAAGTATATTTTGTTTCAAGTAAGTATTGGTCTTTTAATTTTCTGAAGAGCTTATAGGTCTTACATTTGTTAAAGGTTATACACGAGAGAACAAACTTGCTTCAGTAATGTACAGACTTCATCATTTCAAACTTACTGGAGAAAAGAAAAGGTTCAATTCTGTATTAGTGAAAATTCTCAAGGCTCTTTGTATTAAGAACACAATGTACGTACACAGGTTAATTCCAGTTAGGCTAAGATCATATTAGCCAGGAAAAGCCTACTTCAATTAAATAAGAATGACTGCTAATTAGTGTTATCAATTCTTTGTAAAATGACACATTCTTGCCCTAGGCAGAAGACTGTTACAGTATTAGACTCCTTCCAAGCAGGGCCAAAAAGACTAGGTTGAAACCAATGAGGCAAATGCCTCAGGCACAAAATGTAAGGAGGCACCAAGAAAACTCAGTAATCAAATTAAATATTTTAATGCAATATTTTTAAAAAATTAAAATGACTGGGCCGTTCCTGTGGCTCACGTGGCTGTTGTGCCACTCTCCTAACGCCGAGGTCGCAGGTTCGATTCCCACATGGGCCAGTGAGCTGCACCTTGTACATCTAAGACTGTGAACAACAGCTCTCTCTGGAGCTGGGCTGCCGTGAGCTGCCATGGACTGCTGAGTGCTGCTGTGGGCTACCATGTGCTACCATGAGCAGCCAGTGGCCAGCAGGAGTGGCCGGCAGCCAGCACGAATGGCTAGAAGCCATTGTGAGCGGCCGGCAGCTGGCGAGAGCTGCCATGACCTGCTGTGAGCAGCCAACCGAGTTGTCAACGAACTGCCTGGGGGGGGGGGGGAGTGCAAGGCTCAGAATACCAGCATGGGCTAAGGGGCGGCGTCCTACACAACTAGACTGAGAAACAACGGCTTGAACTGGTTTGTGGGAGGGGAGGGTGGAAGAAGGGAGGAAAAAACTAAAAATCACTAAAACCATCCATTTATGAACAAAATTGCTGATTTTTAAATAAAAACAGGATCAGTATTACCAATTTTTTTCTTTTGCCTCAGGCTCCAATATGGCCCTGCAAGGCACTGGTTCTAACTACTCCAATTCAAATTATAGGGTCTTCTTAAAGTACTTACCAACAATAGGATAAGTATTTCCCTTGCAATCTTTTTAAAGATCTGACCATTCTTAATCACTATTTGCCAGGCAGCGTGCTAATAAATTCTTTAGCGAAACTATATGCATATTCTCATTTCCCCCTCATATAGTTTTCTAAGGAATGTGCTGTTATTATCCCTATTTTTCCATAAAGAAACTGATTCTGTGCTCTTACTATTCTATACTGTGTCTCGATATATAATAATATACTTGAACTCAGGTGCTCAAAATTTTTCAAGTATCAATAGGCCTTTACTACATACTTCTTTAGGGCTTACAAAAATGAACTACTGATAGGGTTCAGGGCATACCACCCCAAAATACGGCACCTTGGTATATTGACTATTTTAAACTGAAGGAGTCTGAGAAAACAACAGAAGCAGGAAGGTCATCTAAACTTGCCTCGCCCTTTCCCCCTGAAACAGGTCAGAAAACCCTTAGGTGACAGATGCCCTCCCAGTACAGAGAGGAAAGGAACAGCCTTATCTTTGAAGACAAAGGGAGAAGAATCCTAACAAACGGGCTTTGCTAAATTCCAAGTTTACTACAGTTGCCTCATACTCTTTGACCTATTATTAGTTATACATGACTGTCCACTCTTCATCAAACTAGCATAAAAATACTCAGGTTTAACAGTTTCTTTGGGTCTTCATTTTCTTATGGAGGCTCACATGTCACTTAAAACTTAAAGAAATTTAGAAGCGTTTTCTCCTGTTAATCTGTCTTTGTTAATTTTCAGACCCAGCAAGGGACCCAAAGAGGGCTGAGGAAAAATTTTTCTACCCCTTCATTATGTCAAACATCAATTGTTTCCATTTAAAAGCTTTGTCTCATGGGGATGCAATGTACAGGATACCTTGTTTCCCTGAAAATAAGCCCTAGCCGGACCATCAGCTCTAATGCATCTTTTGGAGCAAAAATTAATGTAAGACCAGTATTACATCATATTTATTATATTATGTTACATAAAACAGGGTATAATGTAATATAATATTAATATACTGGGTCTTACATTAATTTTTGCTCCAAAAGTCGCATTAGAGCTGATGGTCTGGTTAGGTCTTATTTTCAGGGAAACACTGTAGTTACTACAGTTTATTACACCTCAATAAAAACAACAATACAAATCTTGGTCAACAAATACCCAGAAAAGTTTACTGAATGCTTATTAAATATCGGTTTATATGAAGATGTGGTTTACTGATAAGAATAAGCAGTTTTATTGATCTAATAAGAATTTAATTGTTAAAGGAGAATTTAGCTTAGACTTGTGTGTTTATGAGATAATAAAAAAGATTCCAGAAATGAACATAAAATTTTTTGTTCAAGATATTCCAAGACTTCAACTGATAATGAGTTAGGACGACACTTAAGAACAATGGGAAAGAGCTCTATTTGCTCTGTCCAATATGGTAACTGCTAGACACAGATGGCATTTTAACCTTAAAATTCAAGTTAAACCGAATAAAATTTAAAATCTAAATCTAGTTTATTGGTTTCACTAACCACATTTTAAATGCTCAAGAGCCACATGTGGCTATGGCCACTATATTGGATAGGGGAATATACAGAACATTTCTATCACTGCAGATTGTTCTATGGAACAACACTGGTGAGATGTCTCAAATTTTACTCTGGTCCATCATATTATAACTACTGTATGCTTATATATATTTAATTGAATGGTCTCTAAGAACATAGAAAATATGGCCTAAAAATCCATTTTCCAAAAATCATAATGGACTTGGGAGTATAATTTCGGAGAATAAAGGACATGAAACATTATCAAATACATGTGATTACAAAAGAGTTTATTTATTTTAGAGGTTATCATCTGTGCAGGGCACTTGAGGTATAAGGCAATTTACAAGGCAGAGTAATCGTTAATGAAGGTAAAACAACCTCCCAGATTTTTCTGTAGTGCAGATCATAAACAGATGTAGACAGACGATGGTCAGACTGTAGAACTTCTCAGAAGGGACAATGAATTCAGGAAAGGAATTAGATGCTTATCTCTAGGAAGCTGCAAAGAGTTCACATCTTTAATGAAAATTCCTGAGGACAGAGACTGTGAAGACCTCAGATTAAATTCAGTAGGACTCAACCCCAAACAAAAACGGACTCCAATTTAGCAGACTAAAAAACTACTGATTGGTAAGAAAGGAGGGGGACTTTAATTACTGAGGGCCGAGGAGGAAAGTACCACATGAAACAAGAAATAAATGAGTAACAACACCCAAAGAGATCCTCTCTTACACAATACTACAAAGGAAGTAAACCAAAGGGAGTAAGCCTAGCCTGGTCTAATCAGGAAGTGATCAGAAGGGAGACTGCTAATTAGAATTTTAGTGTTGTGATAAGTAAGAGCCACTTTCTAAACCAGACTTAACACAGTAAATGTAAAGATTTTCTAATCAAATGGAAAAAGAGGAGACAGCCTAGAAAGGCATAATAATAAGTCAAAACACTTTCTAACAGAAAAAATTAAAGCCACTTACCACTGGGTTGAATTTATCTCCCTGCTATTTCTTAATTGAGCCAACATTCTATGGAAACCAAAAAAAGGAAGGAAAGAAGGGAAGGAGGGAGGAAAATTAAAACAAAAAAAGATCTTTATGACTTTAAGAAACATCTCTTCTAATTTCTTATTTACCTCAAAACATAAATTCTCCAATATTCACCAGTGTAAACTGACACACACAAATTTGCTAATTTCTAAATAAATGGCTAGTTTCTTAACCAGTTATTGGATTATTCTTAATACACTTGTAAACTATGGAGAGCCCTCCTCTATATCAAATAACAAATACCCTTTTGTCTACCATTAAAAGCCCATTATTTGATCTTATTGAGGAGTAAGTTTTTCCAAGAAAATGAACTCTAATCACCAATTATATTTAAATTAAGCAGTTTTTGATGATTTTAAGTGGCAGAAACTATTACCTGCTTTTCAAATTCCTCCTTTCCAGAATTTTTCTCCTCTTAGGGTGGTAACAGACCCTCTGAAATATCCACTTTTGAGCTTTCCAAGAAGAGTGGATAGGGAATGACGAATGGATGACAGAGTTAAAATCAATGACATATACTCAGAAGTCTGCTTCAGGGTGGAATGAGGGTTGGTTCTGGGGGGAAAATCTGCTTTCCTTATCCAGGGCCAGATGGAATGTGATGTCTACTGCTATAACAACCATCCTAACCTACCAACCATAAGTCAACAACAAACATGATTAAAAACCAAAATCAATAAGGCTGACAGAGTAGAAACACAAAATAAGCTGTGGGTCTATAGGTCTCTAACAGTGTTGTTAGAATTAGCTGAACTAAGGCCAACTACTGCCTACTTCTAGATTTCTTGGTTTGTAAGAAAACTAAATCTTCCATTTGCTTATTAAACCATTGCTAGATTTCCTATACCCGTAGCCAACACATTCCAAAGTGAGATCATCTAAAATCCAAAACAACAGCATTGACTAAAAGTATATACATCATAAATAAATAATCCTTTTCCTAAAAATTCAGTAATATTACTAAATGTGTTTCAGAGTTTTAGAGAGTTACCCTAAATATATCTGGCTATTTGATTCTATGCTAAATGGTTTAGAATTACTGAGTTGTTTAATCTTCTCCACAAATTCGACATACAGTCCACTCCACAAACAATACCTTCATGTGTAACAAGCAAAGATGGCCACTAACTTTGTCATACAATATACTACTCCCCCATATGCTGATAGTCTGGTAGAACGGAACTGCCAATAAACAAATGGGATAAAACTATGGAAAGGGCAGGCTGCAGAAAAGAGAAGTTTGTGTTTAGAAAATTTAGTTTGAAAGATATTCTACTGGGATTCTGAGTACGCAGTTGGATATGGGTATTCTGAGATGTAAGGAAGAGATCCAAGTTGAGGATATAAATTTGGAAGTCATCTGCTGAGAGATGATATTTAAAGCAACGAAATTAGCTGAAAGCATCAAAGGCATGAATGTAGACCGAAAACAGGTCCAATGACTGAACCCTGAGATATTATAAAAATAGGTCAGAAATAAGTGACAGAACCAGTAAAGGACACCGAAGAGAAAAAGTGAGTCAAGAAAAAGCAAACAAAAAATGTGTGATCTCCTAAGAGCCAAATGAAAAAAAAATGTTGCAAGAAGGAAGGGATCAGCTATCATATTTTGCCATTTAAAATGTGCATTTTTGCCCAAATTTGTGAGTGAAAAATAACGATGCACATTATACACGGGTAGTACTATATAAATCCCATATCTATATAAATGTTTTTAATATTTTTATTTATGTTTATGAGTTAAAAGTATAACTCTAGAAATCAGTAACGAAGTCAAACATATGGTGATGGAAGAACTGACTCTGGGTGGTGAACACACAATGTGATATATAGACGAAGTATTACAGAATTGTACACTTGAAACCTATGTAATTGTACTACCTATTGTCACCCCAATAAATATTAATTTTAAAAAGTCAGTAACAATATCCATATGCAAAATAATACCCTGGAATACGATAATTGGTTTTGTTCAACTTACGATTAATTTGAATGATGAAGAGTTCTTGGCCTTCTATGATGTGTAAATATCATAAATTTGTTACTGGTACATAAAATTTCTTGTACCTTATATCTGTTCCTGTGTTTTGTAATTATTTGTTACATAAAATTTCTTGTACCATAATATGTTAAAAAATAAATGCTAAAATTTCTTTATAATACAAAAAACAAGCATACCTAAATGTAAACAAATAAAAATTTGAATTAAAAATTTAAAACGAAAGATTTTTCCACCTGAAAGTTTGGGCCAATAACATGGGTGTGCATTATACACAGCAAAATACAGTACATTAATGAGGGCTTAGAATTACCACTGTGCAGTAATACAAAAGTCATCAATTATCTTGACAAGACTGATTATTGTGGAGTAGTGGAGACAAAACACTATTTGGAAGGGATTCATGAAGTACGAGCATAACTTGACGTAACAGATAATTCAGGTAGTTTGGTTAATAAAACATTAGAAAAATAGAGCAGCAGCAAGGGTAGCATGTGAATCAAGAGTTGCAACAGTGGATTTGTAGGCAGATGGAAATAATCTACTTAGAGTAAGAGAAGAGCCCATTGATAAATTTTTATAAAGAGATTTAGGCAACAATTCACAGACTGTCCTAGCCAAATCTCTCACCAATAAAAAAGCTGCTTATGAGGAGGAAAACAAAACTAAAAAAAATCTTGTTTACAATGGTAATAATTAGCTGAATAAAATTTACTTATTTTTCAAAAGTATAGGTTACCTTCTAGAGATTCTGATTTAGATTAGATACAAAACTCAAGATTCTGTATCTAAAACAAAATGCTGATGTGATTCTTTTTCCCAACAGTTTCAACAATAATCAATACCGGTAGATCTTATTTTATTTATACTCAAATCATCATCTTTCCTCCCTCCCCATCCTCTACTATTATTTTGACAAACTCTCAGTTTGGGAATTACTCTAACAATTGAAAAGTGAAATCATCATAAAGGTTTTTAAACATATAGTATATTCCCTATTGATGTAAAGAGATCACAAGTTATATTTTGCTAGGTTTAAGAGAAATCTTATGTTGGAGCAATCTTTCTAAATGAGTTCAGAAGTTAAAATGCACAATAAAAGTCCTTAGGCATGCTCACGGTGATTAGATGGTATTTAGTGTTTGTATAAGATCATTTTAATCATGTCTATCACAGTGTTTGCTAATCTGTATTTAGTCTATCTGTGCTTAGTTCTGAGGCTTTTTATGAAAATTATTAACCGATTACTGGTACGTACATGAAGAGTAAACAATGAACAGTGATATTAAAAAGAACAAGAATAGAAACTTATGTAATAAAAAAATTATAAATGATATATATATATATATTTTTAACTTTACTGGGGAATATTGGGGAACAGTGTGTTTCTCCAGGGCCCATCAGCTCCAAGTCGCTGTCCTTCAATCTAGTTGTAGAGGGTGCAGCTCAGCTCCAAATCCAGTCGCTGTTTTCAATCTTTAGTTGCAGGGGGCGCAGCCCACCATCCCATGCGGGAATTGAACTGGCAACCTTGTTGTTTAGAGTTTGTGCTCTAACCAACTGAGCCCTTCTGCCGTCCCTCCAGAAGCTCAGTGGCAGCTTGTTGTCTTCAATCTAGTTGTGGAGGGCGCAGCTCACTGGCCCATGTGGGAATCGAACAGGCAACCCTGTCGTTCAGAGCTCGAGCTCTAACCAACTGAGCCATCCGGCCGCCCCTATAAATCCTGTATTAAGAGCATTTATTCTGAAGGACAAATCAACAACTGAATGTTTAAAATGTGCTATGCCTACAACATATACAGAAGATGAGAAAAGAAGGTTGATGGAATAGCTAGGTTTCACACTTATCGCTATAAAATCAACAGCAATGTCTGATGCCTACTAGTCTAATTCTAATCCAGTAGAAAGCTGAGTTTCTCCAGTATCCGCTTTGTTAATCAAACTTTCGTATCAAATCATGATTAGTGAATATATGTATTAAAATCTTAATGTGGAATAAAGTAGTAGACGTACATACTGAACTTACTAAGGAGGTCCCAGATTTGCAGAAACGTCCATTTATATTTTTACATATAATTTACATAATGAAATGGACAGATCCTTAAAGTATAGCTTGCCAAATGCATACCTCCATGTAACCAACAGGAATCAAGATATAAAATCTTTCCATCACCCCAGAAAATTCCCATGTACTACTTTCTAGTCAACACCCTGACCACGGCAACCTGACGAGAATAAGAGCGCTGTAACGTTTGTGCGCAGCTGCGAGGAGAATGCAAGCTTCAGTTCTCATGGGTAAGCACGTGAAACTGAAATTGCAGGGTAACAGTCTATAAGCATGTTTAATTTGACTTAAGGAAAAAAACCAACAAGTTGTTTTACAAAGTGATTTTAACATTTAAGACTCACGGATTTCTAGTTACATCCTTACCAACACTTGATATTTTCCGCCTTTCTTAATTTTAATCTGTAGTGGTGCACATCAGTATCTCATTGTGTTTTTCTTTTGCATTTCTCTAATTACAAATGGCATAGTGGAGGCTCATCTGTACCTGGACCTCATTTAGATGATAAGATAATGAACTTCAAGCTTGACATTCTAATAGGATAAGACTTTTGAAGAGAATGATCACATTTTGTGTGTGGGAGGAATATAAATTATTGTGCAAGAGGATACACTGTATTGGAAAACAATTCTCCACAAACCTCTGGTCTCAGGCTTCTAAGCAATTCACAGCCAATTTAAGATGTTTGTATAGGGAGACACTCCAAGATAATTATGTTTAGCAACAGTGAGACAGTCCAACATCCTCTCTCCAGAGATGTGCTTATATTCCAGAATGAAAATAAGCTCTCTCTCTCCAGAGAGGACAGACAGGTCACCAGTGGTCCTCTGTAACGTCAGAGTTTCCTAATTTGGGTTTCCTCTCCTGTAATGCACACTACTGCTTGAGCAGGTACCATTTGACCCTAACTGTGACAATCTGGCTCACGTAATTGACACGAGATATTGCCTTGGTAGCTGCTTTTGCAGTAATAAACTCTGCAGTAATAAGTCTCTGATCCAGAAGTCCTGCGTTTTCTGACAGGTTAACATGAGAGCTTTTAAGAAGTGTAAAAACTCAGACCCTTTACTGTTTCGGATTTAACCACCGTAAATTAAGAAACACAGCCACAATGTTTTACACCACCTAACATCAAGATATCAAATCTATTTCCCCATTCCTTGAATTTGGGCTGACCTTGTGACTTGCTTATATAAAACTCAATGTGGCAGAAATTTGCTGGGCAAGTAATGGTGCCTACTATGTTTCCTGAAAATAAGACCTAGCTGGACCATAAGCTCTAATGCGTCTTTTGGAGCAAAAATGAATATAAGACCCGGTTTTATTTTACTATAATATAAGACCGGGTCTTATATTAATTTTGCTCCAAAAGATGCATTAGAATTGATGGTCCGGCTAGATCTTATTTTCGGCAAAAAACGATAGGAGCAATACGTTATACCAAGTAGGTGTTATTTTTCCTCCCATCTTAAAAAGGACCTCTCCAGCTATCAACCCATTTCTCTGCTCCCCTTTATGACAAAATTCCAAACAAGCTGTCTATACAATATATACTATCTTCAATTATTGCCTCAATAGTTCTTAAATCCACTCCATTCACACTTTTGTCCCCATCACCTCAGTGGAAACTGTTGTCCCTATGTCATCAATGGCCTGCCAACCTACTGCCAAATCCAATGGACAATTCTAAGTTCACATGTCAGCTGACTTCTTAGTAGCATAGCTCCCCACTACTTTACTCATTTTCTTCACTTAGTTGCCAAGACAACACATCTTCCCAATTCTGTTCCTATACCACTGGTCACACCTTAATCTCTGTGGGGACAGAGTCCCAGAGAGCAGTTTCCAGGCTCTCGGCCTCACGTGGAAAGGTGCTGGCTCAGGTGGTAGACGGCCGTCGCTATGACTAGTTACCAGTTAGCTATCAGCCACTGAGATAGCTGCCGTGGCTGCGCTGGGGGCTGTTTGGTTGGCAAAGAAGCAGATGGCGGGTTGCAGCTCCTACTTCCTGTGTCTCCAACCCAGCCGCCAGCGAGAATACAGTGGTATGACTCCCCTACAAATGGCTCCGTGGGTGTTCCTGTTTGGCCTCACCACGTCCTGCGTTCTTATGTGGGGAGCAGGACCAGAGACCCCGCATGACAGTCTCCTTTGCCAGCTGCTCCACCTTATGCCAACCTTTCAACACATTACAGTGACAGAGCCAGATCTTGGCCCTCTTCTCTATCTATACACATACCCTTGGTGATCATCTAGTTTCAAGTCCTGAAATATTATCAACTCCTTACATACTAAGTACTCTAATGACAACTGTCTTAATTTGGGTTCTCCCAAAAGAAAAGCCTTCAGAAAGGACTTGAGTGCAGGTAGTCCATCTAGGAAACGATCTGATGGAGCACGAAGAGTATGACAGAGACGGAGGAAAAGCCAATAAAAGAAATGGTACTGATATCAGTCATCCCTAGAGACAACGGGTTCACTCAAACCTCCCGAGAAACACATAGGAGGTCTCTTAGAATTGTCTGCCCTACAGGATGAAAGGTGAGCTATTGTCATCCATCTGCTCCTGTCTGCCACTGATTTAGTGCCTCTATGGGCACTACCTTTGCCTCCCTACCAGCCCATACTTGCTTTGTTTCTGGACTGGCTCGTGTCCCACAGCAGAGAAACCACTGGAGCTCACCATCACTAGGAAGATCAGCCTGAGGTCCTGTTTCTTGCACCTCGGGTTAAAATCAGAGGTGAGCCACGAGGATGTGATGACAGACACCACAAAGGCCTGCTGCACTGAAGACCGGACCACGCAGTGCTCATCCCAGACTTGCACATCCAACTCCCTATTCTGCCTCCAGATAGTGATTTAAAGGAATAAGCAGTAAGTCATGATTTAGAAAAGAGAAAGAGTGAAAATGATGAATGAATCCAAGAGCTGATTCTGTTTTTGATGAGAGTAGCAGAATATAAACATTAAGAATAGACAATTTCCCAACAAGTCTAAAGATACAAAACATACCAGTAGGAATCAGAATGGGAATTGAACAGCACAGATAAAAGTATTTTTGTATTTAAGTACATGTAGACTTTTATCTATCATATACTGCAAAACAAATAGGTCTTTTAAGTTCAAATACACAGTGATGTGTTTTAGATTTTGCATGACTTTCTGTAAAAAAATATAAATTACAAAATTGTCTCAAGAAATAGAGAATCATGGATGCAATTTAAAGGTTTATCAATATTCTCTAAAAGACACTAAGAGATAGGTGTAGATGCCTGACCACTGCAGTGTACATCTGAAGCTGAAGCTGAATTATACTGAATGTCAACTATAATTACACACACACACACACACACACACACACACACAGTCACAGGATGTGGAGCACAGCACATGGAATAGAGTCAATGGAGCTGTTCACAGATATTTACCGTGCCAGACTGGCAGAAGCTTGGAGGGAGGGGTGTGATGACTTTGTGAGGGGTGTAAATGTCTATCACATTGTTTTGTACACCTGAAGCGAATTAAAAAAAAAAGACACTAAGTACCTAAGCACTAAGGAATGGAATTTAATCACAAGGTTCAGGACTCATAAGAAATATGTAAAACTTTGCAATTCATGTTACAAACTCAACATAACTGATACCAACACCTATCAAAGCTAACAAGTATCCATAAACTAGTCATATTCAGGAATACTTGAAAAAATCCTAAATGACATAAAAGAAACTCAAATGTAGTAGTATACTATACACGACTAAGAAGAATAAATTCTAGGAATGCCAAGATGAATAAACATGAGACAAATCTATTAACAGTACATCATGCAAACAGATGAAAGGGGGGTAATGCGCGAAAGATCTTCTTGACACTGCCAAAAGGGAATCTAACAAAAGACAACATTCATTCTTGACAACAATCTTAGTAGACTAGAAACAGGATATTTCCTCAATTAAAAAAGCAACCACCAGCATCATGTTCAAGAAAAGAGAAGAAATATTAGAGATATTCTCATTAAAATTAAAAAGAATATCAGCTCTATCAAGCAAGTGGGGAAAAAAACCCACAGAATGGGAGAAAGTATTTGCAAACCATATATCTGGTAAGGGACTTTCATCTATTAATAGACTATACAAAGAACTCATACAACTCAACAATAAAAAGACAAATAAAAAAACTTTAAATGGTAAAAGATTTGAATAGGCATTTTTCCAAACATACACTAATGGCTAATAAGCACATGATAAGATACTCAACATCGTTAGTCATTAGGGAACTATGAATCAAAAACACAATGATAAAATTTTACACCAACTACGGATGGCTATAATAATAAAAAAAAAGGCAATAACAAGTGTCAGAAAGGGTGTGGAGAAACTGGAACCCTCATACATGACGAAAATTTAAACTGATGTATGTAGTCACTTTTGGAAAATAGTCTGGCAGGTCCTCCAAAAACTTAAACATAATTACCATATGACCCTCAATTCCACTCCTTGATACATAACCAAGAGGAACGAAAACGTGCTTTCAAAAAAACGTGCTACTACTGTTCACAGCAGCATTATCTATGATGGCCAAAGAGTGGAAACAATCCAGTAACCTCCAATTAACAAATGAATAAATAAAATGTTGTAGCTCCATACAATGGAATATTACTCAGCTGTAAAAAGAGAGAAATACTGATAACATGATACGACATGGCGACATGGATGAATTTTGGCAACGTTATTCTATGGGCAAGAGCCAGACACAAAGGCCACACATCACACTTATGGTTCCATTGTTAGGAAATGGAATCCCGAACAGACAAATTCATTGAAACAGAAAGTAGATTGGTGGTTGCCAGGGTCTAGGGGCAGCGCAAAACACGAGTGACTGCTAATGGGTAGAGGGCTTTGGAGTGTGATGAGGTTTTTTGGAATGGGATAGTGATGATAGTTGCAGAGACTTGTAAATGTACTAAAAATTACTGAATTGTACACTTTAAAATAGGTGAATTCTATGGTGTGAATTATAGCTCACTGAAAAAAAGCTTTCAAACAATAAACATACCAGGACACAAATTAACGCCACTATTATGGTTTTTTTTAATGCTGCATGTATACTACCCCAGGAACAACCAAACTTGTTGAAAAGCATGACCTGATTTGAGAATCCTGGACATGAGTGCCACAACGCTTGAAATTCCACCATCAGTTATTTATTTGGGACCCTCTCCAAACAATCACTACTAAAATGTAAGTTCACCTGATGTAGACAAGGCGCTAATTTCATAAGGTGATTTCTTTACAAATATATTTTTTCTAAGTTTAAGAGAAGCTATAGAGAAGGAACTATGAGCAAAGAACAGAAAAAAGGTAAAAATCAGCAAAAAACAAAAAACACATGAGACACCAGTTACAAATCCTCATTTTTTGGTAAATCTAATGTGTTTGCTTTGGGGTTAATTTAGGGTATGATCATAAACATGATAAACCTTCCAAAGAAAACCAGACCACTCTCGACACTTTGTTACAGAAGAATTAAAAGCATAATTATTAACACTTATAAGTGAAGCTTAAAAACAGCCCCACACCAGGAAGTCTTACCTATTAACTTTCACGTTCAGTAGGACTCAGATTAATATTATAGGTACGACATCTGTAATTCCATTAAGTCATCCTCAACATCCCTTATGGCTGAAGGCTCATTTTTTAAGTAAAATAGCATCATACAGAGAGAGAAGACTAGAAAAACCCCAAAATTTAATTTCTTCTAATCAAATATTACTTTTTCTTATATTTTTTAAACCACATCATTAAGTCCCCTATTTACTGACTGCCTTACTACTAGGGTGTTGTGGGAACATAAAGTATAGTGATTCTCTCATCTTAAAGGACTTAGAAATATAATAGGGAATACAAGTCAGAAATTCGTTTTTAAAAGTCAGACTAAAGGGCAACAGTTAAAATGGCACATAGTTAAAATTTTGCTAGAAAGCAAGGGATAAACATTCTGAACACCAGAAAGAAAACTATTACCTTTGTTGCTATTACGTAGAAGAATGATGTTTGGACTTTGAAGCAATCCCAAGTGTAAGAAATCACTAGAGTAGAGAATATACAGCTTAAAACATTATCTTGCTGTAGTGCAAACTTTCATAAACTATTCCATTTAATCAAAGTGGAATTAGAAACTCCTCTTCACATTCTTAATGTTTTAAGAAGTGGCTGTCTTTTTTTTTAATTAAATTTATTGGGGTGACAATTGTTAGTACAGTTACATAGATTTCAGGTGTACAATTCTGTATTACATCATCTATAAATCCCATTGTGTGTTCACCATCCAAAGTCAGTTCTCCTTCCATCACCATATATTTGATCCCCCTTACCCTCATCTCCCTCCCCCCCACCCTCCCTTTACCCTCTGGTAATCATTAAACTATTGTCTGTGTCTATGAGTTTTTGTTTCTCATTAGTTTCTCTTGTTCTTTGGTTGTTTTTGGTTTATATACCACATATCAGTGAAAGCATATGGTTCCCTGCTTTTTCAGTCTGACTTATTTCGCTTAGCATTATAATCTCAAGATCCATCCATGTTGTCACAAATGGTACTATTTCATTTTTTTTACCAAATAGTATTCCATTGTGTACATGTACCACAACTTCTTTATCCATTCATCTGCTGAAGGACATTTTGGTTGTTTCCATGTCTTGGCCACTGTAAATAAAGCTGCAATGAACATTGGAGCACACGTGTCTTTATGTATACATGTTTTCAGATTTTTTTGGTAGATACCCAGGAGATGGATTGCTGGGTCATATGGTAATTCTATTCATAATTTTTTGAGGAACCTCCACACTGCCTTCCATAGCGGCTGCACCAATCTGCATTTGAAGTGCCAGAATTTAAATTAAGGTATAGTGATTAAGTCTCACTACTTGATACAAAGTAAAAACAAAAATGGACATCTATTGATTGCTACTCTGTTCTAGGTACTCTGCTAAAAGCTTACATGCATAATCTCTATTCCTCAGAATAATCTTTAAAGTAGGCTCTAGTTTTATTCCCATTTCACAGATGAGGGAAGTGTGTGATTAATAAACTTGTACAGGTTTTCCTCTGCTATCTGAAAGCTCACTTTAAACCATTTCACTTCTATGCTTTTTTAAAGACCTAAGTTAGTACCTGTTTTTGCTAACCAAAAGAAATCCAAAAAGGATCTTTGCTTTTACGGAAAAAGGCAGAAAGTGAAAACAGTGTTCAGCGTGTTTTGCTGTGGGCCATAATAGAGGCAGCATGCATCCCAAGCAATGCAAGTGGCGTACGGCCAAGCTCCTTCCCCGAGAACTGTACTTGCATCTGCCATAGCTTTGAACTGTAAGCACGTGTCTGTGAGCATCTCTGCTTTATCTCAATTTATTTTGTGCATCTGTTAGCAAGCTGTGTCCTAAGGTATCAGAAAAGCCTAAAACTGGACATAACTAAGCATTTTAATCATAGTGAATGAAATAAAGGTTATGTGTTATTTGTATTGATTTGCTAGATTACTTTGGGGGTCTGGAATGATCAAAAAAATTTTTCCCATATAAGTCAATGGTGATTGCTTCTTTATTCATGCCGTTTTAGCTTATGAAAGGTTTTATGGGAACGCTCTGCTTTCAGATAGTGGGAAAACCTGTATTAGGAAGGTAACCAAGTAGAGCTGCTGAGCTCATCAGCCCTGTTGGCTCCACAGTTCCAGATCTTAACCACTGCAAATGCTCTTTGTAGAAACACCATACCAATACTTAAAACCTCTTGGGCTTATCTAATCCATAATGTGTGGAAATAGCCTTGATTTTCAAACATTATTTCTGAAAGTACTTTTGTTAAGTAACGAATTTTAAATTCGCTGTAGAAAAAGGAAGTGGGAAAATGTCAGAGCAGTTAAGTGCTTTGTGCCAAGTTCATTCATATGCATTGAACTGACAACCCTCTGGGTTAGGTATTTTATGTACATTTAAATATGAACAAAGGTCACAGGACAAATAAACAGTAAGTCTCAAGACTCAAAGTACAATAGCATTCCACCACATCAATGATTTTCAATGAGTGCAAGTACACCTTAGATTCAAAAATATCAAGGACTGACACGATATTAACACTTAAACAATATTCCTGTTAAAAAAACATTTATATGCATATAGATTTGGGAGTCTTTTGCAACAAAACCCCATGGTCTCCAGACAGTAAGGGGGAAAAGGTGTTATAGATGAGGGTAAAAGGGATCAAATATATGGTGATGGAAGGAGAACTGACTCTGGGGGTGAACACACAATGTGACATATAGATGATGTATTACAGAATTGTACACTTGAAACCTATGCAACTCTACTAACCACTGTCACCCTAATAAACTTTAAAAAAAAAGAAAAAAACAGAAAAATCCAATGGCCTCTGGGTGAGAACCATTCCAAAATTTCAATACAGGTATTCTGCCTGTACCAAAACGGATAGGAAAAATGACATAGCAGACATCATTAGAATAACATCCCAATTCACAATGACCCCTCCTTTCTCTGAGAAAAGGTGACTACAAATTCATAAAATACATGAAACTCTAAAAATACAGTTGTATTTTTAAGGCAATACAATAGAGATAAGACATTCTTTTCAACAAATGGTACCAGAACTGGACATCCACACGCAAAAAAATAAAACAAAATCTAGACACAAACCTTATACCCATCACAAAAATTAACTCAAAATTAATTACAGACCTAAATAAATGTACAACACAAAACTATAAACTCCTAGCAGGTGACATAGGAGAAAACCTAAATGACGTGGGGTATGGTGATGATTTTTTAGATACAACAGCAAAGGCATGATCCATGAAACGAAATAAGAATACGCTTGACTTAACTGAAATCGTAAACCACTGCTCTGCAAAAGACAATGTCAAGAGAATAATACAAGCCACAGACTGGCAGAAATATCTGCAAAAGACACATCCGATAAAGAATGGTTATACACAAAGAACTATGAAAACTCAACAATAAGAAAACAATCCAATTAAAATATTGGCCAAAGATCTTAGCACACCTCACCAAAGAAGATATACAGATGGCAAATAAGCATATGAAAGATGCTACCCCTCATATGTCATGAGGAAAAAAAAATTAAAATGATACCACAGCAAATGTATTAGAATGGCCAAAATCTGTAACACGGAGACCATCAAATGCTGATGAGGATAAGAAATTCTCATTCGATGCTGGTGGCAATGCAAAATGGTGCAGCCACCTTGGAAGAGAGTTTAGCGGTTTCTTACAAACCTACGCATATGTTTACCATATGATCCGGTAATCATGCTACAAGCTATTTATACAAAGCAGCTGAAAACATATCTCCACAAAGACCTGTATATGGATGTTTACTGCAGCTTTAGTCATAACTGCCAAAACTTGTAAGCAACCAAGATGTCCTTCAGTAGGCGAATGCATTAACTATAGTATAATAATACATCCAGACAATGGATTATTCAGAGCTAAAAAGAAATGAGCTATCAAGTCATGAAAAGAAATGGGGAAACCTTAAAAGCATATTGCCAAGTAAAAGAAGCTCTTCTGAAAAGGCTACATACTCGTACATACATATGAATCCAACTAAATGACATGCTGGAAAAGGTAAAACTATAGAGACAGTGAACAGATCCAGTTTTCAGAAGTTGCAGGTGGGAGGATGAATACTGCCAGAGCAAAGAGTAATGAAACTACTCTCTATGGTAACTATGGTAAATACGTGCCATTATACATTTGATCAAACCCATAGAATGTACACCACCACCATTAGTGAACCCTAAAATAAACCATGGACTTTGGGTGATAATTATGCATCAATGTAGATTCATTAATTGTAACCAATGTACCAGTCTGGTCGGGGATGATAATAATGGGAGAGGCTATGCACGTGTGGGAACAAGAGGTATATGGGAAATCTCTATACATTATGCTCAACTGAAACTAAAACTGCTCTGAAAAGTCAAGTCTATGAAAGAAATCGACAACTGGTCCTGATATTAACTTATTATGAAAAAATAAATGGCCATACATTGATTGAAAGAATTATAATCTCTGCTCTCTGTCAGTGTCACTCATATTCCAACATGCAACCATTTAGTGTTGAATAATACCTCACTCTAAGTTACCTCTATCAATTACCTGAAAAAAGTTTCTGTTTTCAAAAACAAATTACCTGAAAGTTTTTGTTTTTAAAGCTAACTCAGTCAAGCAAATTGGGACACCATGCTGCCCCAAAATTGACATTTCCTGGGACTATGAGGATTTATTATTATAGCACATATGTGACTGGTTATATACTATTGGAAACCTTGAAAAATCTCTTAAGCTAAAATCATCTGTGTCATATTCTTTGGTGTTTTTAGGGATTCGAGTCAAGCTTTGCCTTAGACTCCAGGAGTGTATTTAACCTGCCTCCTGAGGAAACTACAAGCTTTGTAACAAGCATCCTTGTAGAGAAGAGAAATGGCTTTCTAGTCAAACATAAATACTTCTCAACGTTCTTAATACAATAATAAACATACCATTTCCTCAAAGGATGATCCAGAGCATTAATAAACAAAATAGAATTATAGTATGCCACTCTTTCATTAGAAAACAAAATCCTAAAATTGTCTGCTACTCAGGTTGCAAAAGTCAAAGTTAGAACAATGGTGGGTAAAGGAGTGTGAAAAATACTATATCCATCCACGTCTAATTTACCCTCACGTCAAGTTAGACCACCAAAAAAAAAAGAAAATCTATTATTTAGAATTATTTAGAAGTATATTACCGTACTGTCATATATAATTCATTTTCATTAAGTTTGTTTGTGTTACATCCCCTTTTTTAACTTAAAACAAAAAAGAAATCATTATGAAAAAGATCCTGAGAGCTATAGACTATGTGCTATTAAACTGTTGTCAACAACACTGTCCATTCATTACTGAGTAACTCTTAAGGGAATTCACTGTAGAAATCATTTAGAATTTAACGCTAGGAAAATCTTTGTCTCCTCTGGAGAACTTCTGATATGTTTCTTTATTTAGGGTAATGACACCCATGGGTCGCAGGAAGCTTAGCTACACCTGATGTTCTATCACAGCAATGACGCTCAATTACTTACAAGTTACATATTTCCTCACTCCTTTCTTTGGATGATTTTATATTTCTATTAACTATCGTACTCATGTCCTATGAGTCACTTCAAATCTTTTTTTTTTTTTTTTTAAAGAATTTAGAAAGTCCTACACAGGACTTTCAACCAAG